>NC_073304.1:40806773-41154747 GCF_027595985.1 Sorex araneus
TATGCCAAAAACAGTAACAACAAGTCTCACAATGGAGACGTTACTGGTGCCTGCTCAAGCAAATCGATGAGCAATGGGATGACAGTGATACAGTGATTATCTTCTGGCATTAGTTATTCCTCTACTATGTTTTTTATGTTTCACTTATGCATGAAGGTCATTCTGTGACTGTCCCTAAAACCTCTGACTCATTTCACACAACATGATACTCTCCAGATCCATCCAAGTATCAGCAAATTGTTTGACTCTATCTTCCAAAAGTTTAAGTTCTTAAAGTACTAGGAATAAGGTAGATTTTCTATTTTAAACTAACATCAGGCAATTGAGAGTTTTGAGACTATAATTTCTTGAATTTGGGGGTTAATGTTTAAAGCTGAGGGAAACAACTAGGATTATGTATGGCTGTATCCACTACCAATAATACACATGTTATGTAGGTCTATATATACCTAATTCTGTTTTGATATACTTTATGAGATCAAAAGAATTCCTAGATAGTGTTATTTACTTTTCAATAAATAATGGATTCTCATTTCATTTTCATCAGCTGTATACATCACATATTTTACTAGGTTAAGTGAACTATCAATACTTGAATTTTCAGAGTAGTAATCCAAGACTATTCTTCACCTCTGGTTACAAATTATACACTGGACATTTGAAAAGTTTTGATTAACCATTGAAGTTTAACCATCTTTGTCCCTCCATTGGTTCTTGACCATGTGGTCAGGCTGATCTTCATAAATACAAGCCAGTCAGATTATCTGCTTACTTCAAATGTTTATAGTCCCTTTTTTTTTTTTTTGCTTTTCGAGTCACACCCGGTGATACACAGGGGTTACTCCTGGCTCTGCACTCAGGAATTATTCCTGGTGGTGCTGGGGGACCATATGGGATACTGGGAATCAAACCTGGGTTGGCTGAGTGCAAGGCAAACGCCCTACTTGCTGTGCTATCACTCCATCCCTAGTCCCTATTTCTTTTAGCATGGGTTGAATGGAAAGGTGGGGGGCCATAGAATGAGCTCTATCTTTAGAAACAGTGTTGACACTGAAAGATAAAGCTGCAACAGGAGGTGGGAGGGATTCCAAGAATGCAGAATGCATCTTCTAAAGTAGTAATCCTGAACTTTCTTGAAAACAACTAGGACAGCTTGTTATAAATAATATCCTTGGAAGTAGAGATTCTAATTCAGAGGTGTCAGGGTAAGCCAATGCAAATGAACTCTTAAACAACAGTTCTGGCTGGTTCTGCTGCAAAGCACCTGTGGACCATACTTTGAGAAACTCTGCTCTTACGGGGTGAGACTTGTAACAGGTGGTAGCCAGAGATGGAAACTGGCAACGGGACCATTTCCTCTTGGAATAGGACATTGCAGATGGACAATGATCTAGAGGAGAAATCCAAATGCAGAAAATATTCCGAGCTGAGGGGAGGAGAAACTGGAAAGAAATGGTAGTAAGAAAGTTCCAGAGATCCTATTTCCCAGGATGCCCAAGCCTCTAGTCCTTTGAAGGCAGACTAGGAGGCACAGTTTGAGGGACAAGGCACTTGTCTGACCCAGGAATTTTGCTGGAGACTTCGGCTTTGAGTAAGAAAAAAGTCCATGTTATGGAATTATTTATGGCCCTTGAAAAAATATGTTTAGGTCTAAATCCCTGGTGCTTTAAAACGTGACCCTATGGAGCTATACTGGGATTCTTGGTGGTGGAATATGAGCACTGGTGAAGGGATGGGCATTCGAGCATTGTATAACTGAGATTTAAACCTGAAAACTTTGTAACTTTGTAACTTTCCACAATAAAAAATTTAAAAAAAATAAAAAAAAATAAAACGTGACCCTATTTTGCAAAATAAGATCTTTACAGAGAATGTCAAGTTAGAATGAGGTCATTGAGGTGTGACTAATCTAGTAAAACTGGTGTCCATCTAAAAGGAGGAATTTTCTGCATGGAGACAGACACACAGAGTGAAAATGACAGAAGAATACAGGAACAAGATGACCATGTGACTTAAGTGGGGCATCTATAAGCACGAACTTGCTTGCAAACATGGAAGCCAGAAAAGTCAAGAAAAGATTCTCTGCATGAGGCATCAGAGGGAGCCTGTCTTTGCCAATATCAGTGTAACTTTAAGCTTCCAGTCTCCAGAATGATGCCATAGTACATTGTTATGTTTTTTAGTTGCATATTTTATGCAACTGTAGCACTGTAGCACTGTTGTCTTATTGTTCATCAATTTGCTCAAGCGGGCACCAGTAACGTCTCCATTGTGAGACTTGTTACTGTTTTTGGCATATCAAATACACCACAGGTAGCTTGCCAGGCTCTGCCATGTGGGCGGGATACTCTCAGTAGCTTGCCTGGCTCCTGAGAGGGATGGAGGAATAGAACCCGGGTCAGCCGCATGCAAGGCAAATAAATGCCCTACCTGTTGTGCTATCGCTCCAGCCCTATTTTATGGTATTTATTATAAAAATAATTGATAATATAGTATTTATAATATAAATATTATAAATATAACATAAAATATGTTATCAATATAAATATTTATAATAAAACTAATAAAACATTTATACTTCTCTCAGTCACCCAATTGTCTCTTCCCTGGCTCCAGTCACAGGATCATCTGTAGTGTCTAGAAGCTGCCGGATAAAGTGCTTTTCTATAGCTTTGCTTCTTCCCCTTTTTTTTTTTTTTTTTTTTTTTGCTTTTTGGGTCACACCTGGCGATGCACAGGGGTTACTCCTGGCTCTGCACTCAGGAATTACCCCTGGCTGTGCTCAGGGGACCATATGGGATGCTGGGATTTGAACCCGGGTCGGCCGCGTGCAAGGCAAACGCCCTACCCGCTGTGCTATCTCTCCAGCCCCCGTTCCCCACCATTCTTGACCCAATAATCAGTGATACTTTTGAAGACAAACTTATCAGTTCATTTGCTTGTGTTGAGTGTGCATTGCTTTTAAGATAGAGTCCAGCTCCCATGCCATGTCTTAGAACCTTTAAGCTCTTCCCACTTTCAATTTCTTATATCTTATAATTTACCATTTCTCTTACCCTTTACCTACTCTAACCTCTCCAACTAACATTTTGTAGAATATGTTACCCTTTCATTTCTTCTCACCTTTGTAGATATTGTGTCCTCTAAAAAAAGTTTCCTTTACCTGCCTCTTTTTCTGTCAGGGTAATATATTTTAGGTCTTATCTTGGATGTTACTACCATAATGTAGGTTTATTGTACTTTTTCTTGTTTGTTTCTTTTTGGCAATACTCAGTAGTTCTCAGAGTTTATTCCTTGTTCGATGCTCAGAGATAATTCTTTATGGTTCTTGGGGGGGCCATATGTGATGTCAGGGATAGAACTCAGGTCAGCCATGTGCAAGGCAAACACTTTATCTCCTGTACTGTTTCTCTAGTTCATGTTGAGTATCAACAGCACCAGTTGGTGTTCCATCAGTGTCTGTAGGATTGATTGTTTATTTGTTGGTGTTTCACTAAATATAAGTTCCATGAAAACTAAAACCAGGCCAGTAGTGGCTCTAGAATTGTCATAGATCTGAGTTATTATTTGATTATAATAATCAGTATAAATCTATGTGTTGAGAGGAAGGGAAACTAATGAAGATGGTGGAGGTGTCCAAAGCCTCCCAAAGTCCTCCTCCTATTGACTTTGATAGACTTCTGACCAGTCTTTCTTGTTTCTCCAAGTGTTGAATAAGTGAATAATGAATTGAATGTGTGTGGAGTCCCATGATCAGTTCTTGTGCCCAAGGACAGAGCTAGATACATTGAATCCTAATAAAACTAGAAAACTAGAACATTTTTCAAGTCTTCTCGCTGAAGGTCAGAGTTCATTGTAGAAGCCAAGCTGTTGGCAAAGAAGAGATACAGACTATGAAGCAAGCTGAGCCCCCTTCTAGGAGAAGTGGACTAGTCATTCGTCATCGATTCCTCTGCTGCTCAGTCAAAGGCAGCTTGCATTATCAACTCCTGGCCAGCTGCTTCCTTGGTTCACAGGAGAGGAAGAGCCATTTTCCCCTAAGATGATTAGCCTACGTAAGAAAGATTTTATCAATCACTGAGACACTCCACAGCAGTCACCATGTTCCTTTCTGAAAGGGCCTGCCCTCAATTTGGCCATTCAGAATCCCATAAAATAGTTACAGCTATACTGAAATAGAACATTAAAACGGAAGGGAAAGGAAACATAACAGTGAAGGCAAACTTTGGGGTAAGAATTTATATTGAACTTAAAGACCCCTAAGAAGAATGCTGACAATTACACTGTTAGACATCAACAACTGTTTAAGTATTTTCAAAGAGCACTGGCTTAGAAATTAAGGAGATCATGGATAAGGAGCAAGAATATGTACAGGTGAATGGGTTGTATCAAGGGAATATACACAATAGGAGAATATTTGTGTAGCTAACACTGATTTCCAAATATATATGGATATATATTTTCATATTCACATACATATATATTTAAATATATATTTTAAAAAGCAGAACAGCAGGGGAAAGTCTAGTAATCATCTCACAGTAGGTTCTCTGCCTTTGTCATTTCTTTAGATATGTAGGTTATGCTGTAGGTGAAGGAGGCAACTTGGTTTCTGTGTGTGTGTGTGTGTGTGTGTGTGTTGTGCTGTGTAATTTGTGCTGCTGGGAATTGAATCCAGGACCTCAAACATGCAAGGCCAATACTCAACTACTAAGCTACATCCCCAGTTCAATTTGGTTTTATCTTTAGAAGCATACTAGCTAGAAGTGATGGTGATTGGCTTTGAGAAAACATTTTGAGCAGGACTAGACTCATTAAGTAAGTAGTACCATGATCAATTATTAACACCTGCCAATTAATGAAGGGAGAGAGGGAGAAAGCAGATAACATTTATTTGCATAAGCAATCTTTCTCTGATTAAGATCAGTGGCAGAAATTGGTATCTTCTTTTATTTTCAGTTTCTTCTTTCTCCATAAATGGCTGCCAGGATTTTGCTATTCTAGACATAATTTTAAGTTGATATATCTTCTAGGTTGAAAAATAAAACATTCAATGAAAGTGCAGTTATTTTCCTATTTGAATAGTTTTTTCATTAATAATATAAATAATAAAATACATCTGAAATGATCAAATAGTTAAAGATAAAAAGAAAGCATTATTCAGAAAATAAATTTTGCCATAATCTTGGAAAATTTGGAAAAATATTAACTTACTTTTATTAAATGATTTTAAGAGCTCAAATTTATCTTGACTACAAAATTAAGTAATGCATTAGTACATGATTAAAGTATTTAATGTACTTGTTTTTATTGGTAAATAGTTTTAAATAATCTAAATGATAAGATGAGATATATTAAATAAATAATATGTACTTTCAATAAAATAATATGGTAATTACTTATAATTTTCAAACCTTTTAAAAATTATTGACATTATCTATTAAGCGAAAAATACAGGCCGTCAAGTACCTGATATGTATGGTTTTGTGTTTTTTGGTGATGGTGTATATTAGTGGTCTCTCTCTTTCTCTTCCTCTCTCTCTCTCTCTCTCTCTCTCTCTCTCTCTCTCTCTCACACACACACACACATACACACACACACAAGTACCAAGTATCAGTGGTGGTCATTTATGGATTCATAGATGAATTTTAATTATTTTTAGTTTCATGTATTTCCCAACTTTTTTTTTACACTCAAATATAAAACAAGGAAGATTACAGTTGTCTCCTAAAAATCCACATATGACTTCTGGGTTATTATCCTGTCCACTCATTTCCATAAAGGTCTGAACAGAATCCTTTATCATACAGCTTACCATGAACCAGTATAGATGTATTTACCCTCTGATTTCAGTAGACAAAGAGCTGGAAACATTTCAAGAAAAGAGGGGGCATAAAAAATTAGGGCCAAGTTAGGTTGCTAGTCATTGGCAAGGCCTTAAAGAAATTTCAAGACACCTGCTTTTTAGGTCCAAATCTAAGTCCCTCCACTGTTCTCTATTTTATTGTACAAACCCATGTGGTTGTCATATGCCCTCTAATCATTCATGATTCAGCTTTTGCAGAATTGGATGGTGAGTGAAATGTGTTTCGTTTTGTTTCAGTATTGGCTATAATTTTGAAATCTCCTGTGACACTTTCAAACTAAATGGATTTCCAGTTTCACGGATCTCCTTCTTATTTGTTATGTTGATGGGATGTTTGCGGCTGGACAAACTTCATACAGCTATTCTTTTCCATTTAACACCAACAGCATGTGATGGTTTCATTTGATCATTTTATTTAGTTAAATAAAAATGAAATGCATTCTTATCAGGGCTAGTCCTGAATAATACAGGTCTTAAAATAATGTGAGCACTGATATTATCAAAACCTCTGAGAGTCTATACTGTCAGAACATATACTTCAAATCCGTGATTCTGTTCCTCATACTAAAGCAATTATGATCATTCATTATCTTGAAGGCCTTTCATTTTGACTTTGCACTTAAATAAAAAAATTAGAATGAGCAATGCCTGGCTGATGCTATTTTATTTTCTTTCTTGTTTGATCAGACTTTATTATACAATGTATACTTAGATGTTTATTTTCACTGACACTGCCATTCCGTTGTTCATCAATTTGCTTGAGTGGGCACCAGTGACATCTCCATTGTGAGACTTGTTGTTACTATTTTTGGTATATCAAATACGCCACGGATAGTTTGCCAATATCTGTAGTGGGGGCGAGATACTCTCGGTAGCTTGCCAGGCTCTCCGAGAGGGCAGAGGAATCAAACCTGGGTCGGCCACATGCAAGGCAAACGCCCTACCTGCTGTGCTATAGCTCCAGTCCACTATGTAGGGTAGGATTTATAAATCAGTCCTCCAAAAGAAAAGAAGTTCTCTCATTTCATAGATGTCATCAAGTTAATTGTCTAATGTCACAGATTCGTGAACTTTGGATGAAATTTCCAATCAGCTCTTCATTTTTCATTCTTCATACTATTCACTAGTTGATCTTTAATTTTACTTTAAGCCAGTACTTTAGGCTATGTGGATCATTTGATTTCTCAGCTTTGCCTATCTTTAGTGTTACAATTACAAATAATTTAGAGATGCCTTGGAATTCAGTACCAGGGTTTGAACCTGGGGTTTTCACATGCAAAAGCATGCTCCCTGGCCCTTGAACTATCTTCCTGTCACAGATATGTCTTTTTCATTTTCTTTTTCCTTTTCCTCCCTTCGTCCCTCCCTCCCTTCTTCTTTCCTTCTTTTTGAAGGAGTGCTGGGAAATGAACCCAAGACCTCTCATATTTGGAAGGCACTTGCTTGCTCTACTGCTCTTAATAACATCCCTGGTCCCTCATAACTGTTTTTGTTTTTTTGTTTTGGGGCCACACTTGGCTGTGTTCAGGGTTGACTCTGACTCTGCTCAGGGATCAGTGCTGGTGATGTTTAGGGGACAATATATAGTGCCAGGGAATGAATGCAGTTTGACTACATGCAAGGCAGGCACTTTACCCATTGTATATCTACTTTACAAAAGTTCATTTTAATTGTTCTAAAATTTAGTTTTTATTGAAGTAACATTCGTTTCTAAGATTGTAAATGTTTGTATACATCAGAAGCAGAATTTATCATACCATGCCCACAGCTGTTTTTTATTTTTATTTTTTTTTAAGAATATATCCCTTTATTTATTTTTTTAATTTAAATTTTATTGAATCACCATGTGGAGGGTTACAAAGTTCTCATGATTATGTCAGTTATACAGTACTCAAACACCCTTCCCTTCACCCGTGCCCATATTCCATCACCAACCACCCCATTATACCTCCCGCCCCCTCCCACCCCCCCAGTCCCCGCCCTTGTAAGTGATAAGTTTCACTTCGTTTACGCTTTATCTTGGTTACAGTCCATGTTTCAACACATAATTCACTATTGTTGCTAGGGTTTCCCCCCAAAAAAGAGAAGACAGTCCCACTGTCAAGGAAGCATTTGATGGCTCTCCATTGCTGAGAATGTAGAGATATTAAGTCCCGCTGTTTGTTACATAACTTTTCTATTTCCCCCCCCCCCTCGTCCCGCGCCACCGAGATCACGCCTGTTTAGTAATCACCACGCTGCCTGACAAAGGGAAAACAAACCAAAAGAGATGGTTATTTCTCGTCATCAGCCGGCGTGGGGCTCTAGCTTAGTTGATAGTCTGGTATAATGTCTGCAAGCAGTTTCTGGAACCAAAAGTAATACGCTGGTATCGGCCCCGGCTCAAGATTCCACCAGCGTCCCGCTGTTCCAAGTACATAATAATTCATTCCCTTGCATCCGGTTCCCACGCCACCAGGTCCGTGTCAGCTTAATGGACATCATACTATGGTTAACGCCACGCCGCGTTTTTTCCCGAGAAAGAAGGATATTTCTTCTCAGCCGGCGTGGGGATATGGCTTAGTTCAGTCTATAGAGATGGCTACCACTTTGGTGGCCTTCAATATTTCAGCAAAAGACTTACTATTCTTGTTAGGATTTCCCACCAAAGTCCGACCCGTTAAAGTCCAGGGAAAATTCTGCCTAAAATTCTATCGCTACAATCTTTTACCCTTTAACAAAAAACTTAGTACTATTGTTTGGAGTTTCCCCCCACGTTAAGCCCTGCCAAAAAGGAACATTTACACGTTGCTGACAGTCAAGAGATATTAGGTCGCGCGGCTGCTATCGCAGCCGCGCGGTTTTGGATTTCTATATGAAGTCCAAGGAAAATTCTTTTGGTAATTGCATTGCTCGCTGGCAGCGCCTGGGCCAGAAGCTCCCAGCACACAGTTTGGAGGCATTTTGGGGGCGCCACTCGTGTCCAAAGTGGTTCAGTTGCCTCCGGGGTCGATCTCGCGCGGGGCCGCAAAGGAGCGTCCCCACATGGCTCTCTGCTTAAATGTCGGCCGGCACAGGGCGGATCCGGGAGTCCCGCCCATCGGCTATCCCGGGCTTCCTGTAGAGTCTAAAAACCGGCTATAGCCTCGCTGCGTTCAAACAGAAAGAGTTGAGAGAGAAAGAGCATACCCTGCCGGCAGCGCCTGGGCCAGAAGCTCCCAGCACACAGTTTGGAGGCATTTTGGGGGCGCCGCTCGTGTCCAAAGTGGTTCAGTTGCCTCCGGGGTCGATCTCGCGCGGGGCCGCAAAGGGCACAGCTGTTTTTTAAATGTTACAGTGAGACATCTACAATTTTCCTTCATCAAAATAGTTTATTCCCAACTAGGTTTTAATGTCCTCAAAAAGGACATTAACTGCCACTGTTCAATTTACCTTGAGCTGATGGCTTTTTAATGGCTAAATCCTAAGATCTATACTGGGCTTCTCTATATCATTTCCTTCCTGATACACATTCATTCCCCTGATTACCGGCACAGCCCTAGAGCTCTGCACTTGCCACCTTAGCCTTGGGGTTGTCAACTTTTGTTAATTATGCGTTCATTGCTCTTGCTTCATAGAGTTCTCACTTCTGTTATTTCTCTTGTACCTCAGTTACGCCTGAATGATTTCATTTATTCTCTTGATGCTAACCTCTATCATATAGCAAGGAGCAGCAGCTCCTTCCCTAGGGCTCTCCCTAGCTCTGTACACCTAATTGAATAAACTCAGGCAACAAAACTGAATTATCCTCACTGTTCTCATTACCTTGCACATGATCTTTTAAATCTTCTATTTCCTCTTCCATAATGCTATCACTGTCTTCAATCTGAAAGGTAGAGTTATCGTCAGTAATTTTTTTCTTCCGCACTCTTTGCTATCCAGTTTCTCATTCCTAGTTACCAATCCTATTATAAACTGCATTTTATGTTGGATCCCTCTTTTACATATTCTCTGCTGGTATCTATGTAGAAGTCTTCATGTCTATCTAACATCAATCCTCCAGCCCCCCAAATTCTATCCTTGCTACCAGTTGCTTCCTCTACATGGGTTATCTTTCCCTCCACTGCCTGAATCAGCAGTCTGTAAAAATGAGTGATCATGGACGCATTAAAACATCAACTGGCTCACCAATGAACAGAAATGCCTGAATACACGAACAATTTTTTAACAGAAACTTAATATTTAATAATGGTCAAAAGTCCAGATTCAGGAGTAATACATAGTTTGATGAAAGAGGTTTATGTATGAGTTTTTTTTATTATATGCACGGCCTTGAGCAATGTGTTTTAGCTTCAATTTAGATGCTGCTTTGTCAAATGAGTTTCAGAAAAAATAAATTTCAAATGAATGAGAAGCAAAAACTGCCATCATTCTAGTTTCATGAAAACAAAAGAGTATTTCCAGCCACAATATATATGCCTTGTCTACAAATGTTGGTCAAGATGAGAAATATTAATGTATTTAGTTATAACCTTTAAAAAACGTAACTATTTCTAAGAGGACTCTACATGTTAGTTTAAACTTTAGATTATCATCTCTCACTTTCAAATACTGAAACAACTGAATAGTTGTTCAGTTTTAGATCATCCTCAATTTTCCAGACCTGGCTTTTCAGATCTGTGATAATTACCTGGACATAATTCTCAAATCTCTCAAGTGCCATTCTGTGTATCCCAGTTTTACTTTACTTTGCTGTCCCCTTTGATTTCCAGAAGTTGTGCCTTCATATGGATATCTTCAATGATTTCTGATTTTCATTTGGAGAGAAATTAATTCCAATTAATTTTTTCCAGATAATTATATTAATGAGATATCATTTATTGCCATAGATGTGTTATTTTCCTTCAGAAATTTAACTTTGAATCATAAAATAGCATTAACATATTGGATTATAGGATATACCTAAGCCAGCTATATTCTCTTTGGTCATTTTTATAGATGTTTCTGTTTTATGAAAACTAGGTCATTCATTTATTTTCACAGTTCTTGAACAATGTGAATTTAAAAGGTTCAAACCAGTTTAAGATGAGTTTGACTGGGGATGGAGAGAAAGTACAGTGGGTAGAGTTCTTGTCTTGCTTATGGCCAACTTGGGTTTGATCCGTGGCATCCCAGAGTCCCTCAAGCAGGGCCACAAATAATCCCTAGACACAGGACCAGGAGTACTCCCTGATCACTGCCAGATGTGGCCCTCAAACAAACAAATAAACAAACAAGAGATGAACTGGACTTTGTTCAAAGAAAAGATATACTCTTTGTGTAAAAAAAAAATGTATTTTGGGAGTAGGAGGCATATACACAAAGTCTGTACAAGATTCCCTGGAGGAGGCTGGCATTCCAGTGGTTCATAGTCCTGCCAAAAACTAAGTGACTGAAACCTAAGAAGCATTTGCACTGCAAAAGAAACAATGACCAGAATAAAAAGACACCCATCAGCTGGGAGAAAATATTTTTTGGAACCCTAAGTGACAGTATAGCAGGCAGGGCACTTGCCTTGCATGCAGCAACCTGGGATTAATCCCTGGCACTTCATATGGTCTCCTGAGCTGACCTGGAATGATCCCTGTGCACCAAGCCAGGAATAAGTCCTGAGCACCACCAAATGTGACCCCCAAACAGAAAAATTTTCCTTATATTCATCTGACAAAGGCTTAATATACAAGATACATAAAGTGCTTACAAAACTGAACAAGAAAAAACAACCCATGAATAAATGGATGATTAGAGATGAACAGAAACTTCCACAATTAAAACATATAGATGGCCAATGGGTATATGAAAAAATTCTCTGTTTCATTTATTATCAGGGATATACAAATTGATACAACCCAAGTGTCCAAGAACAGATATGAATGGATAAAGAAACTTTGGTACACAAACACCATGGAAGACTACTTGACTATAAGAAAAAGATAAATTCATGCAATTTGCTACCACCTAGACAGATCTGGAGATTATCATGCTGAATGAAGTCAAAAGGTGAGGGACAGATTCAGGATGATCTCTCTGATATGTGGGATATAAAGAGGCACAGTAAGGAAATAACAAATGCTCAAAGGCAACAGAACCTATGAATTTGTCTACAGAAGTAGTCTTGGAGATGGGGATGTTCGAATGGGGAGCAGAACTTGGATCATGGTGGGGGAGGAAGTGGGCACTCTGATGCAAGGTGTGATCTGGAACATTGTACTCATAAAACCAGTAGCTATATTGTAAATCACAATACCTAAAATAAGAAATAAAAGGTAGAGAGAAATAGGCTCCAGATTCTTTCCATGACCCACTAAACCTGGAGGTTCTAGTTTGGGTTAAAAGTAGAACTACTAAGCTCTTCACTCTCTCTCACATAAATTATTAATATAAAACAAAGACAACTCTTACATCTTAGGAAGGAGCATGTGTTTTGTGGCAAAAGAAATTTGTGTGGCAAAAGATAAGACAATCCTGGAAGCAACAGTTAAAATACTTGCTGAGTTTCAGGGTAAAAGAAAGCCAATCCATTAGCCATATAGGATCAGTCAAGAGAATCTTACTATTTCATAATGGTCTTGGTATCAGTGCAGAATTATTTGATAGGGTCTTTTGTATCCACATCTTTTATGTATTTCTTGCATATTTGTCATCTGCTTGAGATTGAGTTTGGGGAGTTAATTTATTTTACTTTACTCCAGATTCATTAGACCTGGAAGAAACTTCAAAGATCATCTGGTATCTTGGTGTCCAATTTTCTTTCAGGGGAACTCAGGTACTCATGTAGATGTATTCTCTTAGATTGAGGTAATAGTAATAGTAGAGGTTAGGCTGGATTTCAGAGTGGAGTACATAGAGGTTCATGTATATGCAAACACAAACAATTCCTGATCAAGTGTCTCAGGGCTAAATTTCACCCATTAATCCCAACACTGCAATTAAATCTCTCTAATCTTTTGTAGGAGAAAGTTAGATTCTCTGTGTGAATGATGGTGAAACTGGAAAAAAAACTGGGTTTCTATTCCTCATTTTAGAGGTCTGGGAGAGTGTGTTGTTCTATGTTCAAGACACAGTAATCGGAATATAAGAGTACCCAGAAATGGCACCATTTGGTGCAGATGGAGAGCAGGTCTCTGAGACAGAGATAAAGAAAGTGGTTGGAGATGGAGTCGGTAGCTGGATCCTGAAGAACCTTCTCTACCACCTCAATTTAGGGCTAAATTTCATCTGCCAATTCTAACATTGCAATTGAAAGAGTTTAGAATCAATCTTGAAAACAAAACAAGACAAACTTGGGATGCCACTAAATTATTGTAAGGCAACTGATCCCTAAGAACAATGTTGCAAGGACAAGTCACTTCTTCAGTGTTGGAGACCAAAAAGATGTATATGGCCAATTCATCCCTAGACCAGGCCAGAGACCAATACTCTGCTCTTCAGTCTTTGCTTGCCCCCTGCAGGTCAGTGCCCAACCTTTATGGGAGTTGAGTTACACACTACACCTCCCCGTGAATATCCTACTGTGTTGATGGATTTGGGCAGAATATTGCTGGAGCCTGAGACTATCACTGATGGTAGCTATTTTCTTAAAAGAGAAACTAGACAAGTTGAAAAAAATTGATCTTAATGATATTATCTGCCTAAATAACGTTTATCAGAGAATCATTGATACAATTCTGTAAAATACATGTTCAGAGGCCCTCATAACTCAGTCTTCTTTCTGCCTCCATCCTGAAATGATGTGCTCTTTTCAGCAATCACTCCATTTATCTTAAGTGTTATTATAAAAAGCTAATCTATAAGAAAATAAAAAAGTATGTATTGTAGAAGAGGGTCACAGCTTTGTGCGTAACTCAGCTCCTATAAATGTTGGGAGGTTTCGTGTTTAACTCAACTTCACACCACCACCCCCACTACTACCACCATTGGGAGGTTTAGTGTGTAACTCAACTCCAATTAAGGTTGGGCACTGACCTGCAGGGGGCAAGCAGACCGAAGAGCAGAGAACTGGTCTCTGGCCTGGTCTAGATGACAGTAAAAAAGCCGCAAAGATGGAAGGTAGTTGATAGCTCATCTGTCATGGTAGGAAACCATCCTGGTTTCCTCTTTTCATGCCTGGAGAGTTTTTATCTTCTACTGTGGGAGATGCTGTGTACAAAAGGGAAATTGGGCAGTATCAGATGGCATAATTTGTTTTCACAAACTTCAGTGTTTAACTTGTATAAAAGCAAAGACAAACATGTCTTGGTCATTTTTTTAATAAGAAATCACAGGTAGAGATTAATTTTGTCTTGTTTGAAAACAAATGCAGGAGCAGATATCAACTGAGCTTGCCTATCACAGGTGTGGGGATTGCTCTGGGTAGGAATGTTCAAGTTTCAGGTTGGTCCATTTTATCTTTGTGTTGTTGCAGTAGTGATAATAATGGTGGTGGTGGTGGTGGTGGTAATGGTGATAATGATGGTGATGGTGACAGTGATGGTGATGGTGATGGTGTGTGTGTGTGTGTGTGTGTGTGTGTGTGTGTGTGTGTATAAGAGAGAGAGAGAATTCTGGAAACTCAGATATGCAAAATATAGCAATAAAATTGTGAAATATTTTTCCTGCTGATGGTAGTAACTCAGTCATCATGACCAGGTTTTCTCAACCTTAACATAATTCACATTTGGGACAGGATAAATACCTGCATGAAGGCTACCTTGTGGATTATAGGATGTTAAATAGCGTCTCTGGCTCTACTGAGTAGAGGTTGGGAGTCCAGCTCCCCACACCCATGTTGCCTTGATTTTACCAACCCAAAAGAATATGTTTATAGGCATTTTCACATGTCCCTGGAAGGGCAAACTTGCCCTGTATTTAGAACCATAGCACACAGACTAAACAGTCTCTGTGGGGGCCACATAATCATGTCCTGGTTCATTTCATCTCCCTTGCCTTTGCCATCACCCCAACAGTGGGCAGATACTCTGTGGGATTTGGGAATAAAGTTGACTTTGAGACAGAGAAGCTTGGGTTTCAATCATTGTTCTGATAGCATCCATTATTAATGTAATCCAAACTATGTTTTCACAACAGCTACAATTTTTCTCTGATGAACTCAACTTCCTCTTTTGTTGATGGGGTCCCTGACTGAACTCTGGCTGGTGGTCTCTGTGTTCCTGAAACTCAGTAATTTTTCCCATTTCATCTCTGACTTTGGCTGTCTTCTCATAGCTTTAGCTTTTCCTTGGAAATCCTTCTCATTCCTTGGCAGTCAGTTCAGTTCTTTCTGCTCACCAAGTCCTCTAATTATTCTCAGGATTCCCTGCAGGACAGCAGATATGGATGGAGACAAGGTGGTGTCTAGGTGAGATGGTTTTGTGTCAGATTCTCTGGAGTGCTCACATCCTACCCATTTCGATAGCTCTTTCATGCTGGAGGAGGTTCTGCGGAGGTGGTTTCTTCTCAGCACCCCAGACAGACAAGAAGCTAGCAAAATCCCTCCTGCTGTGTCTTTCCACAGATTTCAGGGGGAAGATTCCATCACCTCACGCACAGGGATGAGGGGCCCTTGCACAAAGCCTCACTATGTTGACATGTCTTTTCACTCCCCCTTCTTCAAGTGTTCATCTATCTTTAAGTTCTTGAGGTTATCTTCTCTCTGTGTTTCAGGAAAAGAGACAATAGACTTTATCTTGTAAGCACTCTACTCTTTCTGGAACTCAAGAAGTCTCTCCCCCATCACCCCTGCTTGAACCTGTGTCTGACTCATATTGAAGAACTTACTTGAGAATTCTGTGTAGACTTTTGAGTCTTATGTTTTTCTTGGGATTTTGATGTACTTCTCTAGGCAATAAACTTTAGACTTAAGGTTCAGTATAAAAGACAGGACTGGAGAATAAAAAGGAAAGAAAGGGTATAGAATACAATTTGCATGACATTTGTCTCCTTGTTTAACTTTTCATTTCACTCTGCAAAAGTCTTATGCTTGGCTCACCAAACATTTCTTTCCATCATAGCTTATTCTCCTTGGAGGTGGATGGTGCTACCTGTTGCTGGCCTTGAATGGGAGTTGGAGATATGGGGTCACGAACAACAGGTTACTCTCTCTTTCCTCCAAACTTTGAGAGGACCATAGATATAAAACAGTTTGAGTCATTAAGAATAAGCTTTGAGAGGTACCACTGGCATAGAATCTATAGTCCATTTGGACATAACTAATAAAACATTTGAAGGGAGTTTAAAGTGTGTATATATGTGCTTAAAGACTATTGGCAATGCTTTGCTGTTTCTCTGCCAATAATGGTCATTCATTTTTCCATATAATTCTATTCAACTTCACTCTGAACTCACTCAAATAGGAAGCCGACATGATGTCTACCAAAAATCATGTTGGTGTCCAAGTTCCATAAAACAATATAAGACACTCATATAACTCACTTTCCTGGAATGAAAGTTGTAACAACTAATGTGCTTCCAGTTGTATTTTTAGAAAATGGTTCAAGCATATTTCAGTGAATTAAGCCTAATTGCTTTTTCTGACAGTTGGAAACTTGTTTTAAATTTCAGCTAGTGCTTAAAAGATAATTTTTCCTGATTTAAACAGTTTGGCTTTGATGAAGACATCTACTAATTAAAAAAAATGCTGCTGCATTTGCTTGAGAAGTCACAATTTCTGCTTGACAATCAGAAACAAAAATGAATGGGCTAAAATTGATTTTATGTCATGATGGGTCAAGTTGACAAGGGAGTCAAGGGACTAATCCTGAAGGCTACCACTGCATTGATGGCAACCCAGAGTCACACATGCCCATCGTCCCTGCCCACAGATCTTCGGCAGGAACTTCCAAGCCCGAGCATAGCCATATTCAACCTTTCAAGCTAAGCTCACCTGTTTCCCAACCCTTGCGATCACTGCCCCCAGACAAAGTGCAATTTAGAAACACCCATTAAAAGAACACAGATGAAATATAGGCTGAGAATGGTGTATAATTGCTAAACATTCCTGGTACATTAAGAGTTTACTATGATTAAAGTTATACTAAGTCTTCAAGGAATAAAATGTTTTAAAAGGTAAAATGACAGTCAATTATAGATTTCTATGTCCCCTAGGGAAAAAAAGCTAAAAAAAAACACATCTATGTGAGGTTTTTTTTAATTTTATGAAAGATAGGATGAACACAGACTATCATTTTTGCTTTGAATGTAGAAATTGAGTAGTAAGTAAATCTTTGGTTAAACCCCTTGCAGTCTGGAATTAGCTCAAAAAAAAATAGAAAAAGGAATTCAGAAAAGCCACAAGATGGGAGCCAGGGAATGGGAGATGACAACCCCCAAAGTGTAAGTGCTGAAGAGGTTTATGTGCTAACCTCAAACCACTTGTCTTAACTGGTTGACCCTCTGCATGTGCTACTGATCCATTATTTATATCCTGCCTGGAAACTTCTTTTAAAATTATTGTTGTTTTTAGGCTTGAACTTATTATTTCCCTCAAGTTTTTGTTTTGAAAACTTGCAACTCTACAAAAATGTCGAAAGAATTATAGAATAAGTACTCTTAGACTCTACCTAGATTCACCAATAATTAATCTTTCAGTGAGTCTCTGATACATTTACACGCTCTTTGTCTACATGCTCCAATTATTTGCAAGTTGCAATAATATGCATCCCTTAGGAAAAAGCGCATTCTCCTATATAACCACAGTTCAAAGACTTATTATCCGGTCAGCAATGCAACATTGTAATAGAAACATTGTCTGATTATATAGGACATACATTTCCCAAATTGCTTTTAAAATGTGCTATGTTTTATCTAAAACATTTATCTATGTTTTATCTAAGAACAATGTTATAGGAACATTGTTTTTAGATCTAAATTGAATCAAGAAACCATCTATTCGGCTATCCTGTGTCCTATTTTTATATATAGAACCAAGGTCAACAAACATTTTCTGTAAAGAAGCATATAAATATGATCATTTATATAATAAAAAATACTATACTCTGAATATAATTTTATAGTCTTTGCTGCTCATATTTCTCATTCATTATCAGTCAACTCTGCTATAGCACAAAACAACCATATATAATATACAACTGAGTTGATGTTCTTGGGTTTCCAAACAATCTTACTCAGCCCACTGCCCTATTTTCTTCTAGTATCTGTAGGATAACATTGGTTTGTCCTTTCTGCCTTGCCACAGGGAGATTAGGTTTATTGGGTTGTACCCATTCACATTGCTCCCGAGTCACTCCTATTCCTCTGTGTTTATTTTTAACCTCTTTCTTTGTGCTCTTCTTCTCCATCTGGTCAATCACCTGTATCTCCTAATCATACTCTGTTAACTTGTAAATATTGCTCTTTTCTTGTCCTATGTACTTTACAGTGACTTCAGAGCAATGTCCTTTTTTTTTTTTTAAATTTTTTATTGAGTCACCATGTGGAAAGTTACAAAGTTTTCAGGTTTAAATCTCAGTTATACAATGCTCGAATACCCATCCCTTCACCAGTGCAGAGCAATGTCCTTTTTGTATGGACACAGGAAGTCAGTTAATGCTATGCTTTTATAACTTGGGAGTTAATTGACTCTGAATATTATTCATTCCTGGTCATCTTAAGTTTTCTCGACTTAAGCCTCAGTTGCCATTACTTCCTAGCACCCCAAAAGTAGGGTCTCAACAAGGGACTACTTGGACCCAGTGCAAGCTGTGAGTTACCCTGGCATCAAAATGGGCCAGGCCAAAGTACCATAATACTTAACTATAAGTTAAGAGCATGGTCATGGACAAATTCTGTCATGATCCAAAAAGCAACAACTAGATTAGGACCCTGCTAGGGTTAGGAAAAATTAATCTGGCCTGAGCACACTGTAGTCTGAGCTCTATGGTGAGATGCCCCCAGGAGAGCCTTCCTATAAGTTTAACGTATCTCTTACTGGGGCTGGAGTGATAGCACAGTGGGTAGGGCATTTGTCTTGCACTCGGCCAACCCGGGTTTGATTCCCAGTATCCCATGTGGTCCCCTGAGCACTGGCAGGGGTAATTCCTGAGTGCAGAGCCAGAAGTGACCCCTGTACATCACTGGGTGTGACCCAAAAAGCTAAAAATAAAATGTATCTTTTACTGTGTCCATACAAAATTACTAATGTTAAGAAGTAGAATTAAGATGTTAATTAATTAAGATGTTAATTAAGTTCGATTCCTCCACCCCTCTTGGAGAGCCTGGCAAGCTACCCGTGAGTATTGGATATGCCAAAAACAGTAACAATAAGTCTCTCAATGAGAGATGTTACTGGTGCCTGCTCGAACAAATCCTTGAGCAACGGGATGACAGTGACAGTGACAGTTAATTAAGTTATTGGACTAAGGAAAGGAGAAAAACCCTTAGGTGGTATTTCACCCTTGATCCTGATCTCCTGGCTGCAGGAGGAGATGAGAATGTGGGGCTTAGTGAGATTGGAACAGGCACGCAGGGAGAATGGAAAAAACCGAAGCTGATCACCAACCAACCAGTCTAGCCCTCGTTTCCTCCTTCATCTGCTCCTGGTATCAGCCATCCAGGGTGGGGAAGTGGAGCGAGACCACCTAATGCAGGCAGAGAGAGGGAGCCTCAGGATTCCTATTTGTCTGGTGATTACACAAGTATCCACTGATTTGTACTTATAGACTAAGAAGTTTAATTTGCTTTGCTTATTTACCCGTTTTTCATAAATGAGAAATTTTACCATTTATTTTATCCACATTTTAAACACTGTAGTTTACAAAGTTGTTCACGATGATTTGTTAAAGGCATTCGATATTCTCACCACCACTGTCACCTTTCTTCCACCATTGTCTCCATTTTCCTGATCAGCACCAGTAGCAGGCCCCAAATCATTTACTTTTTATTGCTTGTTGACAGTACATGACTAAAAGGCTAACAGGGTGATCAAAAAATATTTCCATGGAAGAAAACTTGTGAAAATTGTTATATCTCACTTGGGGATATTAAGTCCTTATCTGAGTGTTTACTAAGTTGTTGCCAGTTAAGGCTTCTGTGTTAATGTTTTTGTTAATCAAGATTGGTTGACTTCTACATTACATCTCATCCAATTTGTTGTGCTACTGGGATGTCAGTGTTGTAGCGTTTGGAGATATCGCTCCAGAAAATCCAGAATATTTAGTTGGGTAGTCTAGCCTGAGGCATGGAGGTGATTTTGGGTTGTTCATGCATTTTGTTTTTTTATCTTTCACATCTAGGTGAAATAATACAATTTTTGCCTTTACCTGTTTTATTTCATAAACACACAAACCTCTCTAGGTCCATTCATATTGCTATAATGGCAGAATTTTAATTAATTCAATAAAACAACTGAGCAATATTCCACTGTGAACATATACCACATATTTTTTATCAGTCCTTGTCTGATGGGTACTTAGATTGCTTTCAACTCCTGGATATTGTAAGTGAGCTATGATGAATATAGCATATGCCTATTCAAATAAGAAGCCTCATTGTTGACAATTAGCTTGCACGCTGGGCCGGGCCTGAAGTTCAGGACAGCCCCCTACCACTTCCCTCCTTGCACAAGCATCTGGGGCTCTTTCAGAGGCAGGCAGTTTCCATGAACTGCTTCATCTCTATTATCTAGTCCTCTTTTAACTCTGCAACAAAGGGATCTGAGATCCACAAAGTATCAATATGATTAGACAAGTTGATAAGACCACAAGGGACCAGATACTGTAAGAGTTGGGCTAAGTGAAGTTCACCTTTATCAAGAAACCTTCTCTGAACTGGAGTGGTGATAGCAGAGTGGTGAAGACACTTGCTTCACATGTGACTGACTAAGGGGTTGAGTCCCAGCACCACATCTGGTTCTCTGAGCATCAGCAGGAGTAATCCTTGAGCAGAGTCCAGAATAACCCTGAACATTGCTGGTTGTGACTTCAAAACCAAGAGGATAAATGGAGAAAGGAAAAAAGAAAAAAAGAAATCTGCTGCAAATACTTAGAATCTTGATGTAGTTTAGCTGGCAGGCAGCCACCATTCACTATGAGTAACTGGCCGATGAGACCACTTAAAGCAGTTATTATGTCCTATTTGCAACATTTTATTTACCATGGCATGCAACATCTCTTGACTTTGTAAAAACAGAACTTAAATGGTTCCTTTGACATGGAAATAGTCATGAATGACTCACAGATCTTTTCCTAAAACAAAAAATGGAGTTGTCTCACAAGTTTCTAGTATCCCTATTCACTCCAGGCATTTAAAAATTACAATATGTCTATTCTATTGCATTTACAGCATTTCTAGGGATTATTCCAGTAAGAAGTGGGGATTCATGAGCTCTTTTAAGACACATTACCATGCTTAGTTTTCCTAAAGAATTCAGAATTACTCAGATGGCTGTTTAGGGCATATACCTTAAAGCAATCTAACATACATAACTTACACACACACTTTACGTACATATCACTTGTTTACTTGTCATCCAGTTGTTCATTGATTTGCTCGAGGAGGTGCCAGTAATGTCTCCATCCATCCCTGTCATGTGCTAGTGTAGCCCAATGGCATCTGCTCGCTTCAGAAACATAAAGAGCCTCAAACCGTTCGTTCAGGATTTTGCCTAAGAAGTCTGACCATTTCGTAGGTGGGTGGCCAGGCATTCTTTTGACATCCCAGTAGGTAACAGCTCTAGTCCAGGGGTCATCTCCAAGTCATATTACGTGTCCAGTCCATCTGATTTTTGATGCCTTGACAAACGAGACAGCCTCCCTGATTCTCAATCGTCAACAGAGGTAGAAACTCCAGATTTCTTCTCTCACGTCAGTGAAACATGATACTCCAAGCATAGCTCTTTTGATTCCTCTTTAGGTGACCTGAATAGTGTTAATAAGATAAACAAGTTATCTTGTTTTCATAGGGCCCAGGTCTCTGAGGTGTATGTTAGTTCAGGAAGAATGCTGGGGTCGAAAAGATGTGCCTGGAGCCGGAGGTTCTTTATCCTCTTAACAACCTCTTCGACCCTCTTGAAGGCGTTCCATGCCCTTCTCTTCCTCCTGCACAGCTCAGGTGCCAGGTCATTTGTTATGTTGAGTTCTCGACCTAGGTACACATAACCGCTGCATTTAGAGATGTTCATTCCATTGAGAGCAAATGGAATGTCAGGAACTAGTCCATTTCTCATGAATATTGTCTTCATGAGATTCAGCTGCAGTCCGACCTTTCCACACTCACAGTTGAAGTCAGCCAGCATTTGTGCTGCTTGGCTAATGTTTGGTGTTATTAGAATGATGTCATCAGCAAAGTGGAGGTGGTGTAGTTGCTGACCTTCTATCTTCACTCCCATTCTTTCACATTCCAGTCGTCACATGACGTTCTCGTGAGTGGCACTGAAGAGTTTCGGTGAAATGGTATCGCCCTGCCAAACCCTTCTCTTTACTTCGATGATCACTTCCTTGTAGAATGGTGAGATCCTGGTGGTAAATCCGTAATACAGCTTGTGGAGGATCTTGTTGTTCTGAGTTTGAACATCCTGTTTGGCTAGGGCTTCGATGACTGCTTCAGTCTCAACAGGATCAAAGGCCTTCTTTAAATTGATGAATGTTAGACAGAGTGGCATTTTGAACTCTCGCCAAACCTCAATGAACTTGGTCACTGTGTGCATATGGTTGATTGTGCTGAATCCTTTTCGGAACCCAGCTTGCTAACATGATTGTCCTTCATCTAGTGTTTTGCCAATCCTATTCAGGATGACTTGAGTGAACAACTTATAGATGACAGACAACAGGCAGATGTGGCAATAGTTGCCGATGTCATGGATGTCTCCCTTCTTGTACAACAGAATGGTCCTGCTGGTTTCCCACTGGGACAGAACTTTGCATTCAGACAGGTAGCATGTGAAGAGCTGAGCCAGTATATTGATGAGTACTGGTGGCAGATTCTTCAGGTGTTTGGGTCTGACCTTGTCTGGACCCAGTGCTGTATGTTTCTTTACCAATAAAATGGAGTGTCGGATTTTGGAAGAGAGAAAGCTGGGAACAGCATATCCATCCTGTGGAATTTGGTATGTGGGCAGGTGGATGTTGCTACCGAAGAGATCTGAGTAGAAGTCATGGATAACCTTTTCCATTGCCCTTCTGGAAGATGTGATAGATTCATCAGGATGTCAGAGGGCAGTCATCGACTCCACCGATGCCTCTACTGTCGCATGTTCAGAGAAACAGTTCTCCAGTGTCGAAAATGGCGTGATGTGATCGATGCCTTCTCGTCTCAGTCAAATCAATGATGTCGTACTTGATCTTCTGCGCTTGCACCATCAGGTCCTCGATGAATGCTTCCGTTGCCAGCGTATGTGCATTAAAAGTGCAGATAGTCATTTTAGTCCTTCTTCGTTTTGGCAGTCTAGTTTGGCCCTGGGATTTTAGCAGCCTCTCCTTGCTTGACCTCAATGCTGCCATATTGGGGGCTCTTTCAGGGTCAGGGGAATGAGGCCCATTTTTGTTACTAGTTTTGGCATATCGAATATGCTATGGGTAGCTTTCCAGGCTCTGCCATGAGGGTGGCATGTTGGTTTGCTCTTCACATGTTGCCACCGTTGCCACCCCCTTGCCACAATGAGGCAGTGAACCATCGAGGGGGATGGTTTTATATATATGTATATATATGTACATATATATACATACACACAAACATATATGTGTGTGTGTACCTGGGTCGAGAAATCAACATGAGGAACGACTTGGTGCCAGAACTGCGCAGGAGGAAGAGAGCAGCGTGGAATGCATTCAAGAGTGTCGAAGAGGTGGTTAAGAGAACGAAGAAACTCCGACTCTGGGAACATCTTTTCGATTCCACCCTTCTTCCTGCACTAACATATGCCTCAGAGACCTGGGCCCTACGCAAACAGGATGAGAATGCTATTAGGGTATCCCAAAGAGGAATAGAAAGAGCTATGCTGGGAATATCATGTCTCACTCAAGTGAGAGAAGGAATCCGGAGTTCTGACCTCCATCGATGGTCAAAAATCAGGGATGCCGTCTTGTTTGCTAAGGCATCAAGAATCAGATGGGCCGGTCATGTAATGCGATTCAGAGATGACCGCTGGACTAGAGCTGTTACCGACTGGATTCCACAGGACCTCAGAAGACCTCGTGGCCGCCCACCAACTGATGGTCAGATTTCTTTGTCAAATCCCCGAATGAACGATTTGAGGCTCTTCCTGTTCCTGGAGCAAGAAGATATCACTGGGCTGCACTAGCACGTGACAGGGACAAATGGAGACATTACTGGCACCTGCTCGAGCAAATCGAAGATCAACGGGACTACAAGTGATACAAGTGATATATACCATATACTATCATCCAACCTGGAGACTCAACATGTGGAATTAATTGCTCACTTCACATGGGTGGATTGACTTAAAGAATTTCGGTCCAAGGGCAACATCTATGAGAGATCTTTAGAATTCTTCCAAGGAAACTAAGTACACATTCATTTCAAAGTGAAAGCTAGATTCGGAGAGGCCTGGACATCAACCCTAGGATGCACTTTCACTCCTTAGTGTCCAAAGACTTCTTTTTTTCTACTTTCAGACCTAACTGTATATTAATGTCTAGCACATTTCCTGATATCCCTCCCCCCCCCCGCCTTTGATATTTTCATTTGGATAAAGGCATTTAATTGTTAACTTTTATTAAAAGTGCTTCTTTACCATGTTCACTTTCCAGATAATAAAATGGTACAATTGAATAAAAGATTAATTCAGAGCTCCCCTAGTGAGAAGAGAAATCGATCACATATTCCATCCTAGGGAATTGCAGATTGGGCAGGAGAAAAGAGGCAAAGAATTCCTAGTAGGTTTTCTGCTTCAAGTTAATTATCATGCAGGTTAAAGAGATGAGCTTTCTTCTTTGTATTTATGAGAGGACCAGATTATCATTGTTAAGTAAACCCCATTCACTGCCTTCTCCATTTCAGTTCATGTTTCCAGCTCAAAGCATCATAAATAACCAATGAATAAAAATGCTGTCTAAACATATGAGACGATTATCATAAATGTTTACATTAAAAATTCATGACTGCTGTGAAGAATTAATTGTAGCCATAATGTAGTTTCTGTCTTCTGCTGTGGTCATATTTTCATTTGCATTGTCTTTCTTAGCTGTGTAACTTTGACGTACATAAAGATGAAAGGTGGATAATTATGGTGCACACACACATGTTTTTAGTGGTCCAGTTGCTGAGCCTGCATGGCCCATCTGTAACATCAGCACTTGTATTCTCAGCAAAGAGATTGAGCTAAAAATATATAATATCAGACCTGAGAGATGATTGAATGAATAGTGGGTGATTAGTAATGTAGGATAACATTATTATTTCTGTTGTCTGTGAATATGATAAAAATGATAGCTTAAAGGCTAAGCGATTGCTCCTCTTGCCACAGCTATGTGAATTATAGAGTTAAGCAAAATGATTCTAGAGACATTCATGGAGATTTATGAACTTTCTGAGACAGAACCTAAAACATCCACACTCCGTTCTTTTTCATTTAGCAACTTTTATGTTATTGAAACCAGGTAACACGATAGAAAGACCTTGAACATGCTATTGTAACTGTTGTTGTTTAGGTAAATTATAGAAGATTTGCTTAGGACTGGGGATGTAGTTCAGTGGTAGAGCATTTGCCTTGCATGAATGAAGTCCTGGGTTCCTTCTCTGGCATTGAAAGTAGAAATTTTTTGAAAAAGAGATTCCAGTCAATTACTATTTTTTGTCATAACATGTTGGCAAATATGCTGAAATGCGTTTTGTGAAATTATTTAAGTTGGAAATAACAACTTTTTAATTTTTCTAAAATTCAGGGTTACAGAATTTTTGTTAAGTGTAGATAAACCACTGTGGCTTTTGCTATCTTCCTGAAATATCATGTCAGTCTTGGGAGGATTGTAATGCTTAAGTCAGGCATCACCCAGAATCTTAGTTTGAAACTATTTGTCTGTCTGGGAAGGAAAGTTGAGAGATAATTCTTTTATTTCCACTGGAAAGGGATTATTCTACGACTGATTTTTAAAATAAATAGATTAATTATAGATATTTCCCAAGTCAAACAAGAGAAGGTGGTAAAGAAAATATGGCCATGAAATGCAAAGGATGAAGAACCATATGGGGAAGGAAGTGACCAGTTCAATATATCAGGGAGGGGAAGATAAAGGAACATCTAGTTAGATTGGGGCTAGGAATGTTTGAATTTCTTTAGAAGAAATTCTGAGTGTTTTATGAATATAGTTCTTCTTCCCAAGTTGCACCGTTGCACTGTCATCCCGTTGTTCATTGCTTTGCTTGAGCGGGCACCAGTAACATCTTCATTGTGAGACTTGTTGTTTCCTAAGTCCTTGATTACATTTCTTCTGCACATCATTCAAATAGAGTTCTGACAGAACTTTTCAGTAAGTTGATGGTGTGGCAAAGTATATGTACTCATAATGAACCTTAAAAATATTATTGCATTTTTGATATGCACATGTATTGAGCCTTGTAAACATTGAGGTAGAACTAAGTCACATTCAGTTCTGTGGGTGATATATATCAATTAGGTATAGAAGTCAAGAATTGGTCTCACTTGATTTTCTGCCTCAGCTAGTGCCTTGCTGATCTGAGATATTCAGAGAAGCAACATTGCCACCTTCTGGTAGTAACATGTCATCTTCCAGTCCACCAATGTCATTCCCAGGGCCTGGAAACAGGTCCTTGATTTTCTTTTTTTTTTGAGAGGGACATTATTTTGATATAAAAAGAATCTTACCCCTGCCACACCTTGATATCAGTTGTAATACCTTTCATTAATTTACTGGAATATCCTAATTGTTTTTAATCAAAAATGTTAAAGAGTTCCTCAGCATGGCGTTGAGGGTGATGAGAGTGGGTGAAAGAAGAATATGGTGAAAAATTCACAGTCAAGAAGACTAATAAACAAAAGATGAGTCAGCTGGCCTGAGAATTTTCCTACGTGGTAAACAGGCAGGCTAGTTTTCCCGCCATTTTCAATTTTGCAGTTTACCTTATTTGGGGTTAATTGTTTTAGTTGTAGTTATCTGAGTTGTTCCTGGAAAATGAATGGCTTTCTTGAGTTTGGCATATAAGAAATGTCAATAACAGTTAGTTGCATGAACTATTGTGTGTTAAAATATCTTTACTTTTACAATTAATCTCTAAATGACCTGCTTTGACTGGTGTGGAAGAGTAAATAGTTAACTTTCCTAATATTTTTAACTGATTCTTGTCCAAGAATGTTCTCACAAAAAGGAAAATTCTCATGGATCAATCCAATTCATTTTTCTTCTACTTGATAGATGTAAGGCAAGGGAGACATTTGAATAAATAATATTGATAAGTTTTCATGAGAATGTGTTAATCATTTAGGATTATCTGACTATAGAAATGTGTATGTTTTGAGCAGGATGTCTTATAATTCTGAAGTTAACTTGTAGAAATCGATAGTAATGCAAACACATTATAGATATGTAACATTTTCTGTTCTATGGAGGCAAGTTTCTTTCACACCCTTCAAAACGGCACTAAGTTTGTTCACATTTGCAAATTAATTTCACTATTTTCTATTTATGGGCTGGAGCGATAGCACAGTGTGTTTGCCTTGCACAAAGCTGACCCGGGTTTGATTCCTTTGTCCCTCTTGGAAAGCCCAGCAAGCTACCGTGGCATATTCCATATGCCAAAAACAGTAACAAAAAGTCTCACAGTGGAGACGTTACTGGTGCTCGCTCGAGCAAATCGATGAACAATGGGATGACAGTGCTGACAGACAGACAGACATTCTTTATTTATAAATATCTATCATTTTGCTTTTCTTTTAAAGCATTTGTTAGTGAAGATTTGTTCTCAAAACCACCATGCAATTGTATCTATTTTTTTTTAGATTTTCTGAGTCCCTCATATTGCTAGTTCCCTCATTTAATTAATAAGGTAAGTAAAAGTCTTGGCATGTGTTTGTCTTATATTTATTTGTAAAACAGTCATGATTATACTTTTAAAAAGTTATTTTAGCATGTAATATTAAATAAACAAGCTGAAGGAATCTAGTTCCTCTTTCCATTGATTTTTATCAGAGTATAGGTCAGGTAATCCAAAGATAATACTCCTGTCTTCCTCTCTGTGGAGGTATGACAGAGAGAAACTGAGCTTATATGAAAACAGACAGAGGAGACTGTTTACCTCCCAGAATGATTTTGCCTAATGTTTGCAGATATCTGTCTTTGGTATTGTCTGACCCGTTTCAAATTTCTAGCACTCCCATGCACTGTCTATGTAATCTGGTGAAAATTGCTAGATGCTTCTAGTTGACTCATATACAAAATAAAGCTATCATCAAAAGTAAATGAAACCCTGAATAGTGTTCTTGGCAGGTAGGTTCACCTTAAATCTTACTACTATCATTATGGAAAGAAAAAAATTATAGGCTGAGAGATGCTGCTTCCCTTCTCAACCTGAATGAGTTGAACTATGCAGTAACACTATGGGACTGTTAATTAAAGTTCACTCAGAAAGTTCTACACCCATGTGGGCCTGCATAATGCTTGAAGGTTCTTAGTAACAAGACAGACTGGATTGGGTAATTTCTTGCAGTGTAGACCAGGTCTTAACCTTTCAACAGATTAATTTTGGAGGCCTAGAGTAAAGAGGTTGAAATGCATTATATGGCATGTGGTAGCCAAATGCGGTGGCTGTGTACCAACTACGAAGCTTTCATATTTAATAATTTAAATGTTGAGAGGAGCATTTGGATGAGTTGATTTGGTTGGACACATTTTAGACACCAATCACTAACATTTTACTGAGGGATCACCAGGAGATCAAGTAAAGTTCTTTTTTTTCCTTCTGATAAATTTCGTGTGAGCAGTGGAATAACCAACACATGAATTTCTTTATTAATAGCTTAGTATACTATTCCCCTCTTCTAATACAATTTTCACTTGCTAGTAGATATTACTTTAGAAATGGACAGAAATAAAATAGAAGTTTTGGAAAAATCACATGACATTATTACTCTTTTTTTTTTTCTTTTTTGGAGGACCAGGATGGTTCTGGGAATTGAACTTAGGGCTTTACATATGCAACACAAGTATTCTACCATTGAGCCACATACCTGATCAAGACATCGCCACTTTAGAGATTCTCAAAAGTGGCATAAATACAAACCTCATCATTCACTGTCTTTCCCTCCACAAACAATTTCTAGGGAATTGGAAGGGCTCACTCTAAATTTTGTATTGTGGGGCTGGAGAGATAGCACAATGGATTATGCACATTTCTTTGTATTCATGAGGCCTGAGTTTGATCCCTATCACCTGTTGGTCTTTTGAGCACCGGGAATGTCCTCTAAACACTGAGACAGCTCCTAAGTTCATTGGCCAAAAGTCAAAAAACCAAATCAGAGCAAAACATAATAAATGAAAATTTTTGTATTTAAAGGACAGAAAAGGAATTCTGACATCAAAGAATCAACGTAATTAAATTTTAATTTTTAAAAGCTATGAAAGAAGGTTTTGAAGATCATATATATTAGTATTTCAGTTCCAGTGTTATTGACGCTTAGCTTCAAGTATCCAGTAGAGGGCATGAAAGGAATTGTTTGTTGACTCAATATATAGACAGCAGGAACTGAACAGTGAAGATGAAAGAGCAAATAATCTCTTGCTGCTTTTGGATAGAAAACAGGAAAGAACCTTCAAATATTACAACCCTTACCTTTTATTATTTCCTATCTATGTCTTTCACTTAGAATATTTCTCTTATTTCTCTAGAATTAGCACAGCGGGTAGGGTTGCCTTGCACACAACCAACCCAGGTTCAGTTCCTCCATCCCTCTAGGAGAGTCCGACAAGCTACTAAGAGTATCCCACCTGTACAGCAGAGCCTGGCAAGCTACCTGTGGTGTATTCAATATGCCAAAAACAGTAACAAGTCCCATGATGGAGACGTTACTGGTGCCTGCTTGAGCAAATCGATGAACAACGGGACAACAGTGCTATAGTGGTAACTTTGGGGTCTGGAAGCATCTCTGCAGCTTCTTGATATCTTTTGAGATTTATTTATGAGTCTCTGAGTCGTCGACATTAATGAGCTTATATGGCGTCAGATGTAGTTCCACCAGGATCCCAGAAGAATAGGGAGGTGGAGGCAGGTGGGCTATTCCTGACTCCTTGAGGGTCTGGAGAATTCGGTCACCAAACCCACATACCTGAGTTTTTCAACAGATTAATTTCTGGATGAGGCTTGTCCTGAGCCTGGGAGTCTGGCCATGAGCATGGCGGTGAATGGAGTGTAGAGATTTTCAGCTGCCAAGACTGTTTGGGCAGGTGATGGGCTCACCCACTCCCCTTTGGGGTGCCCTGGAAAAGACTCAAACTGGAGTGGGATCCAGAACCATCTCTACACTCACTGGTTTATTGTATCTCAGAAACAGCCAGCTGGAAGAGATGCTTAGAGCAAGATATGGGAAAGAGTGTCAAGCTTCCCTTGGTCTCTTCAAGTATGTTGTTGCCACCACAATCTACATGCTCCCCAACCTAAAAACTCTCCAAACTCCATCCTTTTTGGATGTTATTTTATGAAACCTTCATTACCTAGTCATAATTGGGCTAATCATGAGTCTTTGGAGATAGAGTTCCATCTCTAGCCCTTCTTTACTCCCTGGATGTCTTGGGGTCAGGCAGGGGGGAAATGAAAGTTTCAGTTCTCGAATCATATCAGTTGGTTCTCCTAGCATCCAGGCCCTATCAGAATTTACCTTGATAGCATAATAAAAGACACCTTTATTGGTCTCCTTACTAGGAAATTCCAAGTGCTTTAGGAGTTTTGTGGTAGAAAAGGAGACAAAAATCAAATACGTAACTTTCTTATAATAAATCATAATATCACAGCAACCCTGTATTCTATCATTTAATAGCTTGGAGCCACAGTGTTTCTCATATGGCTCAAGGATAACCTGCATTATAATACTTCAAATAGTTTGTTGAAAATAATGATTATTGAGCTTCCATATGACCCCGCAATACCACTTCTGGAAATATATCCCGAGTCTGCAAAAAAGCACAGTAGAAATGACATCTGCACCTATATGTTCATTGCAGCACTGTTCACAATAGCCAAAATATGGAAACAGACCACGTGCCCTAGAACAGATGACTTGTTAAAGAAACTTTGATACATCTACACAATGGAATACTATGCAGCTGTTAGGAGAGATAAAGTCATGAAATTTGCTTACAAATGGATAGACATGAGGAGTACCATGCTAAGTGAAGTGAGTCAGAAAGAGAAGGACAGACATAGAAAGACTGTATTCATTTTTGGAGTATAAAACAACATAACATGAGGCTGACACCCAAGGACAGAGATTGCTCCATAGCTGGAGGCCTGCCTCATGAGCGGAGGGGAGAAGGCACCTGGAACAGAGAAGGGATCACTAAAAAAAATGGTGGCTGCAGGAATAGGTCAAGATGGGAGATGTGTGTTGAAAGTAGTTAATGGATCAAACATAATAACCTCTCAGTATCTGTATTGCAAATCATAATTCCCAAAAGTAGAGAGAGAGTATGGGGAATATTATCTGCCATGGACGCAGGGGGAGGGTGGGAAAGGGGGAGTATACCGGGGATATTGGTGGTGTGGAATGTGCACTGGTGGAGGGATGGGTGTTTGATCATTGTGAGATTTAACTCAAACATGAAAGCTTGTAACTATCTCACAGTGATTCAATAAAATTAAAAAAAAAAGAAAAATAAAAAAAGAAAATAGTGATTATTATGCTGCACAACGGTCAGTTTCATTAGAATCTTTTAGGTTGTGTGCCAAGAGTCTGTATCTTCACATCCTCTTTAGATAATTTTTGTACACACACAAAACTGATGCACTGTCTTAGATAGAGAGAATAATTGATGTTCAATAAAGCACTTAGTGAACATTACTGGCCACCCCAACTTTCATATGGCATTTGTTTATTGAACTCATAGGTTAATGGAGAAACAAGACTTGAGTAAGCAAAAGTAACTAGATATTGATGATTAATTTAGTTTCCAAATATCTGTAAATGTACATCTACCTTGTAGCATTTTGATACATAAAATAATATAGGTCAATACCTAAAATAATATTAGGGCTGGAGATAAAGATTGATGATAATTCAATATAAAATCCCATCAAATATATGCAATTTATATTTTATGTTTGAAATATTTAAAGAAAAAGAATGCCATCATTTGCATTCTAAACTTGAATTCTAAAGAAAGATAATAAGTAATCTAGGAATAGTTTTCTAAGAAAGGTAATCAATATGATATACTTCTTATCTAATATATAAATATTATAAATGTTTATCATGACTTAACTCCCAGAATGACAACCAACTGGGATCTCTTTGGCACTATTGCAGCAATGTGGGAAGATGCCGTCCTTGACAACATCGACGAGGAATACGATCGACTGGTTCAGCACCTCCATGACTGTGCGAAGAATGCCGAGAGTGAGAAAGCCACAAACAGACACCTGCCTTCGGAAACTCTCGAGCTCATTCGTCAATGTGGTTTGTCTCGAGCCTCAGGCAACCACAAACTAACATCCGAGCTCGCAAAGCTCTGCAGAGATGCGATAAAGGAAGACCTCAAAGAGAGAAGAGCAGCAGTGTTGGCCGATGTGACAGAAGCTGGAAAAAGTATTCGCAACGCTCACCTATCCTTTACCAACTACAAGACCAAGATGACTGCCCTCCGATGTCTCGATGGATTTATCACATCTTCTAGAAAGGCAATGGAGAGGATTATTCACGACTTCTACTCAGATCTCTTTGATAGCCATGTCCACCTGCCCACATACCAAATTCTGTAGGATGTATATGTCGTTCCCAATGTCCTATTTTCCAAAATCCGACACGCCATTTTGTTGGTAAAGATGCGTAAAGCACCTGGTCTAGACAAGGTCAGACCCAAACACCTGAAGAATCTGCCCCCAGTACTCATCAATACACTGACTTGGCTCTTTACACGCTACCTGTCTGAATGCAAGGTTTCATCTCGATGGAAAACCAGTAGGAACATTCTGTTGTACAAGAAGGGAGACATCCATGACATCAGCAACTATTGCCCAATCTGCCTTCTGTCTGTCGCCTACAAGTTGTTCGCTCGTGTCATCCTGAATAGAATAGGCAGAACACTAGGCGAAGGACAACCGTGCGAGCAAGCCGGGTTCCAAAGGGAATTCAGCATGATAGACCATATCCACACAGTGACCAAACTCATTGAAGTTTCACGAGAGTTCAAGATACCACTCTGACATTCATCGACTTAAAGAAGGCCTTCGATTCTGTTGAGACTGAAGCAGTCATCGAACCCTAGCCAAACAGGGCATTCAAACTCAACATATCAAAATCCTCCGAGACCTGTATTGTGGATTCACCACCAGGATCTCACCATTCTACAAGGAAGTGATCATTGATATAAAGAGAGGGGTGCGGCAGGGTGATACCATTTCACTGAAACTCTCCAGTGATGACTGGAATGAGAAGGAATAGGAGTGAAGATAGATGGTTGGCAATTACACCACCTCCGCTTTGCTGATGACATCATTCTCATAACAGCAAACATTAGCCAAGTGGCAAAATGCTGGCTGACTTTGACCAGGAGTGTGGAAAGGTCGGATTGCAGCTGAATCTCAATAAGAAAATGCTCATGAAAAAAGAACTAGTCCCTGAAGCTCCATTTGCTCTCAATGGAATGAACATTTCCGAATGCAGCAGCTATGTGTACCTGGGTTGAGAAATCAATATGAGGAATGACTTGGCACCAGAACTCCTCAGGAAAAAGAGAGCAGCGTGAAATGCCTTCAAGAGCGTTGAAGAGGTGGTTAAGAGGATGAAGAACCTCGGACTCCGGGCACATCTTTTCAATTCCACCATTCTTCTGCACTAACATATGCCTCAGTGACCTGGGCCTTATGCAAACAGGATGAGAACGCTATTTGGGTATCCCAAAGAGGACTCGAAAGAGCTATGCTAGGAGTATCACATCTCACTCAAGTGAGACAAAGAATCCGGAGTTATGACCTCCAGTTGACGGTCAAGAATCAGGGACACTGTCTCGTTTGCCAAGGCATCAAAAATCAGATGGGCTGGTCATGTAATGCGATTCAGAGACAACCGCTGGAGTAGAGCTGTTACCGACTGGATTCCACAGGATGTCAGAAGACCACGTGGCCACCCACCAACTAGATGGGCAGATTTCTTCGTCAAATCCCTGAATGAACGATTTGAGTCTCTTCCTGTTCCTGGAGCAAGGAGATATCATTGGGCTGCACTAGCACCTGACAGGGACAAATGGAGACATTACTGGTGCCCACTCGAGCAAATCGAAGATCAATGGGACGACAAGTGATACAACAAGTGAAGTGATACAAGTTCATCATGACATGATATATTATACATGACATATAAGTATGACATATGACATACCCTATATGAAAGGCTGCCAAATTCTGGAAGACAATACTCCACAGGTATCTCACATTTCTGCCTGTCTGTGAACAAGGCATTGTTTGCATTTTGTTCAGAAGTATTTCTCAAAGATATTTGTATAGTAGACAGCTGAGAATGAAGTGTTACCTTCAGTTGCAAAGGCAGGTATGCTTATTGCCCATTACAAAAGACTTGGTTTTCTTAAAGGCTCCTGTCTTGAAATACAAGCAATTTGTTTGGTGGGTGCCTTTTGAACCCATATTTTATAACTGTGCAACTTGGGAACAAGAAAAACTGATACAAATATGCTGGTATTTGTATACTCTGGTAGGTCATAGTGATGTTATCCTTGATCTTTGACTTAGGAATTTCATGTTTTATATACTTATTTATTATTTACCATTACTTTTTGCCAGTGTCCATGCAATTGTGTTAGATTAACCTGTTATGTTTCAAGTTGGCGACAACCTCAGGCTCCTCACAGTTCTTGAAATACGTAAAAGTACCATTAACACAGGTTCAATATAGTTCCGTTTTTTTTGTTGGTGGTGGTGGTGCTGCTGCTGGTGTTGCTTGTTTGTTTTTTTGCTTCGTCCAAGTGCTTTTCCGGTGAACTCAACAATGACAGCTAAGAGAAATCACAGAGCTAGTCCTAAGCTGAAACTGGAACTTCTGATTCATAACTTTTAATTTCCTATGTTTTGTTTTATTTTTTAGGTATTAACACCTAGCTAAACAGTCCAGACAAAAATATGTGAAGAAACATCATTTAGTCAAGATGGTTAAACATTCTTGTGTGGAAAAAGAATGCTTTCTATTGAGTTATTAAAGCCTGAGCAAAGTCGTACTTAAGCCATTTCTTCTATAAGCTCTTTTTTTTTTTTTGCAAAAATGGGAAGGACTGTGCTTCTTCAGTGTCATTTCCATAGAAAGCTAAAGTTCATAAATTTCTCAATGATCTGAAACACATCTGAAGGAAATTGGAGTGGAAACCACATTGCTAACAAGCAGAGGGATAGAATGTTTGTGCTGAAGTGGACATAAACATATCAGGTGGGTTCCACTGGACACAAGGATGTAGAATTAGGATATGACTGGAGTGTGAAAGAGAATAAACTAATTTTAAGGTTGGTGGTAGCAAGGGTGTAAACTTGGGAAGATGATTATGAGAAATAATTTAATTAAAATATAATTTCAGAATATGCTGTTCAGTGTCTTTTTTTTTTTTTGGTGAGTGAAAGAAAAACTTAAAAACCTTGGAAGTTAAAACAGCTGGAGACCATTAAGCAATCAGCAAGAGTGAGCAGACAAAGGGACTGAGAATTTGGGATAGGTTCTTAAAAACAGAGAACAGTTGATTTAAAGTCCTGTCAGAGAGATTTGGCTTTGTTTTAGGTATTACTTTAATTTAGGCATCTGAGTTCCAGTCAATAAAACACATGTATTTTTTTTAGAGTATTTCTGTGCCAGTAACATTCTCTCGGAGGACATGGAGAGTTTTTTTTTTTAGTGAATGTAGTATAATTAGTCCATCAGGCGGGATATAAGTCAAGTCTGAGCAGACACAGAGAGTACAAATGGTACAAACTATTTCTGCCCTTAAATAACTTACAATTCAGTTGAGGTGAGAGTTACCTAAAGAATAATTAGAGTAGAGTGAGGTATGTGCCATAACATTAATATTTATGTGGCAGAAAAGGGGGTTGGAGGACCATTAAGTCTGTTATGGTCCTTTCATAACATTACAGAGTTATGAAAAGGTTCACAGAAGAAAAGTTCACATCTTTGGTTTGTCTTTTAGTATGATGTAAAATTATCTAGTTTGAGCTATAGAGATAGGACAGGACCTGTGAATCATTGACCTTTGTTTGGTCCCTCACACTACATGTGACCCCCTGAGCTTCACAAGTGATTACAGAGCGAGGAGTAAGCCCTGAGCACCATCAGGTGTGGCCCCAAACCTACAAAAAGATACAGCAGCCCAGTTCTCTGTATTTACTTATTCTTCTTAGAAAATGGAGGACCTTTTATTTTTTCATTTCATCTACATGGAGAAATGATTTTTTTTTTTTTGCTTTTTGGGTCACACCCAGCAATGCACAGGGGTCACTCCTGGCTCATGCACTCAGGAATCACCACTGGCGGTGCTCAGGGGACCATATTGGATGCTGGGATTTGAACCCGGGTCGGCCACGTGCAAGGCAAACGTCCTACCCGCTGTGCTATCACTCCAGCCCCAGGAGAAAATGATTTAAAAGTCATAATAAGTTGTTGACCTCTGAAATACTTTCCAAATTGTAGATATAAATCAGGCACTTTATGTAGATGATGTCAGAATCATTGTTGTGCTCTAAACGATTGTTTATCAAGGGAACTTCTTAAGTTAGTCATAATTCCACTGATAGTTCATTTGCTGACTTCAGGCTTCGTAGGTTAATCACTTAAAGCTATATTTTGGATACCTCTGATCCTAAAGAAAACATTAATTTGGGGTTCATTGGAACATAGTAGTTCTTAACATTGCTTGCCTTTGTAATCATTCTAATTTCATATATTAGTTTTAAAAAATAGTGCTTAACTGTTTTTTTTCAAATGAATTTATTTGCATTTGGGTATAGGTGTCAAGAAATAAAATAGTAGGGTCATAAGAAGCTCTTCTTACTTTGTAAAAGTTTTATTTAAAATTTTTATTTTAGGCACCATATTTTACAAAACTGTTAATGTGGGGTTTCATTTATAAAATATATAGGCAGCACACCCTCCATCATGGCGTATAGATAGTGTGTCATCCCCTTTCCAGTCCCCTCTCCCTGCTAGCTCCCTGGCAAATAGTAAGCGTCCTACTGAAGACCAGTTCTCAGTTTTTGTTCCTCTGGGCACCATGATTTACAAAGTTTTAATAAAGAGTTTCAGAAATAAAATGTTCCTATACCAATTCAACTTCCCTCCATCAAACTCCCTAGGTACCCTCCCAATCCCGGGCCTGACTCCCTAGAAGACACTTTCTAAATTTTCATAGTTTAGTTTGGATGCTTTCAGTGTTGTTGGCACCTTGGTTTAGATATATAGATTAAACCATACTTCTGCATCACCCATGTGCTCAAGACCCTGTCTCCCTGCCCCTGTTACATCCTCTCTGCCTTTTCTTTGTTCCCAAATTTTATTTTATGATGTGCAAAGTTATTCATAGTTGGGTTTTAGACATGCAATGTTTCATCATCGATCCCACCACCAGTTTCATCTTCCCTCCACCAGTGTTCACAGGTTCCCTCTTCTACCCTCACCCCCACCCAGCCTGGCATCTCGACAAGGCAAGCTTTTTATTCTGTGTATTTAAATTTGGGTCTCATGATTTCAGTATTGTTGACTCTGTGGTTTGGATATTTAGTGCTATCATCCCTTAACACAACCTATGTATATTGACCGTTGTCCCCTATTTCTTCTCATCTGTCTCTTCTCCCTCCCACCCCACCCACCTCCATTTGTTGTCTTTCCTTCTCCCTGTACCTTAGGACCATGGATGATCTAGGTATATCGCTCTTTAAATCACTGCAATTTCTCAACCAGTTACTCTAAATACCACATATAAGTAATATCCTCTGTTTATCCTTCTCCTGGCTTACTTCATTTAATACGAAATCTTCCGGTTCCATCCATGTTGCAGCAAATTGCATTTCATCATTCCTTACTGCCATATAGTATTCCATTGTGTGCATATTCCATATCTTCATGACCTACTGATCTATGTTGGACATCTAGGCTGATTCCAAACTTTGGCTATTGTATTGAGTGTTGCAATAAGTAATAGTGTGTATTTGTCCTTTTAAATGAATCTTTTTCTTTCCTGGGGATAGATATCCAAGAGTCGAATTGCTGGACCATATGGTAGCTCAATTTAAAATTACTGAGAACCCTTCATACTGTTTTCCAAGGGATTGTACCAGATAATCATTCCTATCAGCTGTGAATGAGAGTTCACTTTTCACCATATCCACACCAAGACAGATTATTCCCATTATTTTTGATATGTGCCATTCTCACTATTGTGAGATAGTATGTCATTGTTGTCTTAATTTGGATTTCCCTAATGATAAATGATGGTGAGAATTTTCTCATGTGTCTGTTGATCATCCATTGATTTTCCCCAGAGAAGTCCTTGTTTGTTTCCTCTCCTCATTTTTTGATGGGGTTTTTGGATTTTTGTTGTTGATTGTTGTGCGTACTTTGTATATCTGACTATTAGCCCTTTTTCTGACATGTTTACAACAAATATTTTCTCCCGTAAAGTTGTCTATCTTTTAGTTTTTGCTCATGTTTCTTCTGCCATGCAGGAACTTTTTAATTTGATACAGTCCTATTTTTTTTATTTGAAATTCTGTTGCTTTTGCCAGTGGCATTGTTTCATTGAGGGCCAGATCTTGGAGTTTTCTGCCTATGCTTTTTTCAATGAATTTTATAGATTCTGGTCTGATCTCAAGGCCTTAGATTCACTTTGAATTGACTTTTGTCAATACTATGCTGTTTTGATCACTATTCCTCCTATAGAATGAATAGTTTCAAATAGATAATGAGATACTCCTCAGTTTCTTATTTTCAGTGTGCTTTTGGCTACTCATGGTCATTTATGATTCCATGTAAATTTTATTATAGACTGTTCTAAGTTTTTGAAGAATGTTGTCTGAATTTGGATGAGGATTGAATCTATGTAATAATTTAGGTAGGATGGTCATTTTGACAATATTGATTCTTCCATTTTAAGAGCAAGGAATATTTTTTCATTTCTTAAAGTTTTCAATTTCTTTCTTAAGTTTTTTAAGAGTTTTTATGGTATAGGTCTCTCACTTTTGTTAAGTTGATTCCTGGTACTTGATGTTCTTGGACACTATTTGAATGGAATAGATTCTTTGATTTTTTTTTCTGCTCTTATTCATTATTTGTACATAATAATGCTACCTACTTTTGTATTCACTTTGTAGTTTGCCACATTTTGTGGAATATTATATGCATAATATTATGCCATCTGCATATAGAGCTTTGACTTCTTGTTTTCCAATCTGTACCCCTTTGATTTCCTTTTTTTCCTGATTACTGTTGCTAGGACTTCTAATACAGTTTTGAGTAAAAGTGGATGTAGTGGACATTTTTGCCTGTGCCCGATTTATCTGCCTCTTCCTGCTTTGATTTCTTTCCTACCCTATGCTTCTTAGTTCTATAGTCTAAGGTCAAAGGTAATCTAGGTATATCTCCTCTGATACCTCACATTTCCTTGTTCTATTATTATTATCTTATTATACCTGTATACCACAGGTCTCTACATACCACAGATAAATAAGATCACCTGGTATTTGTCCTTATGACATATTTCATTTAATATAATATTCTCCAGTTCCATCCAAGCTGCAGGAAATGTAATTATTCCTTGCATCAATATCCTATTTCATTGTTTACATATAGCATACCGTCATTATCCTGTTGTAGAACACACATTTGCTGTTGAACACCTAGGTGATTTCATAGTTTAGCTATTGTGCTAAGCACTGCAATGAATAATGGTATTCATATGTCTTTCTTTTTTTGTGTCCTGGGGCTAGAAACTAAGAAATACATTTTGTGGGTTACATTGCAGTTACATTACATTACATTCTACTTACTTTTCTGAGATAACTCTGGAGTTTTTCTTTTTAATCTCTCTGGGTCACACCCGGCAATGCACAGGAGTTACTCCTGGCTTTGTACTCAAGAATAACTCCTGGCAGTGCTTGGGGGATTATAGAGTATGCTGGGAATCGACCCCGGGTTGGCCGCGTGCAAGGCAAATGTGCTACCCACTGTACTATTGCTCCAGCCCCATTCTGGAATGTTTTCTATAGTGGTTGAACCAGACAACATTTCTACAAGCAGTGGGATAAGAATTCCTTTTTCACCACACTCATTCCAGCACAGATTGTTATTAGGGTTTTTTGTTTGTTTGTTTTTGACATGTGCTTTTCTTACTAATTTGAGATGATATTTCAATATTGTCTTGATTTTGATTTCCCAATAGTAAGTGAAGATGAAAACTTTTCCCATGTGCTTATTGACCATTCTTCTGTGTTTTTTGAAGAAGTTTCTTTTCATTTCCTCTCCTTATTTTGAATTTGTGTTTTCAGTACATTGCCATGCTGGTAATGTGGTTACTAGATTTAACAAAGTGGGAAATGATCCCTGGGGAACATCAGGATGGGAATTCTAGTCATTTAACAGGGAGATAATGTGCCAAATAAAACACAATGGACATTGAATAAGGGTCAAGTAGAGAAGATAATTATTGTGCTTCTTAAATTGTTAAAGACAATAGAACCTGAGAACTGGACTACAAAACAGAGCTTTCCAAATGGGGTGGGGAAGGGAAAAGACCCTGAGACAATGGTGGAGAATTGGTGTTCGAAAGTTGTTTGCATGAAACATTGACAGTAATGTAAATCATGGGGTGTCAAATAAAAACTTATGATTTTGTTGAGCATAAGAGGATATGAGGAAGCCATAAGAAAGAAGGATTTGGAAAGGGTTACAGTAGAGAGCTAGGGTAAGCCTCACATCTGAGGACTGTCAAGTTGAAGATATTCAGAGGAAATTAAAACATAGATGTGAAACTGACCACAGAGCTTTGACTGATAACATATAGTTTTGGGAAATATTAGTGTAGAACATTGGGTATCTACTCAGTCAATGAATTAGATATCAGCATAATCAGCATATCAGCACAATAGCTTCCTGTCCTCAGCTTCTGCTGCCAAGGCAGGCCTACAAATTTACTGTTGTTTTATTACTAAGGCAACATTTACTTCACAGATACTTTTCGTGGTTCTTTATTCCCAGACATTGTGCCAAGGTTGAGGCATCATATGATCCACATATTAGATATGGTTTCTATCTCTTGGATATCATATTTGAGTACATGTTATGGGCAAAGGGAACACCTTATCTGATAGCCAGTAAGAAGAAAAAAACCCAACAACAACAAAAAAATCAAAAAAGAAATCAACCCTCAAGCAACAGTAACCTCAACTCCACTCCTATCACCCCCCCCCCATCCTGCCTGATTTTGGAATTTCATTCATCATGAAAAAAAGTTGGAGAGACAGGTAAACCAGATCATGTGGAACCTCAGGTGAAATGAAAAAAGGTTCAAATTCTCTCCAAGCCTTTGAGAATTTTTAAATAGGGGCATCTCTAAATCTATTTTATCATGACCTACTCCTAGCCAAGGATCTAGACAAGACTGGATCTTAGTTTTAGGCAGACACATTTTAGTGTGAAAAGATTAGTGCAAAAAGACCCATAAGGATTCTTTTGTTTTAGGAGCTGGCATTAAGAAACATGGAGAGAATGTAGCCATTCGTAGCTGATGGTGAAATTGAGAAGATGGTATAAGGTAGAGAAAGAGTCATTAAAGGCTGGGTATAAACTGAAGCTCTGAGGAAGCAGAAAGGCTGATGGAGCGTGGCAGAGAATATGAAGCACACCCTGTTCTTTCATCTAGGGCTGCCTTTGTCTTTCATTGCTCCGCACCAACATTGCAAGGAACTCTTCCTTGTTTGAATTCACTGTGTGAGCTTCCACTTTAGAGTTGAAAAGTCTCACTTAGACACCAGAAATCAGGAGGGAGGTGGTCAGAGTTTGTGACTTTATCCTGTGTTCTATGGTGATTTATCTGTAGACAGTCTTACTGCAGCACCTTCAAGCAAATTTAATTGCCTTATTGTTTAAACTCACCCTCCCCTCATGAATTGCAACTCTTGTTCTTCTTTGCATTAATAGCATTAATTGTCATGCACAGTCTATTAACAGGTTCACAAATGTTTGTAGGGTTGAATTGGGGATGACACCAATCTTGATAAATGTTTGAACGTAGAGAAATGTTTGAGATCTTCAGTAAATCTTCAGAGCAGATTGAGGATGTCACGAAGGGCAATGGATATGAAAACATCATAAGTAGTGGTCAAGGGACCAAGTGCTTCAGATAGTTTCAAATATTGAGGGCGAAAAACTACTGATTTATGGGGCCAGAACAATAGTACAGCAGATGAGGCATTTGCCTTGCACACGACTGACCTGGGTTTGATTCCCAGCATCCCATATGATCCCCCAAGCACCACCAGGAATAATTCCTGAGTGCAAAGCCAGGAGTAATCCCTGAGCATCACTAGGGATGGCCCCACTGATTTGATTTACTAGTGGTTTTATCACAGAATTGGAAAACTGATGCTATTATAATCAATTCCTTCTGTAAGGAAGCAGAGTCAAGTTAGTAAGTTCTTATATCTTATTGTTGATTTTCTGCAATCAAACATTAAGTTTCCATTTGGATGCCACTACAAACCAAATAATTAATCTTTTTTCACAATATTTTCCATAAAGAAATGCTAAATTTTAATATGTTCTGACAAGAATAATTAGTCCTCCTTTAAAAAAATGAAAAATTGTAATTTCTCCTGAAAGTATGAAGGTATCATTTTGTTGAAAAAATGATGTGTTGCATTTTTGTGAGCAAAGTGCAGAATTCTATAAATGAGGTGTATTTGTGTAAACACATGGCTCAGAACAGTCCCAGAAACGAGGAGGCTGAGTGTTAAGGAATTTGAATGTCCAGTTTTTAGATAAAAGACTATTAGATTCCTAGGACAGCTGTAAAATATCAATATCAAGTTAGTGGATTAAACAAGAATAATTTTATTCTCTCATAGTTTTGGAGACCAAAAGTCTGAAATTAAAGTATCAGCAGGGTTGTATTCTTCTGGACACTGAGAAAAATATTTTGTTCCATGCTTCTCTCTCCAAGCTTCTGGTAGTTGCCAGCACTCCTTGACTTATAGAAGTATGGTTCCAGTATATCTTCATCTTCACATGACATTGTCATCTGTGTGTGTCAGGAACTCTTTATAGAACAAAAAGCCCTAAAGGTTATGGCAAAGATTTTATCCAGATATGCTGCAGGGGAGAGCAGAAAAAATAGTATACCATGAACCACATAGACATTATCTTCACTTTTATGACTAAAAGTTGGGAATTTCCATAGTTGTGGTTGGAACCCAGGTGTAGTCATAGTTTAAACTAGACCTTTTCTCACAGGTGATGTTGGATAGCTTCCATATACCAAGTACAGATCTATCCTGCTGGATGCCCATCTGGATATTTTGATGCACAATTATCTAGTAGATAATCTAGTTAATCTAGTAGATTAACAATTTAAAGTAAGCTTTTTCCTCTTACCCCTTGGATTATAAATTGAATAAGCTTTTGACTCTGACAAAAATTCTGAAAATGACTATTCCATGTTCACTTTAAATTGAAAATGGTAGGTACTTGACTCTGAGGACAAACCAGCAATAGCATGGAGTTTTATAGAGCTAGGCTTTCCTGCTGGAGGCCTCACTTTCTTCAAATTTTCCATGAATGGCACTTAGAAATTTCCTCACCAAGTTCTTACTTATTTCATCCTTCACTGTTACCATGTGTGATTCATCTTGGACTGCTTGACTTGTATTGCTAGATGGGTGAGTTGAAAAGCCAGTTGCTAACCTTGAAAAATGTCTCAGATTTCCTCCCAAACATTACAGTCTTTCCAGAATAAGGTTCTATTGGTTTAGTGAGCTGAAGAATCAGGTTCCTTTAGTTCAGTGAACCACTGTCATGGTTACTTAATGAATATTAGTTTAAAACACTTTTGGAGGCAAAATATTTGTACTTAAAATTCTAATTTTAATAGTATACTTTACAATTTCTAACTTCAAATTAAGTTATTAAAATACTTAAGCACTGTGGCTGTACAGCTAGGTGGTATGTCTTGCATGTGGTCAATTGGAGTTTGACCCTAGCACATATGGTCCCTGGAGCTCACTAGGAGTGATTCCTTACCACAGAGCCAGGAGTAAACCTTGAGTATTACCAGATGTGATCCCCAAACAAACAAACAAACAAAAGTATTCAAACATTTATGGAGTCTTTATCAGAAATGTACATGATTTATTTATGTTAACGTCGGTGGTAATCTAGTGTAACTGCTGACATGAAATGAGATTGTCAGTAACTTTACACTGTTTCATCTGATTGCTTCCAGTGCTGTTTCTTTCTGCTATAAACTGGCAAGTTTCTACTCATCTTTCAAGCCTAAGCTAAAACAGCATTTATTCGGTGGCCATTTCTAACATCAAATCTCAATTTTGACCCAACTCATAGTAATGTGTTCTCCCAGAGAACAACCACTACACACTGTTCTTATGCATTTGTTTGCATTTAGTTTATTTTTGCCTTTTCTTTAAACCTATAAGAACTTAAAGTGTTACAGGGAGTGGGGGGTGGGGTGGGGGGAATCATGTGGGCTAGGGGGGTGGTCACTGGTGAAGGGTACTGTATGGTAGTTATATCCAAGAAACCCTACCAGTGATGTATTGTACATCATAATGCTTATTTTTTTAAATGAAACTAAATAAAAATATTCTGTTAAAATGGGGGACTTAATGTTGATTACTGGCAAAATGTAAGAATCAGGAACAGGAACAGTGTGAGGTTTTGAACATTTTTAAAATAAAAGTGATGGTTGTTAAGTAAAAAAAAAAGTGTCACAAGGTCAGAGACCTTGTCTGTTTAGTTAACCATTGTAATCCCAATGTCTAGTTTAGTGTCTGGAATCAAAAAAATCTCAGTGAATTAGTTGGGTGATTTTAAATTGAGACTTAAAAGATTAAATGCATCTTAAATTGGCAACCAACTGGGTGTGGAGAACACCATGGCTGATGAGCCATTTATTCTATTCCTTAGCTGTTTGGGCACAGAAATAGTTAGAGGATTAGACCTTATCATATATTGCATACTTCTCTGACAATTATTATTCAGCCATAGAGACTCCATAACTTAAATTGGCTCCATGACTTAAATGATAAGAAATGTTGTTCCAGAGTTGGGGAAAGACCCCTACATTTTCTCCCATCTTATGAGAAAGAGGAAACATATTATCACATCCCATCGGTGGTTATTTTATACCTATTATATACTATTATGTACATACCTGTTATATATGTTAGATTCATATACTGAGATGAATCTAGCCAAGGATAAAATAGAGGTGAGGATGAGCAGCTGGAAACATAAGAATATGAGTCTTTGTTGGTATCTCTATATCAAGTTCTAATCCTAATTGCTTTCCTATTTCCAAGAAGCAGGAGAGAAAGAATCTCCAGGATTCTGGAGAATGGTGGAAGGAGAAGTAACTTTAGTTTTGGACTCAATATATTTCAGTTACTTCCAAACCATCCAGAGGGAAATACCTAGTTAGTAGGTTAATGTAGTACGCTTGTTTAACCTTGAGAGGAAAAGGCTAAGCCAGAGATATTGCTTATTTTTAGTCAGCATAATGGTTACTGGAGTCATGGAGTAACTGATTTGAGAGACAAAATGATCAGACTTTAGAGGAAATTCAAATATTATTAGAAACCACTCAATGAATCAGAAATAATCAGTTTGATAGCAAATTATCAGACCAATCCAGACTTGCTTGAACAATAATGAGTTATATAATGGGAAGACCCAGGACAATATGGATTTTAGGGTTGATTAGATTTAGCAGGTTAATTATCCCATTTATTTATTTATTTATGTTATTGAATCACTGTAAGAACAGTTACAAAGCTTTCAGGTTTAAGTCTCAGTCATACAATGATCAAACACCCATTCTTTCACCAGTGCACATGTTCCACCATCAAGAACCTCAGTATGCCCCCTTTCCACCCCCCCACCCTGCCTGTGTGGCAGATGATTTTCACTTTATTCTCTCTTTACTTTGATTACATTCCATTTTCGACAGAAAACCCACTATTATTATTTGGAATTTCCCCCCAACAATCAGACCTGCTGGAAAGGTATCATAAGATAATTTGTTTTCTATTGCTGATAATGAAGAGCATATGAGGTCACACGGCTGCTGTTGCAGCCACACAGTTTTGGAATTCTGGTATTTTAGTAATTAAGTCCAGAGGTATGTCTGCCAGCAGCTGCTGAGTTCCAAGATTGGTTTGTGTGCTTCTGGGATCATGGCCATTCAGGAGCAGAGGAGCTGTTCGTGGACAGCCACTTGGGGTCTTGTTTGGGTGGGGAGCAGGGCCGTATCCCATTGATTTCTCAGTATTTTTCCTTTCCTGCTCTTTTTGTGCCCTCTTCCTAGGATCTACCTTACATGGTATTGTTCTCATTAGCTGACTCTGATAAAGTTACAGGATGGTTGCCTATGATTTCCAAGGCTACATTCTTCTTTTTTTTTATCTTTTTCCTCTAAAGGCCCTCTGAAGTGAAATCTCTCTTTTTGTTGGCTGGAGTTGTGTCACATGCTCATGTCTCAACCAGAATTTGGCAAACCACAGAATAGAATTATGATGATTCAATGAAACCAATGAAGAATGATGATTAATATGAACCACACAGAACCCACATAACTATAAAGCAAAATTAGGTTCTCCATTGCACATTGCCTGTGAGCTTGAAGCCTGAGGCTTGAATATCTGGATAACATTGTTCTAATTATCTATAAATTAAGTAGCCTGGGTATTGAGAATATAATTACAGCACCTGCTAGAACCAAGCAGTGACCTTAAGAAGTGACTTGAAGTGTAAGAAAAAATAAATAAAGAGGGCACAATGTTATTTCTGTGTTTCAGGATGGAAGGAGAGGGTTGCTGAAAGACTAATAAAGAGAAAAGAAACATGAATTGATGATCTTAGTAAGGGGTGTTCTAGGGACAGGTGTGGGAGCAAATGTGAATTAGGAAGAGAAGAAAGGTAAAGAAATAATGAGGCTGGAGAGATAGTACCTTAGGTAGGGAATTTGCCTTGCATGCAGATGACTAGAATTTTATCCCCAGCATGACATATGGTTCCTTGAGCCCAAAAGGAGTGATTCCTATATATAAAGCCAGAACTAAGCTTTGAATACAGCTGGGTGTGGGCTAAAAGCCAAAAGAACTACCCCCCACCCCCCAAAAAAAACTGAGACAGAGAGAGCAACACTTTTTTTTTTTGAGAACAGAGGGTGATAGAGATATAATGTGGGACAGTAGAAGCATTTTTTTGTCTTGTTACTATGGTTGTTTGGAGTGATACCAGATACACTATCTAGTGAAGTGCTTATTGGAATAAACCTGTAGTAGAAGAAGCTCTACACAAGGGGGGTGACTCTTAAAATATATCAATGAGCCAGAATACCTTGAAATTTTATCTGATAAATTCCACAATAACATCAAGCATTCTTGATGATAGCAATGATAAGTTTCTCTAATGGGTATGAAGAGATCAGAAATTCCAGGTAAGGCACATTGGAAGAGATACACCTCCTTAGAGTTTTCAGCAGGTGAGAGGACAGGATATTTGAACATACATGAGGTGGAGGGAGTGCCTACTCCATTGTTATAGGAGGGGAATATAATGAGTTTTATCTCACTGAATTGAGGCATTCTCCCCCTTGATGATTTCTATTTCATCTAAACAAGAAGCATCTGATATGAAGTGATGAGAGATTAAGGAATTTGGAGACTTGAGGAGGATGGATGAGTTTTGCCATTGCCATTCAGATGAGATGAGAGTGAGCTAGTCAGAAATATAGTGGGATTCTTAGGTGGTGCTTCCATCACAGGCAAAGCTGTAGGCCTAGAATGTATGGAGGGACACGTTTCTTCGTGGTTCTGTGATTTTCTATGGTCACATTAACCTATCAACTTTAGAAATAGAGAAGTTGAACATATCCATCCAAGATTGTTTAGTTACTGCTAATGAGTGGACAGAAGGTCTGTTGGATTATGCAAATGAATGAGCTAAAGAATTGAAATGAATGGCCCTGCCATCTAAAATTGTTATCGAGGAAGTGAAAACTGTGGGGGTAAGGGATAGGGAAAAGCCATGGTCCACTGATAGCTCAGTGTAATTCAGAATCATGCAATGGTAGTAGTTTTATTAGCAAGCAGGAAGAATAGGCAAGAGGATGGGAGAAAATTAAATGTACTTCAATGAGAGAACTTGGTGAAAGAAAAATTTCAGGTGTTCACAATATGTGACTGGCTTAAATGAGGTGGTGACAGGCTCACTGGATATGAGAAAATCCAGAAGTGAAGGACCTGGTGATTAATGAGGAATTTTTGGATAGTAAAGTCCTACAAGATGATAGCAGGAAACAAAGGTTTCAAGTGTCTATAACTGAGCCTGGCTCTAAATAACAAAAAGTGATGAAGGAAGTACTGAATCCAAAATCTAAAGGTTAGAGGTGATTTGAGTAGTTTACCCAAGGATATCAATCTTTAAGTTTCTTTAACTGATATCAGTGAAAGAAGTGGATATCAAGGGAGATATTAGTCACATGGGAGAGAGAGCAACCACCTTCCTGCTTGATTCTCCTCAGCATCTCCAGAAAGTTCTTGGGAGGTTTAGGACTGATAATGTCTGGCAGGAGTCCCTGCTTAGTGTGGATGCTCACATGCCACCAGTGCCACTGAAGTCCACGTGATCTTCACAGTGTGGGAACTGGTACCCACCACCTGAGTTCTTGGAGAGTCATGGTCTATGGTTGCAATAAGGAATTGCTCTTCTCAGCAAAAAGAAATCTCATCCTAATCTTTGCCTGGGTTTCTACATCTATGTTCTACCCTTGCAGAAAGGAATTTCAAGAGGGAACAAATGGTGAAGTAAATTAATTTTATTTGGGAAAATCTTAGGAGAGGAGGGGGAGAAAGGGGATGGGAGAGAGAGAGAGAGAGAGAGAGAGAGAGAGAGAGAGAGAGAGAGAGAGAGAGAGAGAGAGAGAGAGAGGCCGGCCACAGATGGTTGTAGTTGATGACATCCCAAACTATGCCTAATAGGGGAGGTTTCCTCCCTTTTTTTGCACATTGGAAGATTGCATGGAGAAAAGGAAGGTGAAAGATTTTTCTCCAACACTAACAATTTAGTAGAAGTCTCTTGTTGCTTGAGGCAAGAACTTGGGGGAAAAGATGAAAATGTTTATTTCTTCATGATCTGTCCACTAATGACAATTTTTAAAAGTTGCTCTATAAAATTATACACATGTATGAGAGATATGTAGAGTTAACATGGAAAAAACTTCTCTGAATGATAATAGAGCTCCAAGAACATTTTTCCATCATTTTCCAAATGTTCCATTTGTAACTTGGAATCCAGTCAGAAGTTTGAAGTTTCTAAGCAACATAACCAAAGACAGTAAACAGGGCCTGAGTCATTTTTAAGTAAATTAAAATAAACAGATCCCTCGTTGCCCTGGCCTTACCCGAGTAAGCTAAAGTGTGGATCTCATTTCTGGTGAACCATTTTGTTAACAATTACAACAACCGTGATAAAAACTGGGCCATGAGCCAGTGAGAAAAAACTGCAATGTGCATTTTCAGTCCTAGTTTTCTGGCCACCACCTTGTTACACAGTATTGTTTCCCTGACATGTTTGCTTCTCCCAGTTCTGAAACATTAGCAGCAGACCCTGAAAGGAAACTAGCCAAGCAGACCATGAAACCCCAACAGCAGCAGCCACTGCACAATGGGGAAGTATTCTAGACCATGTTTTGCTCTGAGGACAGGCACTTTTCCGAGGAAAACTGAAGCTAGTTAGGACAATTGTTTCCCCCTTCATATCTCTTCTTGCTTGAGATTTCTTCAAATTAACCCTCAGATGCTTAATTAAGGGAGAGTTAAAGGGAAGTTAAAACACTCTGAGGAATGCAGTTTTAATTTGAATTTGTTATATGGAAGAAGTCTCATGATAAATTATAAACAATCCTGAAACCTTCATATGGATTACCTTTAGCAAATCCTATTCCCAAGGATACCTGGCCAAGAGCAGGCATCTCTAAGAAAGGGACAGGACAGCAGGCATTTGGAATGCTGGGGTGTTGGATGCCTGGTAGATCGGAATAGGGAGAGAAGTTTAGGAATGAGAGTCCCAAGGGACCAAGCACTAGAGGGAAATATGGAAATGCGGTACCAGCCAGATGAAGAAAGAGGAGAATATCAGTGAACACTTCTACTTTTCTCCACCTCTATGTAAGATTAATTTTGTTTCTCTGAAAGAGCACCAGAAGTGCTCTTGCTACCCATGTAACAAGATCTTGGCTGCCCATGTCAAACAGAAGCCAATTCTATTCTCTATTTAAGCCTCCACCTCTATTCTAGTGCTGACATCTGTTCTGTTCAGAGGCTCAGATTAGACATACACACAGACTTTTATTGGGGGGGGGTTACACCTCTCAATGCACAGGGGTACTCCTGGCTCATGCACTCAGGAATTACTCCTGGTGGTGCTCCGGGGACCATATGGAATGCTGGGAATCGAACCTGGGTTGGCTGCGTGCAAGGCAAATGCCCTACCCGCTGTGCTATCACTCCAGCCCCTACACACAGACATTTATAATAGGCAGGTACACACAGAGACACACATATGCATAAAACAGTCACACAAAGATACACAGGCACACAATGTATAAGATAATAACTATGTGAATAGTACAATAAAAGTAGTAGTAGCCTCAATTTAAGTCTTCATATAGAATAGAAGCTCCCTAGGACACTAAGTGGCAAACAAACCCACGAAAGGTTTCCTCTTAACTATACAGTAATCTTTTGGTTCCCACTTTGTTACTGAGTCAAGGTCCAATTGCCTGCTGCTCAAAGGCCAATACTCAAAATGCAAGAATTAGTTTAAGGAAGAAAAAAAAAGTGGCTCATTCTAGCAACCTGAGAAGATAGGAGACTTGTATGAAAAAGCTATCAGACTGGGGTTTGGATTTGATCGTGGGGAAAATAGGATAGTGAGACAACGGTGGTGAGAAAGGGGCAGTATGTGGCTGGCTGGTGTTAGTGGTTTGACGCTGGTGCTCTGCTGTTGATAACAGTTTTGAAATCATAATCTGTCTCTGGGTACCATTGGATATATCTCTCATAAGGACCTGAAGGTTGTTTTCTCCTGTTCATCCATGACTGACTTCTGGCTTCATGTTAAATGTATAATGTATGAAAATCTCCTTTGCATGAACAGATAGAGCCACCAAGGGGTAGAAAATTATAAGAAGTCCACATGTTCCACCAAATCCTAGGTTCAGTGCTTGCCTCTGAATTGGAGAGGCAAGAGATGGTGGTGTGAGAAAAACATATTTAATCAGGTTCTAGAAAACCTGAGAATATGGTGGACTTTAATACCCTGATCTCACCCTACCAAATTCTTACAGGTGAAAAAGTAGGCAAAAGCAGAAAAGTATACTATTCTGGTTTGGGAGAAAGATTCAGTTCTGATCCCTAGGGTTGATGAACTCACTGGGGCAGGCCAACCAGTTCTGTGAAAAATTTAAGATGACATCACTGTGCAATGTCATGTTTCTTAGCCTATATGATGTGATCAGGGGTGATAAATGTGGTTCATTCTTTTTGTCTCAGTTGTGGTTGGTCCCTCATTTAACACCAAACACACAATTTAGAAATGTTTCTTAACATCAGGGAAAAGGCAGAATCAAGGGGTGAGAGAAAGATCTACAAATTCTGTAGAGACCAAGATGGAGTTTCCAGCACCTGCTCACTTTCTACATGTGGAGAGCAAGACGGAGTCTCTAAAGCTTGTTCACATCTGAGCAGAATTTGGAGAAGCTTCCCCTTTTGTCCTGTTCTACGAAGTGCTACCATATGGGGAAATCAGAGATGAGTAATTCCGGAAAACCTTAATTAGAACTCTAGCAATTAGAGCACTCACTTAAATAAATCCTATAGTTTTCAAAATAAAATACAAAATGCCACTAAAATATGGACTTGTGCATTAAAAAACATTTCCAGATAAGAAGAAACTCTTTGATATGTATCAGCAGATTACTATGTAGTGTAATTTCTATTTGCCTGAACTTGGGAGGCATAAACCAACTTTTTTGGATCAAAATTTTAAACTTTAATCTTAATTAGATAGACATATAAATATGATACACAATCAAGTATATCATTTACTTATACAATATATTTTAATATAATTTACTCTATAATTTTGGGGTCTCCCAAGCATTTCTCAAGGGGTTTGAGGGTCACTCCCAGTGACACTTGGCCAAGCAGGATGGTTCAATGCTATTGTCCAAGGATGAGGTGTTGCTTGCTGTCTGTGGTGCCAGGGACCACTAGAGTGGTACGTGGAGGTGTTCAGGGAACTCCAGGGTACACTAAGTGAAACTGGGAATCCCTGGGGCCAGGGTCCAAGTCAGAATTAGGGGCACATGCAAAGCATATTAACTCCTGTGCTATCTCCTTGGTCTCTGTATGATCAGATATATCCTCATATATAAAAATCATAATAATTTCAATATGAATAGTTAACATGACTATTATAAGTGAATTGAAATTTAATATATATTTTAAGAAGGAATTCTACTTCCTTCTTACTGAAGCAGGCAATACCTTCAATGAGTCTAACACATTTTATAAAGAGTTTTTTAGCTTTTTAATACACCAATCTATTTACATAAATAAGTATCTCTCTAGCTTTTTATACAGCACACCCTAACTCATTGTGAGGTAACCAGGACACTCTATTTTCCAACCATAGCAGCTAACAGAGGTTTTATAATTCACATCAAACAAAATGTTTCTTTTCTTCAGCAGTGCTGGAGCACTTGCACAGTATATTCCCTTTCAGAGCATTGGGCTGTCATAGGAGACTAAACAGGCTGAAGAGGGAAAAAATAGGTGGTTTTGAATTTCCATATGTTACTTAATTTTCTGAGTTATTTTATTTCATTGTTCAAATAGGCAAATCATCACTTTCTTTAGATGACTCATGCAGAAACTAAAACCCCTGCTTTAGTTCAGTTTGCATTTTCCTCAATTAAATGATCTCAGTCACATCTGTATCCCTAACCCAGCCTACTCTACTGGTTGCAACTAATTAACAAACTCATGGGTTCCAGCTGGGCTGGAGCATTTTCTGTTAGATTCCAAGTCCCCTTGGGGACACAGATCCCATGGGAACCCAACAATCTGGGTGCTTTCAATTATTGATAGATTTAAACAATATTTTTAGAAGTTAATAATATTTTATAAATTTCCATTTTTTTCTATCCCACATAGTACCAAGCTAAACTTTGTTTGGAATTATCTTATTTATTCAGTCACTCAAACAAACGTGTACTTTTTAAATTTCAGTTTTCAATAACAAAACTAAACTGAAGACAATGTTTAGACCCCTGAAGAACACCAACAAAGATGCAGAATAAGTACTGGAGCCTAAATACGTCTTAGCTGTGGTACCGAGAATGCTGCGCCCAACATTCACAAATCGCCTTGCTGTGAAAAGGCGAGATGAGAACAGAATATTCAATTATGCCAACTCTTCATTTGGAAAAACTTTACCTTCATTTAGTTATGAATAAAATGTGTTAGGAAAGCATAAACGGGTCCTTGAACCACTGGCAGAACTTGTAAAAGCTTAACTTATTGAAATGTATGTTTATATTTTCTTCCTAGATTTTCTTGCTTCGTTAAGATTACCTGGACCTACTCAAAGTCCACCTCAGGCATATTTGTGGTGGGGAAACAGGAGCTTCAGAAAATTTTCTCTTTGATTCAATTTTAAGCTCTTTGTTAAGATGACGCCTGAGTATCCAGAGGAGAAGAGAAGTTTCTGGAGAGAGTAATGAGGAGGGGTTTCTTGGGATAGGGAAGGAATGACGAGCCTTGGACCTGAAATCCCACCTCCCCACCAGTGGGATGGAGTGACAGGTGTCTTACTTCTATGTAAATGATCCAGAAAGTGGCTACAGAAGGGGCAACTGCCTCTGGCACTGAAGGAAGTGGACAGGAGATAAGGACAAACACCCTCCACTATCTGATAGTTTGTGGAAGAGAGAGGGATCTTTTTCAGGGACCCCCTCCACTTGGGTCTCCTTTCACTCCTGACCCTTTTACCTCTAATGTCACCCCCAGTTCACTCCACCTTGGTGGAAAGTCTTCTGCTTGTTGAAATCTTTTGTTGTTGTTGTTATTAGGCCACACCTGATTGTGCTCAGGGCTACACACCAAGGGATACTTCCTGAAGGGCTCTAGGGATCTTAAGGGGTGCCAGAATTCAACCCAGGTTGACTGTGTGCAAAATAAGTGCCCTCTCTGCTGTACTATCATCACTCTGGCCCCATATATATATGTATATATATATATAATATATATTATTTTGTATTTAAGCCATACCTGGTGAAGTTAGGTGGGTACTCTTGCTCTCTGCTCAGAAATCACTCCCAGTGGTGCTCAGGAAACTATATGGGATGCCAGACACCAAACCCTGATTGGCTGTGTACAAAGCAGGAGCTTTACCCACTGTACTCACTTGCTGAATTCTTACCCTATCCTTATGGCCAATTCAAGTTCTATCTGCTCTGTTAAGCCTTTTGCAGCAACGCTGAACCTGCACTCTACTCCTGGAGAATTCCTCCCACACCTTGCTTAGGAAGCACTGGATCTTCCATTGCCCTAAAGTCTTCTTTTATTGGCTTGTATCACAGATGTTGGACTCCTGTTCTTTTTCAAGTGCTGGGAAAGTAATTGTGTATACAAGGACTCATGGCACTCACATTATGGTAGCAGGGAAGGAGACCGATCACTCCAGCTCTTTAATGTTGTACCAGGATCATGGTGAAGTCTTATTATAGGTCATCAGGGGGGAAAAAATCACAGAATTCTTGGGTGTGGGCACAACTCATAGATTTCTCCCTGAGAACTGGTACATTTAGAACACTCCAGAATATACAAAGATATCTGTTCATGCTATGTAGTTAGCAAGGATGGTCCCCAGATAGTGCATCAGTTACTTTTAGCCCCTAATCTCAGGCAAAGTGAGATGTTTCCCTTCCTAAAACCTGCATTTTATTCTTATTGTTAAAGACAATAACTAAAGATATTACTGTATCACTGTCATCCTGTTGATCATCGATTTCCTCTGAGATTTTAGCAGCCTTTCTTTACTCGTCCTTCCCAATGGTGCTGTATTAGAGGCTCTTCAGGTTCAGGGGAATGAGACCATCATTGTTACTGTATTTGGCATATGAATATGCCACGGGGAGCTTGCCAGGCTCTTCCCCGTGTGGGCAGTAAACTTTCGGTAGCTTGCCAGGTTCTCCAAGAGGGAGAACTAGCCTATCAGATGTTGCGCAGCTGAGACATTTCAGGAGCTTGGTTTCATAGTCTCTGGATGTTGGCCGTTGATGGTATTACATGGCGCCAGGGGCAGTTTCTGGGTGTAACTGCATAGCTACTGGAAAATGGGGAATCTGGGTGGAAGAGGCCCAATCTCAATCTGAGCAGCTTTGGAGATCTCGGCCCCGCGTACTGCACACCTGTGTTCCTCTTCCAGTTCCCTCATGCATGAGGCTTGTCCGAATGTGTGGAGAGTGGCCTTGAGCATGGCTGTGGCTGGGTTCCAGAGGTTTTCAACTAAATACATATGGATACAAATATCGACTTTGAGAGCATTTCTTTGATCTTACCATTGATCTTACAGTTGATCTTAAAATTGACTTCTTTAACATCTTAGTAAAATAGGTACAGTTCTGCCTCAGCTTGAACTTACCCAGATGATTAAGGGATAATTGTTTTCACTCAGAAATCAGGAGATAGTAGATCCATTCTGGAAAAATATTTTCCCAGACCTAAGTGAAATGTTGGTTTGAAAATCTAGTTTCCCTGAAAATAAATAAAACAAGGAAGTAAGGCAAATTAAGAGTGGGTGGTCTTTTTCCAAGTTATTGGCATTGTCCAAGAAAGTATCTTTATGAAACTGAAAGCCAAATATGTCTCTGGAGAGAGGGGTCTTGGATTTGCATGAACTAAGGAAGATAGAACGATAGACTGATAATTTCTTTTAAAAGTAATTCACTTATATTTGGTACTGGAATCACTTGGTTCAGGCTATTACTTATGAATTTTTTTATTTGGTTGATGATTATCATTATGGGAACAGAGATCTCAACCATGGAATTAGGAATTGTCTTATTTGTTGATCTTACAATGGTGTATCAACAGTGGAGAAAAGTCTGGATGAAGTAGGGCAGAGGTAAAGAGATATTTGTAATCATTTACATGGTAAAAAAATAGTTAGGGATCTCAGGTAGACCCTAGAGGGATGCCAGATGTTACTAGTAAGTGAGAAGAAACCTGAATGGGTCTGTGTATAAAACATATCCTTGCCAATGCCATCCTTGGCAACTGAAACTTTGAAAATTAGGGCTTTCAAAGTTTCCTTGCAAGTAGGCAAGTAGTATTTTGTTTTTAAGAAATATGGGGAGAGGATTCTCCAAAAAGATTCTCTTTTTCTGTGCTTATACTTACAATAATAGTTTTCCTAGTAAGGAAATAAAGGTAGGATTAACTTCCCTTAAAAAAAACACAACATTTGTCCAAGACTATGTTCCAGATGATTAGCTATTACCCTTTTTTGGAAAATTGACCAGAAAAAACCCTTCTGTTCCACATCAGATGAAAGAACTAAGCGTGAGCTAGATGTGACCCTTGGTCATCAGAATATCAGTGCAGGGCCATGAAGGGGAAAGGGATGAGCTAGTGGCTAGGCTACCCCATAAGTAAGTTGATCTCATGTGGTGGGTGCAGCAAACCCTGGGGCATACTGACTGTGCTGGAATGTGACATACTTGTTCTGGCTAAGGAATGTGAGGTCTTCTTAGGAGATCCTGTCTCTCTTCTCTGCTGGGTGGCAGGGTGATGTCAGAATTTTTGTAGTTTTCCCACAGATGCTATTCCCGTTTCAACCCCAAACTACCACTTAAGTTTACTGTGCTAATGGCTGAGAACTAATTTACTCAAACTGAACCAGACAATCATAAAAATTAGAACCAGAACAGAAGATATTAACTAAAGACAATATGAGTCACAGGGCACAGAGATATTTAAGATTTGTGAATTGTCTTTGGAGACCTTAAATATAAAACAGTTTATTTATTTGGCAGTGGAACAGGAAGAAAGAGAGAACATTTTACATTGCTATCATTATGTTTCTTCATAACTTTGGATTTCAGTCATTTTGGATTTCCCACATCCCACAAATAAGACAAAAGCCAAGAAAATCTGGTTAAAGGGAGACTTGACTGCCTTCACAACATATTCTGGACTTTTTCTATATGCTGCCCAATGAATGTTCCCTGACTCAAAGAACCTACATAAAATAAATAGCTAGTTGGGCAGCCAATCAGATACAAGTATGCTCCATAGTGTTTTTTTGGTCAGATGAGGTATTATGTCATTTCTGGTCATTTGAGGCACTGTTCTCTTAACTGTTTCTGAAACTGTGTCAGAGAAATGTAACATGGGTGAGTACTGCCAGAAACACCTTGGATTCATTTTGCAGTTGATTTTGAATTATTTTCTGGTCATAGCTTATTGGGAAAACTTACAGGACTGCCAATTTTTGAACCCCCCACATTCGATTATGAGACCCCAAATGGGGTTTATTATGGTCTAAGAAGCTTGGCTCTAAAGATTTTTCATCTCAAGATTGTGCCAAGGTGGTTGATTACTTGGTTACCAGTGTTAAGTATCACCATATTTGAATCCATATAGATTAAATTAAGAATCATATTTTTAAATTTTTTTTATTTGATGCTTTTTAATTGAGACACCGTGAGAACAGTTACAGGGCTTTCAAGATCAAGTCTCAGTCATACAATGATCAAACACCCATCCCTTCACCAGTGCACATGATCCACCACCATCTGCCTGTGTGGCAGATGATTTTAAATTAACTCTCTCATTGCTATGATAACATTCAATTTTTGACCGAAAACTCAACTATCATTATTTGGAGTTTTCCCCCCAACAGTCAGACCTGTCAGAATGTCATCATTAGATCGTATGTTTCTATTGTTGATAACAATGAGCATATGATGTTGCACGGTCGTGAAATTGGCCGCCCAGTTTTAGGATTCTGGTATTAAGACCAGAGATATTTCTTCCAGCAGCCGCTGCATTCTGAAATTGGTTTGTGTGCCTCTGGAATCGTGGCTGTTCAGGAGCGGGGAGCTGTTCGTGGGAGGCCACTGGGGTCTCATTAGGGCAGGAAGCAGGGCCGGTTCTGTCCCCCGCCCACCATTCGGAGAAGAATCATATTTTGATTAATCTGTTCTTTGAATCAAATTATTTGGTTGCCAAATGAGGAAAGATGATTACCCTCACCCTTAATTTAAGATCTTTCTCTCAACTAGCTGGTCAAAGATAAATTATATACTTAATTTTGGTGTTGGGTATTATGCCCAGGGCCTCAAACATGTGAGGCACACTTCCACTGAGTTACATCCATGACCCTAAATTATATGCATGTTTAAAACCATCATGTCTGAGAATGATACACTATAGACACGCCGCCAGACCCTGGAGCCAGGCTATTTCATTCAGGGCATCAGGAAGAGGGTTCAGTAAGGTATACTCCCATCCCCAACAGAGCCAGGCCCAGCAGCCAAAAACCTCCAGAACTCAATATCAGCCATGCTCACAGCCACTCTCCACATGCTTGGACTAGCCTCATCCATGAGTGAATTTATTTCTGGACCCCGCAGCCGCATATGTGGCCCCACGCCATCTCATACTTTACACCACTAATATACTAAGAGTAGCACACCACATTTGATTGATTTAAAGTAGAAGGCAACCAATCTTAGCGGTAAATATATTTATATATTTATATTATATAAATTATATATATTATGCACACAAGGCTCAAACTTTAATATGTTACTAATCTCTTATAGAAGGTCTTAATGGCTCCTGGGTGAAATGCAACAATATTCACACATGTTCCTCTAAGAAACCTTTTTTGGATCTTTTTAGTGGATTATTCATAACAAACAATACAAAATAAATTATTTTGGTTCTGCTTTGGGGTCAGGGTTTGGGGTTGGGAATGGAAATATGGTGGTGGGAAAATATAATAGTGGTAGGATTGGTGCTCAAATATTAAATGCAATCAAATATTGTGAACAACATTATAAAAATAAAATAAAATAAATTAGAGCCAGCATGTTTTTGCTCACTCTATGATTTATGCAGTCTTTTATGTAGAGATTCCAATGAACACAGAGCAAGTGTAAACCTGATTTTAATATTCATTATATACTGCAAACAAGGCTAAGAAATGTGCAAGAATTCAATAAATAAAGTGATCACTAGCACTCTCCCTGCTGCAACAAAAGTTTCACGGCTTTGAAAATAACCAGATTAGATTGCCGGCCTTTCTCCACACTTCCTAGCTGTTACCCCTCTCATCCCCCATTTTTTTGTCAATATTTTCTGCCTTTCTGAATTAATGTTTTAGAGAAAAATTCTTTGTAGATTTAGTAGGTGTGGGAAATGCTCCCTTTAATAATAGCCTCAAGCTTGGGATATTTCCCTTGAGTAAAACAAGTTCAGTTTAGTTTACAATGAGGGCTGCACATGTGAACCCAGACAAGAATAGACTAAGAAATTACCATGACTGAGGGACGTTGACACTGATGGTGAGATTTTGTTGAAATAGTATATGCCTAAAATGAGACTATCAATAACTTTTTAAATCACAGTTCTTTAATTAAAAATAAAAACAAAAATAAATTATTATGATTTTAATACTATGCTGTAAAGGTTCTTGCTAAGTATCTATCATCCTATGGCCACATTTTGTGAATATTCCAGCCCTTGCTCTTACTGTACCTGCTAACTGTTATTAATATACCTGAAATAATAGCTCACAAGTCTGGAGTTAGGGAATCAGGGTGGGGTTGCAGAAATTGTATTCCATAAAAGGTCAGACCGGTTCTGGGATGTCAAGGCTAATTTGAAACTTGCAGTTGCCAGAGTCTGTCTGTCTCATTCTTGTGACCAATCCTACTGGATCAGAGAATGCCAAACATAGGACTTACTATGGCAAATTACCACAAATGGGCATTTAAGAATTATTTTTATTAAAACATCGTGACTTACACAGTTGTTCATAATAGAGTTGTTTCAGGCATATCATGTTTCAAAAACAATCTCACCACTGGTGTGACCTTTCTCCACCAATGTCCCCAGGTTTCATCCATCTTCAGCCTGCTTTCTTAGCAGGTATATAAAAAGTTACTTCATATTGATGGACCCAACAAAACTAAAGGGAATGGTAAGTGTAATTATCAGAAAATAAATTTTAAAAAGTCAATCTGTGATGATTGATTGCTATATAATTTTAGGGGAGCAATAGCACAGCGGTTGGGCATTCGCCTTTCACGTGGCCGACCCGTGTTCAATTCCTCCGCCCCTCTCCAAGAGCCCGGCAAGCTACCAAGAGTATGGAGCCTGCGCACAGAGCCTGGCAAGCTACCTGTGCATATTGGATATGCCAAAAACAGTAACAATAAGTCTCTCAATGAGAGATGTTACTGGTGCCCGCTTGAACAAATCGATGAGCAACGGGATGACAGTGACAGTGATATAAATAAAGAAGTTCAAATCATTTAATGCAATATAATGCCTATTCTCATTTACATAAATAAGTTTTCAAACTTTGGCATCTAAAATATATTGCATTAAAATTTGCTTTATATTTGGTTTTTACTTCTTTCCTGCCATATTAATAAGAGGCAATTTACATAAAATTTCACATTACTCACAGCACAATAGGAGCAGGCAGAGGAGTGTGGTGGGAGTGGACTGGTGGGAATGGAATCAAACAGGGCTGTGACATCGTCTCTAGGATACAGAAGCTTCTCATGTCCAGTGGAATCTTTACTCAGTGCTGGTGACAAACCAGATGTATGGGAATCTGAGAAGTTGTGCTTTTGATTGAGAACATGCTGTATCATCACTTGCTCTTTAAAAAAATATTTTGATGTAGAAAAAAGGCATAATTGTCATAATTGTTGATATAATTTTATTACAAAGCTGTAATATTAAAATCAATAGACAGTATGTGGACATTTGTTACGTGTGATCATCGGATTGTTAAGTCCTTGCCTAAAAATTTGTTAAGCTGTTTGTTGCTTTAGGAGGTGTTGCATGGCTCATATGTGGCTCATATGTGGTCCAGAGGCTTTGGATCTACAGTCTGGGCCAATGAGTTCACATGGCAGCACCTGTGGGATGTGGGTGTGTTTGTCAAGGCTTCAGGAATTATTGGGGTTAGGGATGAAGAGGTATCCACCTTGATCAGAAAAAACACCAAAGTTTTTATTTATTATTATTATTATTATTATTATTATTATTGTTATTTGCTTTTTGGGTCACACCCAGCGATGCTCAGGTATTACTTCTGGCTTTGCACTCAGGAATCACTCCTGGCAGTGCTTAAGAGACCATGTGGGATGCTGGGAATTGAATTCGGGTCGGTTGGGTGCAAGGCAAACACCCTACCCGCTGTGCTGTCTCTCCAGTCCCAAAACACCAAAGTTTTTAGCCTGGGCACTGGGTACCTGAAATTAATCACAGAGTGATATCTCTGCAGAGAATATTCAGGAAGCATTGGAGTTGAGCCCTTTGTGGGGCTGCAGTGGTTGGGTGAGGATGCTGCCACCAGAGTTTTGGCTGGATGGGTATTCTTCCCACCTGCCTCCTGTGGCTGCTCCAGATTTCACCGCAAAACAATAGGCTTTGTCATTAAACACATTTATCATGCTTCACACTGATGATTGAAACCCAACCATGATCAGCTTTGTAACGCTATGTATCTCAGTGATTCAATAAAAAAACAAATAAACAAACAAAAAAACCCTTCCGCATTTATCATGCTTTTGCTCAGGACTGTTGAAACTTTCTGTCAATCCATTGTGTCAGTCCCACATTGTTTTTAGAGGGCATTGTTTTGAGCAGCGAGGACTTCTATGTTCTATGTGCATCTTTTTTGGTTTCAGTTTTTACATACACATTAAGATTTATGAGAATTAGGTGATGATGCCTTCAAAATAGTTTGAGACAATGAAAAAGACTACGGACATTCATGAGTGATTCTTTCTCTGCTAGTAGTCAAAGAAAAATTCGAGCACACTACGGTTCCATGTGAGAAAATTTACTTACTTTGTGTATTAGACTATGCTTTTACACCTCGTACCTTGGTCCTAAGTTCTAAAGTATAAATAAATTAAACTTTTAGTGTTCTATTAAGTAGTTATGAACAAAGTGTTCTGTTATGAATGTGGCTTAAAAATAAAACTATGAAGTACCACAATATGAAATCTAAGAGCTTCTTCATCATTAGGGTCATATTAAATCTCGATGCTGCATGGCAGCAGAGGTGTTGGGCTGTCCCCCTCCGGCTCCTCGCCCGCTTGTAGGTCTGGATGTCTTGCACACAATGTGCCTCTGGGTGCCATCTTAGCACACCAACAGCTTTGGTCCAGAGACACCAAATTGAATCCCAAAATGGATTAGTGCCCAGCAGAAATGTCTCTGAAACCCAACCATTTACAGTCTAGGATTCCAGAAGCACCGGGTTGTGCACCCATGATATTCAAAACGAACAATGGACAATAAATGGTCTAGCACCTGCCCCTGGCAGGCATATTTGAATGGTGGTGGGAAAATTCGAGGAAAACATAATGCCCAAAAGTACCGAGAGAGGATTGGGGAAATTGCCTGCCATGGAGGCAGGGTGAAGATTGTGATGGGGGAGGGGAATATACGGAGACACTGGTGGAGGGATGGATGTTTGATCATTGTCTGGCTGAATCTCGAATATGAAAGCTTTTAAACTGTATGTCATGGTGATTCAATAAAAAAAAGTACAAAATAAATAAAATTGTACTTTGGAAAACAAATGATTGTAGGATAGGATATTTTGATATAAATGTTAAGAAAATAAAGATATTATTAGAGTTTAGTGCAAATGTTAAGTAAATATGCATTGCATTTAATTATTATATGTTCAAAATGTATAGTTGTATAAAAGTACAATAAGGGGGATCATAATCAAGAATAAGAAGGGATAAATATTAATAATTTATCTCTGTTGGGGTTAACATTAATTGAAATGCTTACTTCATGTAAGTTTTTAATTTAGAAAAAGCACTATTTTTAGAATTCGAAGAAATTCCCTAATTATATAGCAAGGTATTTGTCCAGACAAAATTAACATGCTTTGTTTCCTGTGAGAAAATATTTGGGCAAAAAGAACTTGGAGGAGGAGGGGAATTTGTCTGAGAATTCCCAGGATAACAAAGATAGAAGAGACCTAGATCTCACTCAGCCCTTTCTGATTCCAAAGGAACTGAAACTGTTGGCTGGACCCTCTCAACACAACCAAATAACAGAAGAGACCCTCAGAGTTTATAATCATCTCAAGTAGAGAATCAGGACAGAGCAGTTGTCAAAGAGGACTCGGGTGCTGGGTCCTGATTGTGTTAAAACAGATACCTATCCTGCCCCACACTTCCTGCTCTGGTCTGATGCTTTATTATTTATTTATTTTTATTCATTTACTTTTTGCCTTTTTGGGTCACACCTAGCAATGCTCAGGGATTACTTCTGGTTCTACACTCAGGAATTTCTACTGGTGGTACTCAGGGGACCATATAGGATGCCAGGGATCCAACCCTGGTAGGCCACATGCAAAGCAAATGGCCAACTCACTGTACTATCGCTCAGGTCCCTAGTCTGATGCTTTAGACCAAGAAGAACATCCCAAGAATATATGGTGCTATTACCATAGTTTACTTCTGCTAAGGAGATATTCTAAGTGAAGGGAACCATGCACTTGAAACTGTACAAGGAGAGGTGAACTTATTTTGTACCTCCAAGTTGACAAAATGGGACCTATCAGTAAATTTAGTTAGGAATACATACAAACAAGATGTTGAGAGTAAGTGATATGAAATGAGATAGAGAAAGTATGTAAAAGTGAAGAATAATTAATATTTGAAAGCCTCCCAATAATTAAACAATCAACTTAAAAATATCAAGATGATATGAAAAGCAATAAAAATAGTCTTAAGAATCACTGTCGGGGCCGGAGCGATAGCACAGCGGGTAGGGCGTTTGCCTTGCATGCGGCCGACCCGGGTTCAATCCCTGGCATTCCATATGGTCCCCCAAGCACTGCCAGGAGTAATTCCTGAGTGCAAAGCCAGGAGTAACCCCTGAGCATCGCTGGGTGTGACCCAAAAAGCAAAAAAAAAAAAAGAATCACTGTCACTGTATCACCGTCGTCCCATTGCTCATCTATTTGCTTGAGTGGGCACCAGTAACGTCTCTATTTTGAAACTTGTTGTTACTGTTTTTGACATATAGAATACATGATGGGTAGCTTGCTAGACTCTGCCGTGCAGGCGAGATACTCTTGTTAGCTTGCTGGGTTCTCAGAGAGGGGCAGAGGAATCGAACCCGGATCAGCCTCGTGCAAGGCAAACATTCTACCCACTGTGCTAATATTCTAGATAAACAGTATCAATGTTTTGTTCTATGTCCTTCAAAAAATTCTCCATAAATAGGATGAAACAACACACATAATTGCTTACAACTCACTCATCTTGGAAAGCTGCACACTATTCTGTCTGCCTGTGGCAACTTTCTTCTACAGACTCTTTCCCTACTTCTTGTAAAAATACACCAACGAAGACCGACGTCATAATCAGAGGGAAAAGAATGGTACTTCTTATGAATTAAAAGGTAGTTTTGTGAAGCTCAATAGCACATAGGCAGAACAATGTCACTTGTGAGACTTGTTTCCATACGTTAGGTAAAGCAGTTGAGTCCATGTTTAGACTCGCTTCTCTCTTTCTCTCAGACATTAGAGCTATCCAGGGATAATACCTTTTTATCATCAGATGTAACAGTCTTGAGAGATAAAGGAGCATCAATTCTGCTAAACTCTGATAAACTCTCTGGAGTTAGACCAGTCAGTATTATCCCTGTCCTACTTTGTCTGACCTTTTCTTATCATTCTAAGTCAGAGGCCTATAGAAGTATGTAGACGACCTGTGAAGCAGAGGAGTAAAATACATCTGTTTTGAACAGGAACATAAGACTAGTCCATGACTCTCTTTCACTAGGATGAGAGTGAGAGGTTTTGGGAGTGAGTATAGGGTATGTCACTGAGCAAAAGAGAGAGTTCCAATTTTTTTCTATTCAATAAGTAGAATTATTTTTCTTTTTCATCTGTGGTAAAAGAACAGGTACACTATCAAGTGAGTCTAAAGAAAATTAAAATAGATTAAGAATCACATTTAATTTAGCCAGAAATGTTCTATTTGTTTTTGGGCCATACCAGCTGTGCTTGGGGCCTTGCTTCTGGCTTTGTGCTCAGGGAACACTCCTGGTGCTGCTTGGGGGACTAGATGCAATGTCTGCCATCAAATCCTGGTCAGCTGTATGCAAGACAAGTCCCTTAAAAGTACTAACTCTTTGGGCACAGGCCAATTTTTTTTATAGATGAGCATTTAGTTTATTTCTTCTCTTTCTGTTTTTGACCTGAACATGTAGTTTATTTATTTTTTTTCACTTTTTGAAATTTAATTTTATTTTTATAAAGTTGTTCACAATAATTCATTACATTTAATATTCACACACTAATCCCACTATCATTGCACCTTCCCACCCCCATATTTAGAATATTTCTACCCTAAATCCCAAACCGTGCCCCCCCAAACAGAACCGAAACAATTAATTTTGTATGGCTTGTTATGAATAACCTGCTAAAAATGGTCCAATAATGTTTCCTTAGAGCAAAGAGTGTGGAGACTGCTGAGCTATTAAGCCCTTGTATAAGAGATTACTAACATGAGCCTTGTGTGCTCATATGTGTGTATATATATACATATATAATACGTATTATATATATTACCAACTGGATTCCCTGGGACGTCAAAAGAATGCCTGGCCGCTCAACAATGAGATGGTCAGACTTTTTCGTCAAGGCCCTGAGTGAACGGTTTGATGCTCTTCGTGTTCCTGGAATGAGCAGACGCCACTGGGCTACACTAGCATGCAAAAGGGATGAATGGAGACGTTACTGGCGCCCACTTGAGCAAATCGATGAGCAAAGGGATGACAAGTGAAGTGATACAAGTGGTAATATATATATATGTACATATATATATACACACATATTTTTCCCCCATGAGATTGGTTGCCTTCTACTTTAAACCCCATCAAATGTTGTGTGCTACTCCTTTTTTTTTTATTGAATCACCATGTGGAAAGTTACAAAGTTCTCAGGCTTATGTCTCAGTTATACAATACTCAAACACCCATCCCTTCACCCGTGCCCATATTCCACCACCAAAGACCCCAGTATACTTCCCACCCCCCGCCCCCCACCCCCCATCCCCACCTGCTTAGTTGATAAATTTCACTTCATTTTCACTTTACCTTGATTACATTCCATATTTCAACACAACATTCAGTATTGTTGGAGTTTTCCCCCAAGAAAGACAGCCCTACTGCCAATGCAGCATTTGATAATTAGTTTTCCATTGCTGAGACTGGAAAGATATGAAGTCCCGTTGTTTCAAGTACATAGAATTTTTCCCCCCTCCTTCCCGGGCCACCAAGTTCGTGCCTGCTTAATGAATAGTCCTCATATTATGGCTGACACCACGCCGCCCGACGAGAAAAAAGTCCTCTGCCGGCATGGGGCTATGGCTTAGTTCAGTCTAGAGACATGGTTGCAAGTAGTTTCTGGAACCGGAAGTAGTCTAGTTAGGCTCCGGATTCTGGTTGATCAGCAGCATCGCGGCCACACAAAAGTGTGGCCACCCGGGTTGAGTCTCAGCGGAGCATGCGCTGGTATTGGACCGAGACTTCCCAAGCGTCCCGCTGTTCCAAGTATATAGTTTTTTTTCCCCCCTCCCATTCCCGCGCCTCTAAGTTTGTGCCTGCTTAATAGACTTCATAATATGGTGGACACCACACTGCGTTTCTCCCAGAAAAGGGAAAAGAACCAAGAAAGAAGGATATTTCTTCACCTCGGCCGGCGTGGGGCTTTGGCTTAGTTCACAGTCTAAAGAAATAGCTGCTACTTTGATTACCTTCAATATTTCAACAAAAAACTCAGTACTACTGTTTGGAGTTTCCCCCCACAGTAAGACCTGCTAAAAAGGAACCTTTTCATGTTGCTGACAATCAAGAGATATTAGGTCGCGCGGCTGCTGTCGTAGCTGCACAGTTTTGGATTTCTATATGAAGTCCAGGGAAAATTCTTTTGGTAATTGCATCACTGCAATCTTTTACTTCCCTTTTGTGGTGCTCACATGATGGAGGAGCCTGGAGAGAAGAACCGTGCCCCGCTGGTGGCGCATGGGCCAGTAGCTCCGATCACACAATTTGGAGGCATTTTGGGGGCGCTGCTCGTGTCCAAAGTAGTTCAGTTGCCTCCGGGGTCGAGCTCGAGCAGCGGAAGAAAGGCACATGTAGTTTATTTTTGCACACCTATCTCATCACACTGATTTTTATTATGCCTGTAATGATAATTGTCCTAAAATGAAAATGTGAAGTAAGAGTTTGTAAAAAGTGATGTTTATTTTTGTTTTGAGAGCACTCCAAACAGTCCTCAGGGCTTATTTCTGGTTCTGTACTCAGGGTGGTTGTGCTCAAGAGACCATACGTGGTGCCAGAGATCAAACCAGGGTTGGCACATGCAAGTGCCTTAACCTAGTACTATTTCTCCATTCCCGAAATGTTATTGCTTTTGATGCAAATTTTTGATGCCCTCCAGAAAGAGCATAACAAACTTATCCTTCATGAAAGTATATAAGAACAGTTTTTTTATGTTATCACTAACCCTCTATATTATCATTACATTAAACATAATTTAGATAATGTTTTAATATAAAATTTGAAAAAATGGTACATAATTATTTTACTTTTAGATTATGAAATAATTATGATTGTCATTATGATTACCACTTAAGATTAAATATGAGGTCAACTGTATTGATTGAGAGTGCTGAATCCTTAACCACTAGAGGTTAACCACATTGTTCTTATCTGGATACTTACACATTTCATTTTTTCTAAGAATAGTGCAGTGATATAGTCCTTGTTAATTTATGTTTTAATTAGACATAGAAAGGATGAGTTTTGTTCTTTTTCTCTGTTGTTTCTTGCTTTACAAGTGCGTCTTAAGCATTAGGAAAATTAAGTTTCTTCATAATTTCTTTTTTGGTTGTACATCTTCATTAACATTTCAGTTGGACAAAAGTCACCTATAAATCATTACAAATATTAATTTATATAACAGTAGAATCACAAAGAATTAAAATAACTTCTCAAAGTGACTTTTGAATGTAATACACATCTTTTATCTTATGTATTTAAAAATGAAAGTTAGTGCAAATAAATATTAAGCAATACTTAGTAAATTTGTTATTAGTAGAGATACTGAAATTTATTTTTATACATTTGGAATTGAGAAAATTAAGATAGATATAAGTATTGATATTAGGGGGAAATGGGATTTTACTAAGGAAGGAATAAAGGTGATAAAAATAGAGTGGAGCAACTAGATGAATGATTCTTTTATTTTTAGATGAGATTGGAACTTAATATGAACTTATGATTTTATGTATATCAGATTTGCCTCTCTAACTTCCAAATTTATAAACATGCTCCAACAGGAAGCAGAATGCATAAAAGCAGCTGTGAGGTTTCCAAGAAACATTTACTCTCTAACACATTCAGATGTTGACTTTGGGGCCACTGGCAAAGAATTAGCTCCCAGGTACAGGAGTTAAGAACACTAGGGAATTCTTCTTAGAAAGCTAAATCAGGGACTTGCCCCTTTACCAACCAGAACAGGGATTTTTCCAATTTCTGACCAGAAGAATTTGATTATTACTATGGTATTAATGATTATGTTGTGTTTGCTTTTTTAAAATTTTCTGTTCTAAATTTATTTTAGTAGGAAATGAAGACTTTGTCTTTTGTACTGTAGGTGATCATACCAAATGAAGTCACACAATGGAGAGAAATGCCAAGGGATCTTGGAGAGATAGCACAGCAGGTAGAGCATTTACCTTTTTTTTTTAGTTGAATCACTGTGAGATAAAGTTGCAGAGCTTTCATGCTTGAGTTTCAGTCATACAATGATCAAACACCATTCCTTTACCAGTGCACATTTTCTACCACCAATGCCCCCAGAACCCTCCCTTTCCCAACTCTGCCCCTGCCTCTATGGCAGACAATTTCCCCCATACTCTCTCTCTACTTTGGGCATTATGGTTTGCAATATAGGTACTGAGAAGCTATCATGTTTCGTTCTTTATCTACTTTCAGCACACATCTCCCATCCTCAACAATTCTTTCAACTATCATTGACTTAGTTATCCCTTCTCTATTCCAGCTGCCTTCTCCCCAAGTAGAGCATTTACCTTGCATAGGTTCCATTACTAGAATTCAATTTGGTCTGCTGAGCAATGTCAGTAGTAACTCCTGAGTGCAGAAACAGGAGTGAACCCTGAGCACTGCTGAGTGTGGTCCCAAAGCGAAAATAAAACCAAACAAAAGGAAGAGATTTTGAACTTACATAAACTTGATTAAATAACTGGATGGGATTTTGGGAGTATCTCCTGTGGAGTAAAAAAGGCAAATCATATATACTTGGATATTTTGAGTAGTTTAAGAGGATGCTTCTGAAAAGACTGTCTGTTGTCCTGAATATTAAGGTTCTTCTATGTAATGAATATTTACATTTGTTCTATAAGACTGTAAATATTTCCACTTACATTAACTCTGTAATGAATCTCTTCTCTCTGAATAGTTACCACTCCCAAGTTTCTTTGCACTTAGATGTAGCTCCGAGCCTATGTTCTGGTTAATCATACATAAATTGTAGTATTGGGTACAGATTTATGTTTTAGTCTTTAAAAGGAGGTAGTTTGCCTCAATCTTTAATCCCCTTTTTTCTACCTTGAGTCCACTGTAGATAAGTCAAGATGGACCATAAAATTGTACAAAAAAAGTGGAAGTCTGAATCCCAAATGACCTTATGGAGGAAATCTCTTAAATCAGTACTGAGCCATCTACCCTAGACTGATGAAATATAGAAATAAATGTCTAACTAGCTTAAATAGAAAAACTGTTGGTTTTGGACCCTTGTTACATACAAACTGACTTACATCCCGATTTACATATACAAGATTATATCTTAGTATATTTTGGCATGCTACAGTTATAAAATGCATGGGAATTAAAATATTTTTGCATGAAATTTTGTTGAGAAATAAAAGTATTAGTTAAGATCATTTATTAGCTAGACGAACTGATTATAAGTTTATCTTAAAAGTGAAAAATGTTATACATATTTTCTAGTTTTTCATGAAAAAACACTTATACATCTGCTTTCAGACAGATGTTTGAAAAAAGTTTGTTTCTTATTCCTTTTATAAATGGAGGCTTTATAGTTTCATCTTAATTGGTTGCTGGGAAGGTATATTTTCCAAACAGAAACAGTTTTTGAAGCATGAAGACCTTCAAACACCATTAAAAATCCCAAATGGTTTACATTAAACCTACCCAGAGTTCTAAGTTTAGATTTCTTTTAGAAAGCCAATAGCTTATTTTTTAAAAGGAGACAAGCAACATAAACATACATGTGTCAAATGTAAATTATTAAAAATAATAGCATTTATCTAACTAATAAAGACATGGAACTTTTAGCCTTTATTTTGAAATCTCAAGAATAAATCTATTTTGCCATATTTTGAACAAATTGACATTTTTCTATTCTATGTACAAAGCAGTTATTTGGCATCGATTGGGCTAGGCTAGCTTCACTTTCCAAAGAATTTTGGCCAACATTTTACTGAGTTTTTATTATGAAAATATGCACTTGCTTTTCAATGTATTTTTAATTCAATGAGGCAGCATAGTTTACAAGAATATAAAGGTTTATATTCTTGAGGTTCAGTGTTTCTATACCATGTTTACCACCAAAGGCCCAATAAGCTTCCACTACAGTCCAGAGGACCCTTTATATACTGTATATACCGTTCAAGTTCTTGCCTTGAGAAATCTCAGTTTCTGTTGTATGAGTTCAAGGGTTTGTTTTCACTGGATATTGTCTATTTCCTTCCTTTGTTTCCTCTGTATGTTACCTGGTGTTTTTCTTCGGTCAGTTCCATCAGAATAGTAGCAAAAAGCAAGACTTCATTTTTTTAAATAGCTGATTAGTGTTACACTGTGTATACATACCATATCTTCTTTGTACAATCATCTGTTTTTGGGAACTCTAGATGTTGACTATCATAAAATTGTGCTGCAATGAACAGATTTGTTCCTGTATCTATTTGGATTAGTGTTTTTATATTCTTCAAGAGTTACCTGGGTGTGGAATTGCTGGTCTACAAGGAAGTTCTATATTTAATTTTTTGGGTTTTTTTGGGGGGTCCTCACTGGGCAACGCTCAGGGGTTACTTTAGGCTCTGCAGTCAGGAATTACTCCTGATGGGTTCGAACCATATGGGATTCTGGGGTATGCTGCATGCCAGGTAAAGGCCTTACCTACTGTACTCTCCAACCTCAATTTCTTTTTTAAAACTCTGAATGCTATTTTCCATAGAGGCTGAACCAGTTTATACTTCACCAGTTGTGAATGAGGAGAGCCCGGCAAGCTACCAAGAATATCTCGCCCACAAGGCAAGCTACCCGTGGTGTATTTGATATGCCAAAAACAGTAACAAGCCTCACAATGGAGACATTACTGGTGCCCGCTTGTGCAAATAGATGAGCAAGGGGATGACAGTGACAGTGACAGTGATAGTGAATGAGGATTCTGTTTTTCATATACCCACTAGAATTTGTTCTTTCTGGATTTGAAAATATAGGCCATTCTCACTGTTGTGAGCTGATATTTCATTGTTATACTGATTAGCTTTTCTTTGATGATCAATGATGCTGAGGGGTGTGTGTGTGTGTGTGTGTGTGTGTGTGTGTGTGTGTGTGTGTGTGTGTGTATTTTGGTTAGTTTCTTAGATTCAACTGAAAAAATCCTACAACTTCTCAGCTAATGTGGGGGAAGGCTACAGGCATTGGAGCAAGAAAAACTTGACCTTGCAAAATGGCCCTGAAGTGAAACCTTGCAAAGGGGAGTGACTAGGAAGAGATAGTAAAATAGAGCACCTACATCTTGTGTCTGGCCTTGAGCCTCACTCGATCCCCTAGTCATGTATGCCTAAAATGCAGAAACCTTCACGTATGCCTTAAGCAAGTTATTCTAACAACAGCCTTGAAGGGGATTGGACCTGGGACAAAACAGAAAGGAAAAAGCTATAGGCCAATAGCGTTAAGCTCTAATGTGATTGAATCCCCTGTAAGATAAGACTCTCTATATGAATGTGTGTATTTGGCAATAAAGTTGAGCTTTGATCACTGAATCAGCTCCTGGAGGTGTTTCTCTGCATGCCTGCCCTCCTTCATCCCCCGAACAGGTTCCTGCCTGGACCGAGTATGCAACGTGTCGGGGTGTTTTGAGGATAACAGTTCCCTAACAAGCTAAGACTTTATTCAAAAGCTTTGTTTTCTCATATAATAAAAATAAAATCAATGGATTTCAGCAAACTTGGTTCTTAGAATATAAGTTCTTCTCTAAAAGTGAACAACCAAAATTTTCATGGGATGACCAAGTTTTATATCTGAGGATCCATAGCTTTTATAGACACACCAAATATGGCTAAGCATTGCCAAGTGCCTTCCATTATTTTACAACAGAATCGAAAAACATCATTCAAACTAAACTGAGGATAGCACAATCAGGATTCAGTGCAATGATATCCATTGCAAACAGAAAGAAGTCAGTCAAAGTGAAAACTTTGTCAAGGATTTACATATATAGACCAACACCTTATTTAAAGTGTCTTTTCTATGATGCTATTTGATTCAATGAAGAAATTAGGCAAAAAAGGCAAGGAAATACATGAAAAGAGATGAGAAGTTATGGGTCAATGTTTAAATAAATGCGACCCTAATTCCTTCATGAAGCAAGAGTAGACATATCTTACTGTACATGCTAAGATATACTCAATATTTTGCATTACATTTGCATGTACCCCTATATTACTTTTTTTAATCCCTTAGACTGTGATTGTGAGATCTAGCCATAAAAGCATTGATAGCAAAACCCAGATCTGACTTCGATGAGAAGTAGTTATCCACCAAAAATATATACTGAAGATTTTAGAGTCCAGTCTCAGGAGATAGAGCAATGCAAATGCTTTGCAGTCATTTTGCTAAGTACAGTTACTCTGAACAACACCAAACATACTATTGATTACTCTGCTTTTAAATACAAATGTAAGTTTAAAGTAGAACTACATTTATGCTCTATATTTTCTACTATACAGATAAATCTCTGTTCATGTCTCATAACTGATTTATCACATTTTAAAAAGTGCTGAAAGAAAGTGAAGATGATGGCAGTGTAGTAGGAGATGTGAAAGCTGGCAGAGTGACAGCAGCTCTCAGAGTCTGAACTGATGGGGTCATAAAATTTCTGCGCAAATGACTTTAAGTGCTGTAGGATAACATTGGTTTGTCCTTTCAGCCTTGTCACAGAGAGTTTAGGTTTTTTTTTTTTTTTTGCTTTTTGGGTCACACCTGGCGATGCACAGGGGATACTCCTGGCTCTGCACTCAGGAATTATCCCTGGCGGTGCTCAGGGGACCATATGGGATGCTGGGATTTGAACCTGGGTCGGCCGCGTGCAAGGCAAATGCCCTACCCGCTGTGCTATCACTCCAGCCCTCTTAGCTTAATTTTCTTACTATTGACAGTGCTCCTCATGAGACTGCCCCTTTTCAAACTTTCAAGATTTATGAAAAGCTACCAAAAGGAATACCATATACAGATGAAGATGTGACTGGCACTGTCCCCAAGGCCTACCAGTAACTCTAGTGTCTATGAGATGGTGGGCTCTGGAATTGAGGCATACTCACCTTCCAGGGCATGTGTGATGGTCATGGAAACAGATGTCCACAGACTTTTAGGGAAATAACCTCTCTCCCAGATCTTGGAGAAAAGAGTTCCACTCCCATCTCTCCAACATTCTTGGAATTTCCAAAGTTTTAAAATAGACTTAAAAAAATACTACAATTTATTTTGTCATTATTCACCTTCCCTAAGACAAAGGAAGATTCAGGGGTATAGTACCATCAGCGGGTCAACCTGTACCTGTGGGGTGAGTGCATCAGCAGCCTGATGGTGCCTTCAGACTTCCTGATACCGCAAGATTGCTGCTGTGTCTTTGGCCAGACCCTAATAACTTGTGACCAAGTTTCCCAAGAAATTGAATGACCAAAAGTTAGGTTTGTGGGAGCCATACCCACAAACCACCTCTGGCTCAGCTATACAAGCTCATTTATTGACTTTGTTATGGAGACCCATAAATAAATCTTGAAAGAGATCAAAAGCTTCAGTTAATCTTGGACCTTTGCATGGCTGAACAGAACAGGGTAAATTGAAGTGGGGGTGGGTTTGCCTGCTGCCCACCCAAACAGAGCCCCCAGCACCCACTTACTCCCACAATCCAAAATCGTTATATACCCTGGACCAGACTCCATTGTCCCAGGACAGACCTCACTGAGATATTAACCTGGACATTGGGGTATTTAGTCCATTTTCATTTGACTTTTGTGACTGGCATTAGGAAGAGCTCTCAGTTTAGTTTTTTGCATGTAGCTGCCCAGTTTTCCCAGTACTACTTGTTGAAGAGGCTTTCCTTTTTCCACTTCACATTTCTTGCTCCTTTATCAAAATTAGGTGATCATATATTTGATGGTCAGTGCCAGGATATTGGACACTGTTTCTGTTGGATATCATTGGTTTGTCCTTTCCCCCTTGCCACTAGGAGCTTAGGTTTATCAGTCACACCCATCAAAGTGCTCCCGAGTCACTCCCATTCCTTTGTTTATCTGTAACCACTTCTACCAGTTTATCTGCTCTTCCCTTAATCAAACTCTGTTAATTGGTAAGGTCAGAACTTCCTAGGACATTGAATATTATAACATTGCCTTTCTCTCCTCTTTATGCCTTTTGAATAATTTACTTTAAAGCTATGTCTTTTTTGTATAGACACAAGAAGACAATATTATGTTTTTATAACTTAAGACTTAATTAGCCTCAAATATTATTCCCTCCCGGGCATCTGCTTTCTCCACTTAAGCCTTAAGCCTCAGTTGCCCTCAGTTCCTAGCACCCCAAAGTAGGGTCCCTGATGTGGGACGGGAAGGATCCAGGGCAAGCAGTGAGTTATGTGCTACCCTGGCATCGAGATGGGCCTGGCCAAAGTGCCTAATTCTTAACTATAAGTTAAGAGCTTGATCATAGACAAATGCTGTCATGATCCAATAGTAATTATGAGACTGGGACCCTGCCAGGGATAGGAAAGACTGATCTGGCCTGAGCACTGTAGTCTGAGATTGAGATGGCCCCAGGAGAGCAATTCTATAAGCTTTAATGCATCTCTTATTGTGTCCATACAAAATGATTAATATTATGAATTCTTATATGTTTGCTGGCTGAGGAGAAGAGAAACACATTCATGGGACTCTGCCCTTGGGTGGATCCTCCTGCTGAAAGAGAATTAAGTCCTAGGAGAAGCATCTCCTGAGGGAAAAGAACCTTACCCTATTGCTGACCACACCTATGTGTATGCCCCAACCCCCTCATGCTGTGGAGATTTAACTAGGCTGGAAGAGTGGGTTTGGGGCCAGATCCACTGGTGCCAGATCCACAGATAGAGAGAGAGAGAATGAAGTAGGATGGGGGAGAAAGAAGCAGGAGGAGAATCAGAGGAGAATGGAGATGGACATGAAATAAACCGATCGAGCAACCAGTTTGGCCTCCGTCCGTTCCTTCGCCTGCCTCGCCGCCCGCGTTCAATTTCTTTTTATTTTTATTTTTACACAGTTTCATTGATCTGCAGATCTGTCTTTATTCCAATACCATGCTGTTTTAATTACTACCACTTTGTAGTACAGTTTGCTTTTGGGGAATGTGATGCTGCCCATCTTCTTTTCCCCTACGATTGCTTTAGATATTCGTGGGGGTTTGTTGTTCCATATGAATTTCAGGAGTACTTTATCTACTTCTTGGAAACATGTTGTGGGTATTCTTATAGGGACTTCATTTAATATATATAATACTTTGGGTAGTATTCCCATTTTGACAATGTTAATCCTCCCAATCAATGAACAGGGGATGTGTTTCCATTTTCTGGTGTCCTTTTTTATTTCTTGGAGTAGTGTTTTCTTTGTATAGGTCCTTCACTGTGTATATTAAAAAAAAATTACGAAAGGCCTCTTTAGCTTTAATTCTTGCTGCCTGCATTTGGTGATTTTGGGCCACTTCCCCAACCCTAAGGAGGTCGATGATGAAGGAAGGATGAAGGAGTAATGAGGACCAGTTTGTTTGGTGTCAGTTGCAGTTTATTCCAATCTCATCTCCATTCTCTGATTCTCAGTCTGCTTCTGCCTTCCCCATTTCTGATCTTACAGTCTCAGTTAAATCCCAAATCATGAGGGATTGGGGTAATAATTAAACATAGGTGTGGTCATATGATCAACAGAGGTAAAGTTCTTCCCTCAGGGGAAGCTTCTTCTAGGACAGATTCTCATTCAGCAGGATGACCCACTCAAGAGCCGAATCCCATGAGTGTGTTTCTCCTCTCCTTATCGAACAAGCATATAAATATTCATAATATTAATCATTTTGTATGGACACAGTAAGAGAGGCATTAAGCTTATAGGATTGCTTTTGTGGGACCATCTTGCTATAGATCTCAGACTACAGTGCTCAGGCCAGATTCATCTTTCCCAACCCTAGCATGGTCCTAATCTAGTTGCTACTTTTTTTGGATTATGATAGCATTTGTCCATGACCATGCTCTTAACTTATAGTTAAGTATTGTGGCGCTTTGGCCTGGCCCATTTCAATGCCACGGTAGCTCATAGCTTGCCTTGAGTCCATTCAGTCCCTCATTGGGACCCTGCTTTTGGGGTGCTAGGAACTAAGGGCAACTGAGACTTAAGTCGAGAAAGCGGAATCCCGGTAGTGAATATTATTTGGAATCAATTAATTCCCAAGTTACAAAAGCATAATATTGTCTTCCTGTGTCTACACAAATAGGACATTGCTTTAAAGTAAACTATGCAAAAGACATAAGGAGAGGAGAAAGGCAATGTATAACTTACAATACAAGTTCAGTGTCCTTAGAAGGATCTGACCTTACAAGTTAATAGAGTCTGATTAGGGGGAAAAAGTGATAGACCAGTTGGGGAAGAGAGCACAGAGAAGTTACAGATAAGCACAGAGGAATGGGAGTGACAAGGGAGCACTGTGATGGGTTAACCCGATAAACCTAAGCTCCCTGTGGCAAGGAGAAAGGACAAACCAATGTTATCCTACACTTCACCTCATTAGTTTAACTTATTCTGGGTACTTGATTTTCTGAGACATGATTGTAAATGGTATTATTTTTTTTTAAATATCTCTTTCTTCTCATTTGTTTATTGAATATAGAAAAATCATGGACTTCTGAGTATTGATTTTGTAACCTGCCACTCTGTCATACAAATCTATCCTTTCTAGGAGTTTTTTCACGGAGTCTTTAGGATTCTCTAAGTATAGTATCATGTTATTTGCAAATAGTGAGAGCTTGACTTCTTCCTTTTCTGTCTGGATGCCTTTGATGTATTTTTCTTGCTAAAGCTTTTAGTTCTTTCCCATTGAGGGTAATGCTTGCTGTGGGCTTGTGATAGATGGCTTTGACTATTGAGGAAAGTTCCTTCAACTTCCATTTTGTTGAGGGTTTTTATCATGGACTTGTTAAATGCTTTTTCTGCATCTATAGATACGATTGTATGGTTTTTATCCTTTCTTTTATTGATATGGTTTATTTTTGATTAATTTGCGAATGCTAAACCATACTTGCATTCAGTGGATGAATTCTACCTGGTCATGGTATATGATCTTTTTGATGAGTTGTTGGATTCTATTTGCTAGCATTTTGTTGAGGATCTTTGCATCTGTGTTCATCGGGGATATTGGTCTGTAATTTTCTTTTTCTTTCTTTCTTTCTTTCTTTCTTTCTTTCTTTCTTTCTTTCTTTCTTTCTTTCTTTCTTTCTTTCTTTCTTTCTTTCTTTCTTTCTTTCTTTCTTTCTTTCTTTCTTTCTTTCTTTCTTTCTTTCTTTCTTTCTTTTTTCTTTCTTTTTCTTTCATGATGTCTCTGTCTGCTTTGGGTATTAGGGTGATGTTTGCCTCATAGAAACTGTTTGGTAGTGTTTCTGTTTCTTTAATTTCCGGAGAAGCTTGAAAAGGATTGGCAGTAGGCCCTCTTTAAAGGTTTGAAAGAATTCACTAGTGAATCCATCTGAGCCTGGGTTTTTGTTTTGGGGGAAACTTTGATGACCATTTCAATTTCTCAATGGTGATAGGTCTGTTTAGTTATTCCAAATCTTCTTCGTTCAGCCTTCTTAAGTTATATGAATCCAGGAATTTATCCATTTCTTTGAGGTTCCCTTGTTTTGTGCCCTAAAGAGTTTCAAAATAGTCTCTGGTGATCCCATGATTTCTGTAGTTTTTGTTGTGATGTCCCCCTTTGTATTTCTGATTCAGTGTATTGGGTTTCTCTCTCTCTGCTCTTTGTGAGTCTCACTAGTGGTTTATCAATCTTGTTTATTTGCTCAAAGAACCAGCTCTTGGTTTCATTGATTGTTTGGACTGTTTTTTTTGTGTGTGTGTTGGGGGGGAGGGAAGGTGGAGAACTCCAGCTCATTGATTTTTGCTCCAATTTTTATTATTTCTTTCCTCCTACCTGGTTTAGGCTCCTTTTATTGTTCATTTTCCAAGAGTTTAATCTGTGTTGTTAAGTTATTGAGGTGGGCCCTTTCTTCCTTCCTGGTGAATGCTTGCAGAGCTATAAACTTTCCCCTTAACACTGCTTTTGCTGTGTCCCAAAAGTTCTGGTACCTTGTGTCCTCATTTTCATTTGTTTCCAGGAATTGTTCAGCTTCATCTTTAATTTCCTCTCTAACCCACTGGTTGTTCAGTAGTGAGCTGTTTAATTTCCAGGTGTTTGATTTGATTATTTATTTTCATGTATGATTAACTTTTATTTTCAGAGCATCATGGTCTGAAAAGATAGTTGATGCAATTTCTATCTTCTTGATTTTACAGAGGTATGCTTTGTGACCCAGCATGTGGTATATATTGGAGAATGTCCCATGTGCACTAGAGAAGAATATGTATTCAGCTTTTGGGGGATGAAAAACCCTACATATGTATAGGATTTTTATATATAAATATATATATATACACACACATATATGTATCTACTAGCTCCCTTTCTTCTATTTCTTCTCTCAAATAAAGTATTTCCTAGTCAATCTATCAAGAGGTGACAAAGCAGTGTTGAAATCTCCAATTACTATTGGGTTGTTATCAATGTCTTTCTCAAGTCTATTAACAGTCATTTTAAGTATTTTGCATGTAATTTATGCAAATTTATAAAGTGTATAAATTACATACAAATTTAATTTGCATATAAATTTAGGACTGTGAGTTCTTCCTAATGTACCAATCCCTTCATCATTAAGAAATGACCTTCACTGTCTCTCATAACCTTCTTCAGCCTGAAGTCTGTGTGGTCTGACACTAGTATGCCACTCACTCCAGCTTTTTTGAGAGGGTTGTTTGCTTGGAAAATTGTTTTATAGTCTTTGACTTTAAACCTGTGTTTGCTTTGATTGTTCAAAAGTGTTTCTTACAGGCAGCAAAATGTTGAGTTCAGTTTCCATCATTCCAGAATGTTAGGTTCATTTCCATTCATTCTGACACTCTGTGCCTCTTGATTGGTGCATGTAGTCCACTGACATTGAGAGAGACTATTGAGATGGGACTTTGTGCCATCTTTATGTAAGAGTTTGGTGTACTTTGGGGCTTGTATTATCTTAAAGTAGTCTATTTAGTTCTTATAATAATGGTTTTGAGTCTGTGAAGTTCCTGAATTCTTTATCTTGAAGTTTTATATTGTTTCTTCAAACTGAATGAGAGTCTGACTGGGTAATGTATTCTCAGTGAGGTGTTCATTTCATTGATTTGGTTCACTATATCCCACCACTGTTTTGGGGCCTGAAGGGATTCATCTGAGAAGTCTGCTATGAATCTAACGGATGCTCCTTTATAAGCAATTGCCTGTTTGATCTTGCTGCTTTCAGTATTCTAACTCTATCAATGGTTTTCATCATTCTGATTAGGATGCATATTGGGGTATTTTTATTTGGATTTCTTTTTAACTGGTATGCTTCAGGCCTTCTAGATTTGGGTGCATGAACTCTTCAGCACTGGAAACTTCTTAGCAATGATAGCTTTGATGGTTGCTTCTTCATCAGGGTTTTCTTCCTGTCCCTCTGGTACTCTAGTGATTCTTATGCTATTCCTCTTGGCTTCATCCTGATTTTCTCTTGTCATCTGTTTATTTTGAGAGTCTTTCCAATCTTTTGCTATAGTCTAGAGATTTTCTGCATTTCATCTTGGAGTTCACTGATTCTGTCCTAAGCAGCTGTTATGCTGCTTCTGAGGCCTTCCAGTGGGTTTTTCATCTCACCTACCTGGTTTTTGACAACTGTCATTTTTCCTTGTATTTTTGTTTGCATTTTCCTCATTTCTGCTCTCATATCCTCCAGTATTTTGTTGGTAAGTGTTCCATTGTTTATTTGAACTCCTACTGCATGCTTATCAGTTCTGTTCTAAATTCTTTATCAGAAAGATTATGTAGTTCATTATTACGCATTGGGTCACCTTGGTTAGCTTCTTCACTCAGTAAGCCTGGTGGATTTCTGAGTTGTTTACCACTGTGATCTTTGCAGTTTGAATTCTTATGTTCAACATTGCTTTTGTGTTTTGGGGGGAATGCTGATTGGAATAGGGACTAATGGACTATTAACCTAATATGGTCAGATGGTAGAGCTGCCCTAGTGCTTTCATGGGGATATGATGCCGCCAGCAGGTCAACCTGTACCTGAGGGGTGAGTGCATCAGCAGCCTGGTGGTGCCTTCAGGCTTCCTGATACCCTCAAATTGCCACTGTGCTTTTGGCCGGACCTCAACGACTTGGGATCAAGTTTACCAAGAAACTAAATGGTCAAAAGTTAGGTCTGTGGGAGTCACACCCACAACCACCTCTGGCTCACCTATACAAACTCATTTATTGGCCTTATTTCAGAGATCCATAAATAAATCTTGAAAGAGATCAAAAGCTGCAGTTAATCTCAGACCCACACAAGGATATACAGCTTGGGGTAAATCAGAAGGGAGTGAGTCAGCCTGGTGCCTGCCCAAATAGAGCCCCTGGCAGATGCTTGCTCCCACAATCCAAAATCCCCACTAGGCCTCGGGCCTGACTCCATTGTCTCAGGATGAATCTCACTGAGGCATATTCTGCTGAAAATTCTGGTATCTGGGTTTTGTGACTGAAATTTTCAGGCTTTCTTGGGGTCAGGATGTGCTACCTACCCCCACCTCCCTGTACTTCTGGAAGCCTCAGTAGTCACATCCACAGCCCAAGGCTGGCACCCAATTGAAAGCTACTTCAGCCTTACTGTCCCAATAAAAATTGCTGAATGCTCTGAACAAACACCATGACCTCTTAGCACCTGTATTGCAAACCATAATGCACAGAAGCAAAAGGAGAGAGAACAAGAAGGAAAGTGCCTCCCATAGAGGGAGGCTGGGAGTGGGGGTTGGGATATTGGGTATGGTGGTAGGGAAACATGAGACATTGTGGTAGGAAATGTACACTGGTGGAGGGATGGGTGCTGGATTATTGTATGACTTAAACCCAATTATGGACAGGTTTGTAGTGGTTTATCTCACAAATATTAAACTAAAAAAATTTTAAAAAAAGCAATGTGGAGTTCATGCCCCATTCAATCAGCTTAATCAATGGCTGAATAAATAGTAGTACTCCTACATTTTAAAAAAAGAGGCTAATTTGTGGTTCTAATGGGATATGATGGTGGACATTAACTGTTGGCCAAGTGGACATCGATTGGGATACCATGCTCCCCACCCAGAGCTTGTAACCTGGGGTGTCCAAAAGTCACATCCTTGTAGATTGCATCAGTAATTAGGTAAGACTGGCTGCCTGGAGGCCCAGGCACTGAAACTACTGTTTTAAAGGTCTTTTGTTTGTTGGTTAGTTGGTTGGTTTGGCCACACCCAGTGGTGCTCGAGGTATACTACTAACCTTGCCCTCAGGGATCACTCCCAGAGGGCAGAAAAGGACCATGTGGGGTGCTGGGAAATGAACCCGAGCCAGCTGCACATAAGGTAAAGTGCCCTGCCCACTGAATTATTGCTCTAACTCCCTGTCTTAAGGCTTTTTGCTGTTGATTTGTCTGCTCTTTCCTCAAGTACTTGTTTGACCAATTTTTTTTCACTTGCTTAGATCTTATTTTGCAATGAAACTTTCCCTAAGAATCTACCTCCCTCTCTATAGTTTCTGCTCTATCTATCTCTTATCATCTCCTAGCATATTATATAATGCTTATTCCCTCTATCAGTATCTAAATTCAACAAAGTTGTATTTTTTTCCTCTATTACTTTAAGGAAAAATGTCATGTTTCATTGAATGACTGTTGCTTATTTTACCTTATGAACGCGACTCCTTTTCCTGAAAAAAAAAAAATTAATGGAATAGTTTCCTTGAGAAATGAAGAATATGTCATAATTTTAAGAATTCTTTCACTTGTGATATCTACATAAAGTCCCTCAGGCAAGTATGGTGCTTTATTTTAGTTTAATTAAGGTTTTTTCTTAAAATTTAGATACTGATCATCAAATTTTTTTCACAGCATGGAATTTTGTCTATATGAATTGTTCCCCTTCTACTTGCACTTGCAAATTCATCAATATCTTTGACTTCTAACATATTTCATCATAACATATGAAGCTTCCTTTTACTTTGTATTTCTGTTGATTTTCCCCTTCTTTTCCCTGTTGTTGCCAGGATGAGAGGGGCCAGGCATTTTCTTCAGAGATATGCCTATGTGCTCAAGAAGATATACTTTGTTGTGGATTGCAGGATCCGCAGAGAGCAGTACCTTGGGAATGCATTAGGCTTGTGCTGGAGACAGAACTTGTGGTCTCATAAATGCAAGTCACGGATTCAACAGTGGGACTCTTCCCCAGGCTTCTGTTTTGTACATTTAATACTTGTTTCACAAATTTTAAGTACCTTTTATCTTTATTGGCTCCATTCTTCCAACACACTAGTGAGATTAGTAGCAAAGCCAAAACCAGAGAGATTTTCTAGAACTCTAGTTAGTACTTCCAATGTCTCTAAGTTTCTCTATATTTCATCTAGAACATTTTGTAATTTAAAAACAAAGGCACCATAGATTTCTGCCAAACTCTAAACGATTCTAAGATATAATACTACCAACTACAATCATTAGGGTTTACAAAAAAAATAAGCAGAGTTTAAGATAGCTGTCACTGAAGACCCCCAAGAGATTTCTGGGAAATACCATTTTAGGTTGCCAGAGACCTCTGGAACTGCCATGGACCTTTTCCTTTTTTTGTGAGAATAGAGAAGGAAACAATGTGAAGACAGTTATTCTCAACCACAGTAAACTCAAATTCATTTTCCTCTACTAAAAGTAAGATACTTGTGGGTACTGAGGGATAGTACAGAAGGCAGGTTGCCTTGCATGTAGCAAACCTGTGTTCAATCTCTGGTACCTACATGTTCCCCTAAACCTCTTGAGGAGTGATACCTGAGAACAGAGTCAGAGGTAAGCCCTGAGAACTCTGTGTGTCGCCCCACAACTAAACCAAACACAAATAGGATGCATATTTGCTGTTATGGAGAATGTGGTGTCCATGAGTTCACAGCAAAATGATTGAATTTATTTAGACTTTATTTTAACTTGCAGATTATTCGCACAGGGTTAAGGCACTTGCCTTGTGTCTCACCCAAGATTGATTTCTGAAGAAAGAGATATTAAAAAAACAATCCAGTTCATAATAGTACCTCAGAAAATCAAGTACCTCGGAATCAGCTTAACTAAAGAGGTGAAGGACCTATATGAAGAAAATTACAAAACAATACTTCAAGAAATAAAAGAGGACACTAGGAAATGGAGACACATCCCCTGCTCATGGATAGGGAGGATTAACATTATCAAAATGGCAATGCTCCCCAAAGCACTATACAGATTTAATGCGGCCCCTATCAGGATACCCATGACATTTTTCAAAAAATTAGACAAACACTCATGAAATTCATATGGAACAATAAACCTTCACAAATATCTAAAGCAATCCTTGGGAAAAAGAAGACAGGTGCCATCACCTTCCCTAACTTCAAACTGTAATACAAAGCAGCAGTAATTTAAACAGCATGGCATTGGACTATAAACAGACCTGCAGACAAATGGAACAGAGTTGAACATTCTGTCACAAACTCTTAAATATATGATCACTTATTCTTTGATAAAGGTGCAAGAAATGTAAAGTGGATTAAGGAATGCCTCTTCAATAAGTGGTGCTGGGAAAACTGGATAGCTACCTGCCTAATGCCAGGAACAAAAGTCAGATTAAAGTGGATTAAAGACCTCAGTATCAGAACAGAATCCATAAAGTACATGGAGGAAAATGCAGAACCCTCCATGACATTGAAGCAAAAAGCATCTTTAAGGAAGAAACACCAATGACCAAGGAAGTGGAAACAAACATAAACAAATGGGACTACATTAAACTAAGAAGCTTCTGTACTTCAATAGAAACAGTGACCAAATACAGAGAGAGCCCACGGAATGTTAAAGAATATTTTCTCAATACCTATTTAATAAGGGATTAATATCCAGGATATACAAGACACTAGTAGAATTGTACAAGAAAAAAAATCTCCAACCCCATTAAGAAATGGGGAGAAGAAATGAACAGAAGCTTCCTCAAAAAAGACATACAAATGGTCAAAAGGCATATGAAAAAATTTTCTACATCACTAATAACTAGGTAGATGCAAATCAAAACAACAATGAGATATTATCTCACACCACAAGACTGGCACCACATCAAAAGAACAAGAACCACCAGTGCTGGGAGAAAGGGACTCTCTTTCATTGTTGGTGGGAATGCCGACTGGTCCAGCCTTTTGGGAAAACAATTACAGGCATTTCTTAAAAAACTAGAAATTGAGCTTCTGTGTGACCCTGCAATACCACTTTTGGGAATACATTCTGGGGGTGCAAAAAAAAACCACAGTAGAAATGATATCTGCACCTCTATGTTCATTGCAGCACTGTTCACAATAGCCAGAATCTGGAACCAACCCAAGTGCCCGAGAACAGATGACTGGTTAAAGTAACTTTGGTACATCTACACAATGGAATACTATGCAGATTTTCAGGAAAATAAAGTCATGAAATTTGCTTGTAAGTCACAGAGCGTATCATACTATGTGAAATGAGTCAGATAAAAGGGGACAGACATAGAAAGACTGCACTCATTTGTGGAATATAAAATAACATAATATGAAACTGACACCCAAGGACAATATACACAAGTGCCAGGAATATTGTTTCATGGTTGGAAGCCTGTCTCATGAGCTGGGGGAGAAGGCAGCTGGAATGGAGACAGGATCACTAAGTAAATGATGGTCGAAGGGATTGTTTGGGATGGGAGATGTGTGCCAAAAGTAGATAAAGGACCAAACTTGATAGCCTCTCAGTATCTATATTACAAACCATAATGCCCCAAGGGAGAGAGAGAGTATGGGGGAAACTGTCTGACATAGAGGCAGGAGAAGTGTTGGAATGGGGAGGGGGTTCGAATACTGGGGACATTGGCGGTAAAAAATGTGCACTGGTGGAGGGATGGATGTTTGATCATTTTATGACTGAAACTCAAACATGAAAGCTTTGTGACTGTATCTCATGGTGATTCAATAAATTTTTTTTAAAAAAGACTGATCTCTGGTACTGCATAATGTCCCCTGAACACTATCAGGAGTGATCCCAGAATGTAGAGCCAGGAGTAAGACTGAGAACCACTGGGTATGGCCCCAACACAAAACACAACAGTCAAGATTTAAGTAAATCTTGGACTTTAAGGAACACGTCAGATCAGAGTTTGAGATCAAGAACATTACAACCCATGGTTTCTTCCTGAAGAAAATAATGATGGAGTCTGAGAATCTTCCCTCCCTTGGAACATGGCCTGGTGATACTCAGAGGTCTGGCTCCATTTAGGCACACATTTTGCTATCTGTTCCCTAAACCCAGCAAATCACCATAGCTCCTGGCCCTCACATGAAGAATTCCAGCTTCAGATAATTCAACAGCATCCAGGGGACCTTAACAGTGAAACAATGGAAAAGAAACAATTTGATCACTTCCCATCATTTGTTGTTCTGATATCCTAATTTTATTGAGATACAATCAAAGTAGCATTTTCCACAAAGAACAGAGACTGTTTATTTCATAGACCTGAAAATAGTCCATAAGTCTGCTTTACCTTTATTCCAAAAACATTGTTTTCCTTTAAAATGTGTGTTAGGACAAACTACAAATTAATGACTCCAGGCACGACTTCAAATGGGTATGAACTCCTCATCTGTTTTGATGACTTTAACATTACCAGGCTGTTTAAAACACTACACATGAAGCTAAGGGAGCTTTTGGATAAACTCCATGAAATACTGCCAAATGTTAAACTAGCATTCTCTCTCTCTCTCTCTCTCTCTCTCTCTCTCTCTCTCTCTCTCTCTCTCTCTTTCTCTCTCTCTGTGTATGTGTGTGTGTGAGTGTGTGTGACAGAGATATATATCCTTAATCTCCTTTTTATATAATTGAAAATGAAAATTGAACTCAAGATTCATGTGTCCAAGAGGGACATATTTCCTAGTTTATTGTTTCTATAGTGTTCCACAAAAGTACCTCACATCCACCACTTTAATAAAATCATTTCATCTAAAGATTTGTTTTACCTAATGCAGAAAATACCACATGTACAAGTTATAATTAGATTTGGTAATAGTGGTTGCCATATTCCAGTTTGACTTTATACAAGAATCAAATTTCTCCATTTTTATTTTATTTATCCTATAAATAAGTGTGATAAATGATTATAACAAAAGCCAGCATTTGTTTCTACTTATTAGTTTATTGGTTTTGGGGCCATACCACAGGGCTCAGGACTTACTTCCAGCTCTGTTCTCAGGGGTCACTCCTGGCAGGCTCAGGGCCCCATATGGGATGCCAGGTCTACTCATGCCAGGGAAGCACCTTACCCACTGTACTATCACTCTGGTCCCCAGTTTTTGTTTTTAAACCAGAAGTATTTCCACTGGGGCATGAGTAAGGGCATAAATTAAGGAAGGAAACACCAGGACAATGGAGGAGAGGAAAAGTGCCTGCCAAAGAGGCAGGCTTGGGGGTGGGAGGGAAACTAGGGACATTAGTGGAGGGTAGTGGGCACTGGTGAAGGGATTGGTGTTGGAACAATATATGCTTGAAACTCAATTATAAATATCTTTGCAACTTTGTAACTCATGGCAATTCAAGAAAAACAAATTAGAAATATTTGATTAATTTTCCATAATTTTGAGTATCCTTTCATAGTATTATTTTTAAGTTCACTGTATCACTATCATCCCATTACTCATCGATTTGCTTGAGTGAGCACCAGTAACATCTCCATTGTGTGACTTGTTGTTACTGCTTTTGGCATATTGAATACGCCAGGGGTAGCTTGCTAGGCTCTGCCATGTGGGTAAGATACTCTCGGTAGCTTGCTGGGCTCTCCAGAGAGGGGCGGAGGAATTGAACCCAGGTTGGCCATGTGCAAGGAAAATGCCCTACCCACTGTGCTATCGCTCCAGCCCATTTTTAAGTTAAAATTTTTATTATTTTAGTAGTAATAATTATTTAATTCATACAGTCTTTGGAATTTTCTATTTGGCAAGTTCATTCAGCATATAGCTTCTAATTTGAGCTATTTCTGTTATCTTCTAAATTTTCATTCAAATAATGCCTTAGAGATATTCTAACACGCACTGGCTTCAGACTGATGGTTAAGAACCTATTTGATGTCTAAACAGGCCTGGTCAATGCCGGCTGCTCCGGACCTTCTCAGGAAAGAGCAGTGCTGAGTAAGAATGCATTTTGGTTGGTGTTATTACCCAAGGAAGGAAGTGCAGTCCAGAAAAAAAAATACTGGTGATGGTTCAGCCACTCCTCAACTGTACTGGTAATTAGAATGCTCTTGGACTGGACCTATTCCAATCAGAAATAATCTTTTGAGTGGGCAAAAGGATAGGAACTTTGAACTTTCCTCCTTTGAACTATTGAAAGAGAGAGGTTGCCTTCCTCTTTAAGGAAGGAGATCAAGTAGAATCTGAAAAGATTTTACCCTTAAAAATTTTGAGGCTATACTATTAATCCTTATAATTGTGTATTGAATCAAAGAATTAGCCACTTCCTGTCTCCCTCCCTTCTTTCCTTCTTTTCCTCCTTCATTCCTCCTTCCCTTCCTTCACTTCTTCTTCCCATTCTTTCCTTATTTTTAATTTTTCTTCTTTTTGGAACAAATTAAAATATATCCATTCATTTTTTGCAGTTTTTATACATTTTATTTTCACAAAGTCATTTACAATAGTTCATTACAGAAAATATTCAAACATCCATGCAACCAGAGAGCATCTTTCCACCACAATAAGAGGGAAGTGTGTAAAGGTTGTTGATTTCATTCTGGGGCCCTTTAAGCTCGTATATAAGAGAATACAAGCAAGTATGTTAAAACCAAACACGTGTGCTGCTTTAGGTACATCAGTGGGCTAGGGTATAAGAGGTTGTCCTCATGGATGCATGCTCCAGGAAAAGCTGCATCGCTCTCTTTGGGAGCTTTGTTTTATAGTCTTTGGATCTTTGCCGTTGATGAGATTACATGGTTTCGGGGGCAGTTTGTGGGTGTGACTGCCAAGCTACTGGAAAACTGGGGATGTGGGTAGAGAAGGCCCAGTCCCTATCATAGGAGGCTTGGAGATCTCAGCCATGGGTCCCGCACACCTGGGTTCCTCTGTCTGTTCCTTCATGCTTGAAGCTGGTCCAAGTGTGTGGACCGTGGACTTGAGCATGGTTGTAGCTGAGTTCTGGAGGTTTTCGGCTGCCGAGGCTCTGCTTGGAACGGGGAGGGAAACTCAACCTGCCCCCTCCTAGGGGGCCCCCAGTGAAGACAGTCTGACATGAGGGCATGAGATTCTTCCTCATTTTTTTCTTGGTAACTAAACTCTTTTCATCCTATTACTACCATTATTTTTCATGCATACACAGGAATGGATAGAGAAGGAATTTTTTTCCTCTTATTTTTTGCATTCATCTCTTCAAGTAGTCATGGAGTTTAGTAACTATGTACTAGATAAATCAGCTGATATTAACCTTAGAATTTTATCAGCATTTATATTTATATAATAAAGTGTTTGAAGTTAATATAAAACCAGAAATAAAGGCATTATCTATAAGACTCAAGATAGTGGCCCAAATATGTTTCAAAAATCCATTCACCTCACAATCCATGAAAAAATTCAACATATTCTTTTCACCTCTTTTTGTTTGTTTGTTTGAGATGCTTAGGTATTACTCCTAGCTTTGCACCCAGGAATTACTCCTGGTGGTGCTCAGGGAACCATATGAATGCCAGGAATTAAAGCTGGGTCAGTCATGTGCAAAATTAGTGTCCTACCCACTGTACTATTTTTTCAACTTGTCTAACTTTCTTTTTTGCTCAGGCTGTAGCGCAAACTAATCATGGAAAAAATGAAACAATTATTTTCAAAGCACACCATCACTTGTTCATGCTGATTTTTAAAGTTCATGTGTATAGATAAATCCCTTGCAACATATGATGAGTGTTTTCCAAGACGTAAACCCAAAATCCACTTTCATCTTAGAATAAATACACTGTGTAAGAAAAGAAGGAAATAAAATCCCTAATAAAAAACACTAAAGTATTTGTGTACATAACTAAACTTCAATAGTAAAATATCTCAGAAGTCTTTCATATGAAGAGTTTTCTTATTTTTTGGCTTTGTGGGTCACACTCAGCAATGCACAGGGGTTACTCCTGGCTTTGTACTCAGGAATTACCTCTGGCAGTGCTCAGGGGACCATATGGGATGCTGGGAATCAAACCTGGGTTGGCTGTGTGCAAGGCAAATGCCCTACCTGCTGTGCTATTGCTCCAGCCCCCTGAAGAGTTATTTTTTTATAAGTTTTGTGTTTATAAATTCCTTAAAGGAACAAAAAAATTCTCCAGCCTATACATTTTGGGAAATGTACCCACTGTTTGAGACTTACCTTTGCCCCAAATTAGTACCATCATATCAAACATTATTTTCTGTTAACACTTAAAAATTAATTAATTTCCCCAAGTGCCACGTAGGTTCCCCTGAACCACACCAGGAGTGATCCTTGAGTGTAGAGCCATGAGAAAGCCCTGAGCACTGTCTGGTGTGACCCATAAAATAAGCAAAATTCAATTAATCAAAAATTTTAAAGTTGACATGCTTTTGTTTTATGATCCTATTTTATTGTAATTTTAAAAGAGCTTTACACCTTGACTTTGTCAATCTAAGGGATTTTTTAAACAATTTATTTTTTTACTATTTGTATTGAACTCATTGGTAAGATAGATATATAAGTAGATGTCAAACATATGAAAAGATGTTCAACACTATTAGTCATCAGGGAGAGGCAGATCAAAACCACAATGAAACATCACATTGCTCAAACTGGGATGGCTATAATTATTTAGTGAAACAATTGTACTAGGGGTTGACAAGGTTGTAGAGAAACTGGTACTCTCTTACCTTGCTAGTGAAGTGGTAAAATGATACAGATACTGCGAAAAATAGTTTGCAAGTTCTTCTGTGTATTAAAAAAATGAATATGAAGCCCGTGGCTCTCTTTCACCACCTCCTTCAGTGGTCTTGGGCCGCTTCCCCTCCCTGGACAGCCGATGCCATGGGTGGACAAAGGAGGAAACAAGGGTCAGGCTAGTTGGTGATCAGCTGTCATTTATTCCATTCTCCCTAAGCGCCTGTTCCAGTCTCACTAAGCTCCCTATTTCAGTCTCACCCTGCCCCTCATTCCCGTCTCCTCCTGTTCCCCTTGCTAGTCTCTCCGCGCTCTGACTCTGTGGTCCTGGTCTCTCTAGTCTCTCACACCCTCCAAACCTTGGCCATAGCAACCACCACCTGGTCTGGTAGCAAAATCAACATATGAAAGCCCTTCCTGCAGCCAGGAGATCAGCTCAAGGGCGAAATACCACCTAGGGGTTTTTCTCCTTTCCTTAGTCCAATAACCATTTAAACATTCATCTTAATTATACTTATTACTATTAGTCATTTTGTATGGACACAGTGAGAGATACATTTAGTTTGTAGGGTGGCTCTCCTGGAACATCTCACTATAGATCTCAGACTACAGTGCTCAGGCCAGATTAATCTTTCCTAACCCTAGCAGGGTCCTAATCTAGTTGTTACTTTTTTGGATCATGACAGAATTTGTCCATGACCATGCTCTTAACTTATAGTTAAGTAATGGTGTTTTGGAGTGGCCCATTTCAATGCCACGGTAGCTCACAGCTTGCCCTCGGTCCATCTAGTCCCTTGTTGGGATCCTGTTTTGGGGATGCTAGGAAGTAAGGGCAACTGAGGCTTAAATTGAGATGCCCCTAGTGAATATTATTCGGAGCAATTGACTCCCAAATTACAAAAACATAGCCATAACCGTCTTCCTGTGTCTATACAAGAAGGACATTGCTCTGAATTAACTATGCAAAGGACATAAGGAGAAAAGAAAAGTAATATTTACAAGTTAACAGAGTCTGATTAGGAGATAAAGGTGATTAACAGTTGGGGAAGCAGAGCACAAAAAAAAGAGGTTACAAATAAACATAGTGGAATGGGCTGCCTCAGGAGCACTGTGATGGGTGTAACCCAATAAACCTAATCTCCCTGTGGCAAGACAATAAGGACAAACCAATGTTATCTTACATCATTCAAAATGCTAACCATAGGGTTAACTTATGACTCAATAGTTCCACTCCGAGCTTAAGAGAAACTAAAATATCATAAATATCAAGAGATCTGCTTTGTCTATATTTCAATAAATTTAGGGGACAGAGAGACAATACAGTCCATAGTTTCTTGTTTTGTTCATTGTTGACCTGGGTTATATCCCTGGGAGCCAATATGGTCTTTCAAGCCTTTCAGGAGTAATCCCTGAGTGCAGAGAGAGGAGTAAGTCTTGAGCACAGCCAGGAATGACCCCCAGACCAAAAATAAAATAAAGTAAAAATAAAAATTATTTAAGTTTTAAGTCATTCAGACCCATAGTTATAAAATTCCTTCAGCAATTAAAATGTGAAACTATTATTTTATTGAAATTGGAGCAATGACAAAATTCATTTAAAAGGGCATTTAAAATGTAAAAAACAAGTCAATGACGAACAAATGTAAATGCCAATATAAAATTTTCTAATAAATTTTCTAACAAAGCATATTAAATGGCAAATTTTAGAAAGTTAAAAATAGCATACTAAAATATTTTCAAGGAGTTTACTTTCAGTAACATTTAAGAACAAGTAGGCAAGCAAGAATTGCAACGGAATGAAAATGCAAACCAATGGTATACTGCCCTGTTGTATATTATGTGCTAACAGCAAACAAAATATACTGACAATCAACTATCCTGAATCATAGCTGAGATGCAATGTTTAATCGTACATAATATGTATGCATTTATACATGTACAAACATAGTGATTTAATACAGAATACATATGTATGAATGAATGAATATATCTGTATGAAGACATATATATACAGAATCATATATTGTGGAAAAGTTTGGGTGGGCAGGTATGAAGGAATGGAAGGAGTCAAGTGTCATGGGTTTCTAGGCTTGCTACATTTGCCAGGAGGAAATGAGCAATTTTAATTGGTTTACAGAAACCATATAATGTGCAGCAATGAGGAATGATCTTGAAAGATTCTTCCTTTTTTTCCCAGACTGGTAGACAGATACTGACTCTTGCCAGACTGCTATGATCAACATATTGAGTTAAGTTTAGAACAGAGGGAAACATGGAGGTTGAAATATAAAAAGGAATTCCCATCACTTATGATCTCTGGGCATATGACTAGAAGCAGAAGGAGAGAAAACATTGCAGCTACTGACATTTGCCAGTCCAACAACTGATGGAAAATTCATTAACTTCTTTTTTTTTTTCACATAGTCATTAATTGTTACCACCTTAGCATAAAAACATTCTTCCCTTTATAAAAATAAGCAAACTATCAAATTAAGCATATTGAATCATGGAGAAACACTTAAGGTAGCTAAATATAAGAACCACAGTGGCTTAAATACTTGGGGAAAATTATTCAGCCAGCTTCTGAAAGCAAATTATCCCCTATTTTCTTAGATTTTTTCTTTAACACTCTGTTAGTTTTTGAAATATTTTGACTACCAATAAAGGCATGCTAATATGTTAGAAAAACTAAGACAAGAACTCTAAAGGAAGACTGAGTTGGGGAAGGTCAGCATTTTCTTGGCTAAATGTTGCAAGTGTATTTGTAGAACTATAAACCTATGTATCCAAGGACATCTTTGGAGGATTTTAGTTTATTTAAACAACAACAACAACAACAAAAACAACTTAGGGGCTCAAACCCCTCAGGGAGCTGATGCATGTGCTTTGCACGCAAGAGGTCTGGGTTTGATTCCCAGCATCATAGGGTTCTCTGAGTACTGCCAGGAGCAAGCATAAAGCAGGAGCAACTTTTGTACACCATTGAGTGAGGTGGCACAAACAAAATTTAAAAGTAAATGTCAGAACTGTGTTATAATACTTGAAGTATAGCAAGCCTACATTTAATAAATTAACTTTTAATCCATAAATATGGTGCAACGTGATTATGCCACTAATTTATACATTCATGATACATGATGAGATTGAGCTATCATAGTGGGACATAAATGTGAAATTTTAAGATACAATGAAAATAATTGTCACTGGGTATTGTCAGTGAGCCCACCTAAAGGCTCACACTTAAGTCCCTTTACCTTTGAGAGGTTCAAACAAATAGTGCTGGGGTCGACTCACTTTACTCAAAAAATAGTCTGGAACAGATCTTAATCTTATTTGGTAAGCAATGATATCGTTTCTAAGATACTTCGTCTGCTTCCTGATAATTCTTTATCTAAGAAATATTCTTGTTAGCATTTTCAAAGAATTTATGATTTAGCAGATTATATAACTTGGATCCTTGTGAAAATGTGCTAGGATGATGTATGTATCCTTTTGATCTCATAACATTCCAGCTGGAGAACCTCTCAACAGAGCCAACTAGATTCTGGGGTACCACAGATTCGGGTTCAAGTTCTGCTCTGCTATGAATACTTCTGTCACCTTGAGAAACTATCTAACATTCTGAGCTTTTATGCCATGTGTAACATGGGGATAATAATAGTCGCTGTTTCATAAGGTGGTCTGAAGATGCTAGATTTCCTTGAAAGTAAAGCTTTGGCATACTGCCTGATACTTGGAAATTTTCATCACGTGGAGGTTCTCTTTTTCCATAATGTTATACTCAAGCTTCCTAAAAAACAAAGATGTATGTAAAAGATGAAAAATCATTAGAGACAAACTATTTTGCTGATTACTTTTAGTTTTATATGTTTCAGATGTTTTACTTACTTTAAGGGGATGGGTGTGTGGAAGTACTCAGAGCTCTGATGTAGATAGTCTGTAGTACCAAATTTAGCCTCCAGATGTCAGTATGAACTCAATAAAGCAGTTAAACATCTCAAACTGTAGGATGAACACTCCTCTACTCATGCATGAAATAGCATGGCACATGTACAATAACCGTCCCTTGACTTCAAAAATGTAATAAGTACAACAGATGTTTATTTCTGAAGATGTGCCATAAACTAAGTAATGTAAAATTTGCAACACATGCACATAAATCTGGAAATACAAGAACACTAGACATCTTTTTGTTGCTTTTTGGGTCATACGTGGCGATCTCAGGGGCTGTTGCTGATTCTGTGCTCAGGAATGTCCCCTGGAGGTGTTTGTGGGGGAGGAATATATGTGGTACGAAGTATTGAACCAAAGTTGGCCACATGTGATGCAAATGGCTTAAACTCTGAACTATCTCTCTGATCCTCAATTTAACCACAAATTAAATTATGGATGGAAGAAGTGTTATATTTGCAAGTTATTCTTGTAAAAATACCATTTACATGATTATGACATATAGCTTGTTCAAAGATTATTCAAGAGAATCAGAGGACACATTGATTATTTTCTATAGTACGTAGTTGTGCAGCACACATTCAGGGTCATTTCCACCAGAAAAGCAGGTTGGAAAAAATAATTGTTTCTTGTCTTTGAAAACTATGTAAAGTGAATCAGTCCATAAAGTGACCCAAATTTATTAAAAGTGCTATTTTAGAAACCTTACAAGAATCTTTTTTCTTAGAAGATATAGTACCCACTTTTTTCACACAACAAATATTTGCTGAGTACTTAATTTGTTTCAAGAAAGGTTTAAAGTATTGGGACTATGGCTATGAAAAAAGTAGGCAAAATCCCTGATCCATGGGATCTTCAGTTTAAAGAGGGCTAGACAATAAACACAAACACTAAAAATTAGTTTGTTTAAAAATAAGTTCTAGGGGCTGGAATGATAGCACAGCGGATAGAGCATTTGCCTTGCATGTGGCTGACCCAGGCTCGAGTCCCAGCATCCTATACGGTCCCCCGAGCACTGCCAGGAGTAATTCCTGAGTGCAGAACCAGGAGTAACCCCTGTGCATAGCCTGGTGTGAAGCAAAAAAAAAAAAAAAGTCCTACAGATCAAAAAAATTAAGGAAGAGTTGAATTATCATGATTAACGTCAGACACTGACCCATAGACCAGAACTGAGGGAAGGGAAGGAGCAAGCCAGCACGCAACCGCGGAAGTTCCAGTGCCTGTATGGCACAGTCTGCAGGGACAGGGAGGGCCTTGTGGCTAGATCAGAGCAGCATAGTCCTCTTTGTTGGGTTCCTGTTAGAGTTTTAACACAATTTGACTTATATTTTAATGGTGTCTCTATAGTGGCTTGCTCTGTTACTAGTAAACAAAGTGTAGAGACCAGCTGGGAACCTGTAGTCATTTTGTAGTAGTTTGGAGAAAGATTTCAGGTAGAGCGTTGTGAAGGTTGAAGCTTTCCCCTTTCCCTTCATCCATGCCTATATCCCTGTCTCCTTTTTTCACTGGGTGCTAATGTTGGATGGATGGCAACTGCTGGTCCCACTGGGACACTAAGGAGCCCATTTTGAGCTCCTTACCCTTAATGCTTTGTCCTTACCAATGCATTACCCATGTTACCGGGTAGCTGTTTTATAAGCAGATGAGGAAACTGAGGCACAAATAAAATTAACAATTTTGACAGAAGGGTGCCACCAAGACATACTTGGTCAGAGAGGAGCAGTTAATAATGAACAGAGAGATGTGACACAGAGCTAGACTGGCTCACCCTTGCACCTCAGAGACTAACACAGTCCAGAAGGGACAATAGAGATTCCTGCTTCTTTGGATAGGTGCTTATCGAAGAGATATGCTGGAGACTACAGTGTAGCTGCATTGCTGCGGGGTTGCCGGCCCATTCAAGGCAGGGCAGAAATTGTATGAGGAGCTGGCATGCTCCACACTGCCTGGGACCTGGTAAGGAGTGAAAGAGAAGGTTCTCTGGTGTACATGCCCCTTGCACTGGTACTTGCAGTGGTACTTGAACTGACCTGTGAAGAACACTTGACAGAGAGCACATGACCAATGATCAGATCTGGGACCCCAGGAAGGAGGGACATTAGTGATGCTGCAAATACAAACCAGGTTCACAACAGTGGCTGGACCCTGTTGCATCCCTCCCAGCTACTTTGATGCTTTGATGCGGCATATAATCACAAACACAGAACCCACACAAACCAGCAAAGGTTAAAAAAATAAAACAACTAAATCAGATAAAGCCACAGAACCACAATCTGCAGTTCAACTCTCTGGGTTGGTGATCCAAACTTTCTCAAACACACAAATCAATAAACAAAAAGGAAAAGTTAAAGTAGCAAAATGGGCTGGCAAAACATAATACAGGGTGACTTGACCTCAAGGAATTTTAGAATCCAAAACTGCTACAGTAAAGAAACTTAAAGAGGTAGAAGAGCACTCAGAAAAGCTAAGAAGAGAGAACCATGAAAATTCAGGAAAACAACCAAAGAGCTCAGAAATCAGACAACAAAAAATTCAAAGGTGAAATGAAAAACTACTTGGAGACAAATAAAAATGAAGATGTGACTTATAGGAACCTATGGGATGCAGTGAATATAGTACTAAAAGAGAAGTTTCTAGCAATACAGGCCTACCTAGTCACAAAGAAGAATAAAAAATAAAAAATTAAGCTTTCATTTAAAGAAAAAGAAAAAATCAAACCAAAAATTGGTAGATAAAAGGAATATTTGAAAAGATGAACAAGATACAAAACTTTGGTAAGACCAAAAAAGAGAGAAAAATAAAAAAATCAGAAATGAGAGAGAAGTACATGCGATGGCACACCAATACCAAAAATCATAATAGGGATCATGAGCAATCATATATAAAAATTTTTACAGAAGAAATTAACAGATTCTTAGAAAAAGTCCAAGATGGAATCAGGAATAATTTTAAAAACTTGGAAACACCCATTAGAAGTAACTGCATTGAAAGAGCAATAAAAATTCTTCAAAACAAAAACCTGGAACCCAGAGGACTTCATTAATTAATTCTATTAAACTTTCAGAGAATTAAAACCTAACCTTCTCAAAATCTTCCAAAAAATTGAAAAGAAAAACTTTGAAACACATTCTCTTTAGAACCAACATTATCCTGATTCCAAGCCCAGACAAGGATATTTAGTACACACTCATAACCTAAAACCAAAAACAACAAACCCTGCCCACTGTAGACTAAAATCTTCAATGAAAATAGAAAAGAAAACCTCAATAAAATCTAAGCAAACTGACTTACAATACTTTAAAAGATCACACACTCTGATCAAGTGGGATACGACGTATACATTCACAAAGGAATAATAACAAGAGTCACAAGAGTAGGAGACTAGGGGCATATGCTTTGTATGCGAGAAGCTCTGAGTTCAATCCCCAGCTCCATCTGATCATTGAGCATTGTTAGGTGTAATACTGGTGATCCCCAGCACTTCTGAGTCTGAGTAACACTTCATCATCAGGTCATGTTGACCAAATATGTTCAGGAGTGTTGCTCTGAGTACTGCTTGGGAGATCACTCCAAAAAATATTATATTGGTAAGACAAGCACCTCACCCACTTTACTATATCTCCAGCCTCTTTGTTCAGGAAATTTGAATTTATTATTATTATTTAATTGCAATTTTGGGCTGGAGAGATAGCACAGCGGGTAGGGTGTTTGCCTTGCACATGGCGGACCCGGGTGCGATTCTTCCGCCCCTCTCAGAGAGCCCGGCAAGCTACCGAGAGTATCTTGCCTGCACAGCAGAGCCTGGTAAGCTACCCATGGTGTATTTGATATGCCAAAAGCAGTAACAATAAGTCTCACAATGTAGACGTTACTTGTGCCCGCTCAAGCAAATCAATAAGCAACGGGATGACAGCGATACAGTGATACTGTTATACGAAGGACTGAAGAGTACTACAGAGAGGAAGGCTCTTGTCTTGCATGTGGCCAACCCAATTTGATCCCAAGCAATACATATGGTCTTCTGAGCACTGCCAGGAGTGATCCTTGAGAACAGAGATAGGGGTAAGTCCTGAGCAGAACTGACTCCTTCCTCCTTTCACCCAAGAAACAAAATCATGGAGGCACTCAGTAGATACCAAAAAATAATTTTGATAGTCCTCGCTCATTTAAAGATCATAAAGATGTTTATGATAAACATCAAAAAATATCATAGAGATGTTTGAAGTGATTTTAAACATTTATGATTAGACCATATTTACGATTAAATTCACTCAGCAGAACAGATAAGAATAAACATATCTCAGTATTTAACAAACCCACTGTAAACATCATATCCAATGGCAATAACTGAAAACTTATTTTCTAAATGAAGAGCAAAACAAGGATGCTCACTCTCACTACTATATTTGATATAACATTGGAATTGTTTACAAGAACAATATAATAAGAATAAAATTTAACATTTATCCAAATAGGAAGGGAAGTAATAAAACTATCACTATTTGTTTAAAACATGAATGTATGAATAGAAATGTATAAAAGATTTCAGTAAAAATCTAGTAGAAGTAATAAATGAGTAAAGTAAGTAAGTAGACTACAAAATTAATGTAAAATACGTTGCATAGGTAAAAAACAGAAAGAGAAATCAGGAAAGCAATTTCATTTATAAATGAAATAAAATTAATTATATAGATTAGAATAAATTTAATCAAAGGAATGTAAATTTCATAAATCAAAAGCTTTAAGACATTTTGAAAGAAAGACACAAGGAGAGAGAAGGATACTCTCTCTTCAATACTTAATACTTAAATTGACTATGCCTAGGGCTAAATTAAATATACCTAACACAATACACAGATTCAATGCTATACCTCCCAAAATTTCAACAGCATTCTTCACAGAAATTGAGCACAAAACCCATGAAATATACTTATAACTACAAATGACTTCAAATAGTAGAAACACTAGTGAAAAAAAGACCAAGTGTTATGGTATCACCTGTCCCAAACTTCAAATCTTAACATAAAGCATTGTAATAAAAACATGATAATATCATAAAAAAGGCATAGAGATCAATGGTACAGAACTTAGAGGGAAGAAAAAAAATCTCACATATATAGAAAACTAATAACAAAGAAACAAGCCGAGACTTTACAGTGGAGCAAGGAAAATATCTTCAACAAACTGTTGGGAAAACAGGCAAGTGACAATCAAAAGAATGAAACTGACATCATACACAAAATTTAAAATGTATTTGTATATGTCAGAACTTAAACATTGAGAATTTAGAGAGAAGGGAACTTCATATACTATAGGTGAGAATGCCAGTTGGTGATCCCAAATAATTTTTTAAAAAAAACATTTCATGTGATTCACTTATCCCACTTGTGGGCATACGTATCCCCCAAATACAAAAACTCAAATTCAGCATTACATAAACTCCCACATTTATTGATGCACTGTGTATAGTAGCCAAGAACTGGAGATGACCTCAATGCCATATTTTCTTTGGAAGAAACCAATGTAGTATATATACACAATGTAATATTCTTCAATTATAAAGCAAAGATGAATTCTACTATTTATAACAACATGGATGGACCTAGAAGGCATTATGTTTAGTGAAATAAGTCTACAAAAAAAGACAAACAGTATATGGTTTCTCGCATGTGGTTAAGAGAGAAAACAAACAAACAAATGAATTATGTAGAGTGAAATCAAACTTTATTACTGTAAGACCAGTAGTGGTTTCTGGAAGAAAGGGGTGAGGAAATTGAGAGAAGGGGGACAATTGTATACTGAAGTATAAAATTGAACCCTTAGTGGTGAACTGTAGGATAACATTGGTTTGTCCTTTCAATCTTACCACAGGGAGTTTAGGTTTATTGGGTTACTCCTGTCACAGTGCTCCCACTGATCGGTGTTTATTTGTAACCTCTTTCTTTGTGCTCTGTTAACTTGTAAATATTGCTTTTCTCTTCTTCTTAAGTACTTTGCATATTTATTAAGAATTCAGAGTAATGTCCTTTTTGTATGGACACAAGAAGACAGTTAATGCTATGCTTTTGTAACTTGGGAGTTAATTGACTCTGAATGATATTTTCCTCCTAGACATCTGTTCTCTCAACTTAAGCCTCAGTTAACCTTGCTTCCTAGCACCCCAAAAGCAAGGTCCCGATGAGGGACTGGATGGACCCAGGGCAAGCTGTGAGCTATGTGCAGCCCTGGTATTGAAAAGTGCCATAACACTTAACTAGAAGTTAAGAGCATAGTCATGGACAAATGCTGTCATGATCTAAAAAGCAAACTAGATTCGGATCCTGCTAGGATTAGGAATGATTAATCTGACCTGAGCACTGTAGCCTGAGTCTGTGGTGAGATGTCCCAGGAGAGCCACCCTACAAGCTAAATGTATCTCTTACTGTGTCCACACAAAATAACTAGTATTAAGAAGTAGAATTAAGATGTTAATTAAGATGCTGATTAAGCTATTGGACTAAAGAGAGGAGATATATCCCTAGGTGGTATTTCCACCCTTGGGCCTGATGGGCGGTCAGGAAGGGCTTTTGATATGTTAATTTTGTTACCAAACCAGGTATGTGTCTACCCCCAATGCTGGTGAGTTGGTGAGATGAGAGAGAGAGCAGGGCAGCAAGATGGAGCGCAGAGAGGCTAGCAAGGGGGACAGAAGGAGAAGAATGTAGGGGAAGAATTCAGGAGGAGACACAAAGAGAGACAAGAGAGGTGGCTGCAAGAGGGAGAGAAGACTGGGAGAGACAGGAGGAGACGAGAATGAGGGACAGTGTGAGACTGGGTAGAATAGGGAGCTTAGTGAGAATGGAAGAGGCGCGTGGGGGGAATGGAATAAATGGCAACTGAGGCTTACGTTGAGAGAACAGATGTCCAGGAGAAAAATATCATTCAGAGTCAATTAACTCCCAAGTTACAAAACCATAGCATTAACTGTCTTCTTGTGTCCATACAAAAAAGGACATTCCTCTAAATTCTTAATAACTATGCAAAGGACTTAAGAAGAATAGAAAAGCAATATTTGCAAGTTAGCAGAGCACAAAGAAAGAGGTTACAGATAAACACAGAGGAATGGGAGCACTGTGATGGGAGTAACCCAATAAACCTAAGCTCCCTGTGGCAAGGCTGAAAGCACAAACCAATGTTATTCTACAGTGAACCTTATAACACACACACAAACACACACACCAATTTTCAGTGACACTTATCTGAAATATATATATTGGTCTATATATTTATATACATATATATAATGGTATTTTAATACAATCACTGTATCACTGTCATCCAGTTGCTCATTGATTTGCTTGAACGGGCACAAGAAATGTCTCCATTGTGAGACTTGTTACTGTTTTTGGCATATCGAATATGCCACAGGTATGCAGTGGGATACTCTCAGTAGATTGCCAGATTCTCCAAGAGGGATCGAGAAATAGAACCCGGGTTTGCCGTGTGCCCTACCCACTGTGCTATCGCTCCAGCCCTTTAATACAATATATAAATATTAAATTGGAGTAAAAGTTGATGTTCAGGCAAAGGTCTATCAATGCTACTAATACTTCCAAAGGTTACCAGATTAAAAAAACTTAACTCTAAAAACCAAGAAATCAAGGAACAACCATCCAAATCCTTCTATAGTAATAATTACTTTTGAGGGGCAGATTATAGTAGGAATTAAGAACATACAAACCAGTTATTTCATAATAGTACAAAGAGAAGGGTCAGAAAGATCGCAGAATAAAATATTAAGAGAGTAGTGTTTTGTTTTTTCCTTTTTAAAAATGGTAGACAGAAAAAAGCCAGGCTTTTTTTCAACCTAGCACAAATATTGGGACCCAGATTTCATAAGCTTTTAATTTTCTCTGAAACAGTTATTTTCTTTTAATATCATGACTATCTAAAAAAATTTTTTTTTAACTTAAACAACATGTTTTAATCCACTGGGTTTGGGGGCCATATGATGTGCTCAGCGCTTAGGAGTGACCCCTGCAGATGCCTGGAGCAGGGCGAAGAGCAGGGCATGGGCTCCGTATCCAATACTAGAGATTAAACTGGGCTCGGTTGCATGCTCAGTAAGTGCCCTCCCTCTTGTACTGTTTCTCCAGCCTTCAAAGACTTTAAAAGGTCACTTTTAGGTCTGTAGAAAAGGGAAGTGGGAAATATAGAAAACTCTGTTTACTTCCTCTTCCACTCCTCCCCAAAGCAGTTTCTTCTATTAACACTTATTACAATGGCTAAGCAAAGATTTATATGTAAGTAGACATATACAATTATACTAGATCAATTACACTAGCAAAGACTGATACAACTAGGGTCCATCATTTTCATTAAGGTCCATAGTTTGTGATATATAATTCTAGGGGTATCCACCATTATGATATTCTACACAATAGCTTCATAGCACTAAAAATGTCCTGTGGGCCACCTTCACTTCAACCATTTCCTCACTTCATTTAAACCCCTGGTAAGCACTAAATCTTACTGTTTCATAGTGGTATCTTTCTACAATGTCATATAATTAAAACCATATAATATGTACTAATTTTTTCAGTTTGACTTCTTTCACTTAGCAATATATATTTATTCCTTTCTATCATCTCATGGACAAATGGAGATGTTACTGGTGCCTGCTTGAGCAAATCGATGAACAACAGGATGATGGTGATACAGTGATACAGTGATCATCTCATGGCTTAATAGACTACTTAATCTTATTGTTGAATTCCATGTAGGTTTATGCAATATAGTCCCATTTGTCTATCTCTGTTTCCACTTGGTTGCTCAGTTGTGTGTCATCTTTGAAGATCCCTTTAGCTTCAATATTGTGGAGGGTTTTGCCGACCTTGTCTTCAATATACCTTATGGATTGTGGTCTGATGTTGAGGTCTTTAATCTATTTTGATCTGACTTTTGTGCATGGTGTTAGGTTGAGGTCTAAGCCCATTCTTTTGCATGTGGTTGTCCAGTTATGCCAGCACCATTTGTTAAAGAGGCTTTCCTTGCTCCACTTCACATTTCTTGCTCCCTTATCAAAGATTAGATGATCATACATTTGGTGTTGTGTGTAGGGATATTCAACCCTGTTCCATTGGTTTGCAGCTCTACCTTTGTTCCAATACCATGCTGTTTTAATTGTTACCGCTTTGTAGTAGAGTTTAAGGTTGGGGAGGGTGATGCCTCCCATCGTCTTTTTCCCAAAAATTGCTTTAGCTATTTATGGGCGTTTGTTGTTCCATATGAATTTCAGGATTGCTTGATCCATTTCTTTGGAGAATTTCATGGGTATCCTTATAGGGATCACATTGAAACTGTATAATACTTTGGGAAGTATTGTCATTTTGACAATGTTGATTCTCCCTATCCATGAGGCAGGGGATATGTTTCCATTTTCACATGTCCTCTTTTATTTTGTAGAGTAGTGTTTTATAGTTTTCTTTGTAGAGGTCCTTTACTTCCTTAGTTAAGCTGATTCCAAGGTACTTGATTTTCTGGGGCACGATTGTGAACAGAATTGTTTTTTTCATGTCACTTTCCTCTGTCTCATTATTTGCATATAGGAAGGCCATGGACTTTTAGGTATTGATTTTATAGCCTACTACTTTACTGTACAAGTCTATTGTTTCTAAGAGTTTCTTGGTAGATGCTTTAAGATTCTCTAGATATAGTATCATATCATGCACAAATAGTGAGAGTTTTATTTCTTCCTTTCTGATCTGGATGCCCTTAATATCTTTTTATTGCCTTACTGCTATTCCAAGTACTTTCAGTACTATATTGAACAGAAGTGGTGAGAGTGGGCATACTTGTCTTGTCCCTGATCTTAGAGGAAAGGCCCTTAGTTTTTCCCCATTGAGGATAATGCTTGCCTTGGGTTTGTGGTAGATGGCTTCGACTATCTTGAGAAAAGTTCCTTCAAAACCCATTTTGGCGAGAGTTTTCATCATAAACGGGTGTTGGATCTTGTCAAATGCTTTTTCTGTACCTGTTGATATGATCATATGGTTTTTATCTTTACTTTTGTTGATATGATGGGTTCATGTTGATTGATTTTCGAACGTTAAACCATTCTTGCATCCCCGGGATGAATCCCACTTGGTCATGGTGCATGATCTTTTCGTTGAGTTGTTGGATTCTATTTGCTAATATTTTGTTGAGGATCTTTGCATCAGTGTTCATCAGGGATATTGGTTTTTAATTTTCTTTGTTAGTGGTGTCTTTGTTTGCTTTTGGTATTAGGGAGATACGTGCCTCATGGAAACTGGGAGAGTTCCTGTTTCTTCAATTTCCTGGAAAAGCTTGAGAAGAACTGGCAACAGGTCCCTTTAAATGTATGGAAGAATTCACTAGTGAGTTCATCTGGACCTGGGCTTTTGTTTTTGGGAAGACTTTTGATTACAGTTTCAATTTTCTTGATATTAATGGCTCTATTCAGGTATTCCAAGTCTTCTTGGTTCAGTCTTGGGAAATTGTAGGAATCAAGGAATTTATTCATTTAAGTTCTATTGTTTTGTGGCATACAGACTTTCAAAGTAGTCTCTGGTGATCTTTTGAATTTCATTGGTTTCTGTTGTGCTGTCCCCCTTCTCATTTCTGATTTGGTTTATTAGGGTTCTCTCTCTAAAAATTTGTTTTAATTATATTTTAAATTTAAATTATCATTTAAATTATTTTAAATATAAAATAATTATATTTTAATTATTTATTGAACATCCACGAGATACAACATTACAAAGCTGTTAATGATTCGATTTTAGTCATATAATGATCCAACACCCATCCTTCCACCAGTGTACATTTCCCACCACCAATGTCCCCTTTTTCCCTCCCACCATTTCCCAGCCCCATCCCCCCCATCCTGCCTCTGTGGCAGGCACTTTTCTTCTTCTCTCTCTCTCTCCTTTTGTGCATTATGGTTTGCATTATGGTCTCTGCTGCCCGCCTGCGGGGCTCCCTGCAGAGCAGGAAGATGTCCTGGTTGCTGTGGGTGGTACCCAGACATTTTACAGATTAACTCAAATTAAATTTCATCTGCTTCTAAATTGGACCAAAACTGTTCCATTCTAATCTGCAGTCAGGAGAACCTTTAGCTGTCACGATTTTGCTTTTACAGCCAAGCATTTAGGTCCACAAGCACAGGGGCACAATTTGTCTCAGCTTGTACTTGGTGGCATGAGAAGCACTTTTCTGTAGTTTCTGTGATTTTTTTCCTCAGGCACATTTTTCGCTGTAGGAAAGACTTCCCGTGGCACATGATGGGTCACAGGGGACAGGGTTGGACATTTGCATCTAACCCTAAATCCACCACTGTCTCACTGCTCACAGCTTAAACCTGCATTTCCAGTGACGAGTGATTTATCTTAAATCAGTTCATTGTTGGGACGATTCTGGTTCATCATGGTGAAGTGCTGTTCACATGTGGCTATGTTCTGCAAATTGGGTTTATACAAATGCTGGAGAAACTGGAAACCTCTTTCTGTCTCACACTTCACACTCAGCCTCTCGGGTGTTCTGGAGTAGGGGATTTAGGAGTGTTAGGTGTTGATAGTTCAGCACTGATGTAAATGAGAGAGCTGTAGCTATGGCACAGATAATTGATGGTAACTCTAATAATCAAAATTAACTTGTAGATAATATACCAGATTAGAAGCAAATGCCACAAAAGGAAAACAGTGTTTTATTGTATTAAAAGTGTTGTATTGTATTTTCCTATTATGCTCTTTGTACATGGATTTTTGCCAGCCCCCAAATCATTTCTAATATTACATGATACTAGATTTTTCTCATAAATTTTATCTTGATAAAACGAATTCTGTCTCTGCATGTTCAATTTTGACTGTGAAATAGTTGTTCAGCTGCTGGTACTGTAAGATTGTACATGAAGGCAAGTAAGAGTGTTCAGTGGCCTGAATCCAAACTCCTCACTCAGTTGACCTGTTCAGCCCAGGCACTACAGGAACGCCGAACCCAACCCCCCTGCAACACACACACACACACACACACATTGTTGGGAAACTCTCTTCATATAGACAAAAACAAAATATTGAACTCTATTGAATACTTGAATACAAGGCTGTTTTCAATGGGGGCGCCCCAGAGAGGGGGGTGAGAACCCTCCCCACCCCAAGGAACCCAGCCCCAGCAGCCGACCTCCATTACCCAACTGCTGCCACGCTACAGGCTGCTTTCCGGACACATTATAAGATACTTTCTACCTATTTTCCATAATTACCACACCATATTTGATGGAATTCAGACAGTAGGTAACAAATCATAGAGATGGAATTTAGACAGTAGGTAACAAATCACTGAGAGTATCCCGCCCGCATGGGCAGAGCCTGGCAAGCTACCTGTGGTGTATTCGATATGCCAAAAACAGTAACAATAGGTCTCATTCCCCTGACCCTGAAAGAGCCTCCAATTGTTGGGAAAGATGCATAAGGAGTGGCTGCTAAAATCTCAGGGCTGGGAGGAATCAAGATGTTACTGGTGTCTGCTCAAGTAAATTGATGAACAACAGGATGACAGTGATGGTTTTCAGTACAGATACTAGAGGTCATCATATTTGCTCAAGGCGTTCAGTATTTTTATTGGAAAGTAAGGCTGAAGTAGCTTTTTTAACTGGATGGCAGCTTTGGAATGTGACTGCCGAGGTTTCTGGAGTACAGAGAGGTGCGAGAAAGTAGCACAACCAGACTCCAAGGAAGTCTGGTGATTTCGGTCTCAAAACCTGCATACCCAAATTTTCAGCAGATTATATCTCCATGAGGTCTGTTCTGAAATGGTGGAGGCCAGCAGGGGGCATGGTGGCAGTTATGGATTGTGTGAGCAAGCAACTATTGGGGGCTCTGCTTGGGTGGCCACCAGGCTGACCCATCCCCTCCGATTTACTCTGGTCTGTTCAGCTTTGTGTGGGTCCAAGCTTAACTGTAACTTTTGATCTCTTTCAAGATTTATTTATGGGTCTCTGAGGCAAGGCCGATAGAATAGCTTACATGGTGGCACTGGAGTTTGTTCATGGGGGTGATTGCCGGTGCTTCAAGGAGTACAGGGAAGTTGGGGAGGTTGGCCAATCTGACCCTGAGAAAGCCTGGAGATTTCAGTCACAAAACCTGCATACCTGAATTTTCAACAGGTTAGTACCTCTGTGAGGTCCATCCTGAGGGAGTGGCGTCTAACTGGGGACAGACGGTGGTGGTTTTGAATTTTGGGAGCAAGCGGCTACTGGGGGTTCAGTTTGGGCAGGCACCAGGCTGAATTACCCACTTCCAATTTACCCTGGTCTATACAACCTTACATGGACCTGAGATTAACTGTGGCTTTTGATCTCTTTCAAGATTTATTTATGGGTCTCTGAAACAAGGCCAATAAATGAGCTTGTATAGCTAAGTTTGAGGTGGTTTGTGGGTGTGACTCCCACATACTTGAATTTTGGCCATTTAATTCCTCAGAAAAATTAGTCCTGAGTTGTTGGAGTCTCATATGAGACACAGCAGCAATTTGGGGATATTAGGAAGCCTGAAGGCACCATTAGGCTGCTGATGCTCTCACCCTGCAGATCGACCTGCTGGCGGTATCATACTCCCTTACTAAAATTTTAAGAAGCTCGAAAGAGATGACAAACCTGACATAAAATGATGACTATTGGAACAGAATTGAGGAAAGAGAAAAGCAGTTTATCACTTTAATGACTCTTATCCTTTATTTTAAAGTGTTATGTGATTTATACAAAAGAAACTGCTAAATTTAATATTTTATTAAATATTAAATTTTCAATAAAGATTATGAATAGTAGTATGGACATGATAAAAATATAAATTAGAAGACTATAAAGTAATTCATCCAGAATTCAGAAAAAGGTGAAATATAGAATGAGAATGGCAAACACAGATGACAAAAAAAGGTTAAAAAATTTCATAATCATTTGGAACAATGATCCCTTACTAAGTGCCTTTTGCTAAAACTCACATTTATTTCTGACAAAATGTATCAGCTAGAAAGCTAAGGCAAATCCCTTCATGTAATAGAGAGTACCTTTACTTATAATCAGAGGTATTACCAGAGATCAAGTCTTATGTATGTTAGGAAAAAGATAAGTTACTTTTAATTACCATCTCAGCATTATTCTGAAGATTTTTAGCATAAATAGATTAAAAAGGAGGTCTGAATTCTAGAAAAGATAAGTACAAATATTCTTATCTGCCTAGAAAAATATAGGAAAAAGACAAAGAAATTATGTCAAAAAACAACTAAAACTATGATGATTATATAACTAGAGTTCAAACATGAAAGCTTTGTAGCTGTATCTCATGGTGAATCAAAAAAAAGGGGGAATGATAATAATAATAAAATAATAAAATAAGGTTAACATTCAGAATGGAAAAAAAAAAGTAATGTGGAGTTCATGCCCAATTCAATCAGTTTAATCAATGGCTGAATAAATATTAGTACTCCTACATTACTTAAGAAAACAACTAAAACTAGATTAAATAAGAATGAACTGTAAGAGTGCCACTTTGAGATAAAAATGAATCTACAGAATATAATTGTTCTCAGGCTAAATTTATTTTTATCTATGATAGCTGACAAAATAGAAGTGTCATCCCTCTTTTAAAATATTCCGTGTAGATCAGATTGATTAAAAGAATGGGTAGGAAGAGCCTCCGCGCCTATTGACTGTGATCCTGAGGTCTCCTAACCCATTTTGGCACCAGAGCGGATGCTTGAGCCATGCATTTTGACTGTGAACTGAGCTACAACCTTGTGCAGCCCGGGGAGGGATTTTTTCTCCCTCTCCACCCCATTTTTCTGAGCGAAAATGGCGGCAGCGGCAGCAGCCACGCGGTGAGAGCCACCCTCTAAGACCCCTCCACCAGGAGGTAGGACTTTCTTTAGTGACGTAGCCTGTAGGTGGTCCTGGGAGGGGGGGTGTTCCCGGCGCGCCTTCCGCCCAGAGATGAACCGAGAGCCGCGGCACGAGAAGCAGAGCCTCCCGCCTACTGACTGTGATCCTGAGGTCTCCTAACCCATTTTGGCACCAGAGCGGATGCTTGCAGCCATCCATTTTGACTGTGAACTGAGCTAAAATATTAGAAACCCAAAACCGCGCGGCCGCTATCGCGGCCGCGTGGACTCAAAGTCTTCACTCTTACCAATGAAGAGAAATTATTAGATGATGCCTATTCGGCAGGCCTGATTGTTGGGGAAAATTTCCAATCAATAATAGTGAGTTCTGTATGGAAATATGAAATGTACTCAATATATATAGAGAATAATGGGAATATCATTAGCTACTTAGATGGGGGTGGGGTGGGAGGGGGGTGTATTGGGGTTCTTGGTGGTGGAACGGGTGCACTGGTGAAGGGATGGTGGTTTAATCAGTATTTGACTGTGACTTAAACCTGAAAGCTTTGTATTTTTTTTCTTGTTTTCACGGTGGTTCAATAAAATATTTCTTTAAAAAAAAAAAGGAATGGGTAGGAGTCTATTACCAAATGAAAATTCCAAGGAATGTTTGGAAGACCAAAAGTAAATATATGGGATTTTTGATGAAGTAGAGAGAAGACGCTAGGGATTGGTACACATAGATGACATGGTGACTTCAAAGAGCCTCAGAACTAAGAAACTACAAGGTTTGATGTGGTCCTGAAAACACAGTTTTTAATTTAAAGTCTACATACAAAACTTCTATGCTTTTTTCCAATCCAACACCACATGGTTGCTCTATTCCCCAAATTCCCATGTAGAGTATATTTTCCTAAAGAAATCCCAGTGCCATAGAAACAGACTTCTCTACACTGTGGCATATACAGGTCTCCTAGCACAACTGTCAGCTCCTCTTCTAAGACCATCTATAAGCAAATCTCCCCAGTTGCTCTGACTTAACCCATGAGCATTATCAAATATTAACGACCACTTGAAGACCTCCACATAATTGAGATTAGTTTCCAAAATAAACAAGTAAGAAGCAAATGGGAATGAAGGACACAGGGATGGCTTGTGGAGTAGAAGAGAATCTGCTTAGTTTTCTCAAGATGAATTATGAAAATGTTTCATCTTAAAAACAAAAGCCAAGGGTCAGGGAGGCGGAGAAAAAAGCAGGTGGGGTGCTTGTCTACACTTGAGTTTGAGCACACTACCTTGTATGGTTCCCTGAGCCTGCCAGGAGTGATCCCTGAGCATAGTAAGCCCTGAGTACCACAAGGGTGCCCCCCAAACAAACAAAATAAAATATACAAAAAATGGATGACATTTAAAAACAAATAATTAGCACATTGTTTCAAAAAAGGTTATCTTTCACCCACTACTTCAACCCCTGCAAATGAATGTTGTTCAAAGAAGATGTCAATAAATTGTGCCATAAAATAGAACAAAGAGAAAAATACCTACCTTTTCTGAGAGAAAATGAGACATAGAGGGGCACTAGCTAGGAAGCCTATAGTCAGTGACAGGAATTTCAATATGTAAAATATTGTCCCAGTTTCCCAGGGATGAATAAGTTCGCTATTCTAATAGAAAGGTTCATCAAGGGATTGGCACAGTGAATAAATTAAATCTCTCACTTTGGATTGTTGGGGCTGGACTGAGCTATCAGGGCGAGCCCATGTATACTGTACCGTGCTACGGACAGGAACATAGGGACCCATGAAAATGGGCGAGACTTCTCGTGTGTCCTGACTGGTTTGGATGAAGCTGAACATTTTCCCCCTTCAAGCTGCCTTCAGAAAAATAATTTCAGAACACTGAAAAGAGCAGTTTTTTCCTTCTCTCACAGAAGCCTGGCTGGTCTTTGACATGCAGATGGTGTTAGCCAGGCCTGACCTTTGATATTGTAAATTGTAGATTTCAGGTGCAGGCCGAGCTTTGTCTTTGGGATGCAGATTTCAGGTGCCTGCCCAGTTTGTATTTGAAGTGGCAAGCACAGCCTAGTCTTTGGGATGTAAATCCAGGTGCCTGAAGAAGGTTTCAGTTTCGGTTTTGTATCTTTCCCTTCTCAGTTCTGTATTCTTTTCCCGAGGCTATAGGCCTACCCATACAAGGAAACAATATGTTCCCATTGTCTCAATGTTCTCCCTGTACCATTTTTTGATGCCTTTGGTGACGTCACTATATTGCGCCCTTTAGAGGTACCATGATCAATAAAAGGAGGTCCACGAGGCCCTCTGCCTTTGCTAAGAGCCAGAGCGAGCCTTAGTCCTCCAATCAGTGATTATTTCTTCCGCGTTCCTATCTCAGCGCCTCCGATTGCAGAACGTTCACGCAACATTGGATAATTGTGAGCTTTCTGAAAATTGGAAACAAAACAAAAGCAGAGAGAATAGGAGAGGGAGAGAGGTGAGAAGAGAAGAGGAGAGGAGAGGAGAAGAGAGAGACAGAGAGAGAAAGAGAAAGAGAGAGAGAGAGAGGACAGAGACAGGGCAGAGGGTTTGGAAGAAGATAAAAAAGATAAAACAACAAAAATTAAACAATGGGAACTTAAGAAAAACACTGGCATTTGATTCCTTACCACCAAAACTGGATACTAGAAGCATTTGGAATAAATTCATTAAAATTCTGAGGAAAGAAACACTTTTAAATTCAACCCTAAGGTTCATGCATTGACAATCTATATAGTCTGCCCATGGAGGGCATTGATCCCTAAGATCTGGGGGGATTTATAATTATAGCCACCTCTGACAATATTGATCATGAACAGTACAAATCCACAATTTTATGTTTAGAGTTTGAGTGGCACAATGCCTTTCTACATTTAAAAGGTGGGCAGCAAACAAAACAAAGCAAAACAAGAAAAAAAAACACAAAAAAACCACACTTAAGAGTAACATTATCAGCTACCTTATAAATATTTGTTTTTAATAGCATTTTAATAGCATTCCATCAAAGGTAGTTTTTGTTTTGTTTTTTTTTGCTATTTTGTCTGCATTTCATAGCTGATGGCAGAACAAATGGTACTGAGCTAAGTGTTGACTGTTGACGAGCCAGCTAGGATCTCACTATGCATAGGAAAATCGAAGTCCAGATTTACATGACACATTTAATTGGAAATTCTTTTATTAACATGAATGATAACATAATTTTTAAAAAGCTAAAATAGCAAACAACACAGAGATCAACTACTCAAACATATTTTTCACTATCTTTCTGCTTGGCGAAAATGGAGAGAAAAATGGGCTGTGGACCAGTCTTGTGGGCTCAGGAAGAAAGGGCAGCTGAAACAGTCTCTGAAGGTGACTGTTTCTCCTGAAAGCTTACAATATGCCTCGGGCTCAATCTTTTGATGGCCCCGGAGCCCTGGCTATAAAAGCTTGCCCTGGGCAAACTATGAAACAGAAAATCTGCAAAGCTTTGGTAACTAATAAACCCAAAGAAACCCTGTTGACTCCAAGGGTGGTCAGGTAGGGTGGGATGCGATTAAAACCAGCATCCGTACTTTGATTCCTTTTGGGGGAAGGAAGCTCCCAAGTCACGTCCATGGCTTCCAAAGCTACTTCCAAGTGATACTGGAGGTGGCGAAGAAATGTTGCAGATGGAAACATGCAAGGCATATGCCCCTGACTCCTTTTTTTAAAAAAAAAAAATCACTTATTAATGTAGTCTTGACCTTTAACACCCTTTAAATATTCCACTTATTTTCTGGTTTTATTTCATTTCTCTAATGCTTACTATGTCTAACCTTATTATGTCATTTTACCATTTACTAGGACATCTTAACCTGAGGTATGCTCTCTTAGGTCCTTTAGATTTTCATAACTATATTTTTTATTTGACACCAGAAAGTGTCAAATAAAGTGACTTCCTTTCCTTCTGAAGGCACCCTCCTATAGATAATCTAGAGTCTTTTCAAAGTATATCTTGTCCAAAGGAAAAATCTTGTTCCTGCTTCACACCTGGAACTAAATCTCAGACTCATGTCCTTAAGGTTATAGGAAATCTCAGTCACTGCATAGAAACATTGGTTGGAATATCTGTACAAAAATTTTTGTTTTACAAAATCAGGGAAAAGCATTTGAGAGCAAGCCACTGGCTAAACTTTGAGGATACAAAGTTAGCTGGCATAATAATCCATTGGAGGGATGAAAATAGAGCGAAAGTTTCCTGAGACCAAGTGTGTCATGATTTAGGTTAACTTCATTAGAACACAGGCTCAAAGACTCTGGGCATGGGGAGCACAAAATAGTTTAATGGGGACCAGCAAGTCGAAATGGTCATCCAGTAATTCAAGACTGCTGGTTGAGTCCCCTTGCCCCTCTAACAGGATTTTCTTGATTTTATTGCTTCTAATAATGCCTAGTAGAGTTCATAGGTGAACTAATTTCACTTTTACAAAAATAATTCCTCCTTTTTTCTTCTTTTAGGTGTTCGGGCCATACCTGACTCTGCTCAGTGCTTACTCCCAGTGGTCCTTTAGTGACTGTATGTGACTGATCCCAGATTGGACATGTGCAAGGCAAGCACCTTAAGCACCTTACTAGCTGTACTTTTTCTCCAGCCCCAGCAATACTTCATCTTTAGAAATTGTAAAAAACTAAGGCACACCAAGGGGCGTGTGCACTCGCGGGCTCTCCCCGGGCGACGGAAGGAAGAAGGTCAAACTGATTGCTCGATCAATTTATTTCATTCTCCCTCTCTGCTTCTCTCCCGGTTCTGGATCTCTCTCAGGATCAGTGGATCTGGCTCCCCAACCCACTCTTACAGCCTAGTTAAATCCCCCTAGCATGAGGGGCTTGGGGTGTACACATAGGTGTGGTCACAATCAATAGGGTAAAGGTTCCATTCCCTCAGGGGATGCTTCTCCTAGGACTTAATTCTCTTTCAGCAGGAGGATCCACCCAAGGGCGGAGTCCCAGGAGTGTGTTTCTCTTCTCCTCAGCCAGCAAACATATAAGAATTCATAATATTAATCATTTTGTATGGACACAATAAAAGATGCATTAAAGCTTATAGAATTGCTCTCCTGGGGCCATCTCAATCTCAGACTACTGTGCTCAGGCCAGATCAGTCTTTCCTATCCCTAGCAGGGTCCTAGTCTCATCATTACTTTTGGATCATGACAGCATTTGTCTATGATCAAGCTCTTAACTTATAGTTAAGAATTAGGCACTTTGGCCAGGCCCATCTCGATGCCAGGGTAGCACATAACTCACTGCTTGCCCTGGATCTGTCCCATCCCTTGTCGGGACCCTGCTTTTGGGGTGCTAGGAACTGAGGGCAACTGAGGCTTAAGTGGAGAAAGCAGATGCCCAGGAGGGAATAATATTCGAGGCCAATTAAATCCCAAGTTACAAAAGCATAATATTGTCTTCTCATGTCCATACAATTCAAAAGGCATAAGGAAAGGAGAAAGGCAATATTAACTTATAATATAAGTTCAGTATCCTAGGAAGGTCTGACCTTACAAATTAGCAGAGTCAGATTAGGGGGAGAAGCTGATTAACTCTTTTTGGGGAAGAGAACATAGAGAAGTGATTACAGCTAAACGAAGGGACTGGAGTGATTCGGGAACAACTTGATGGGTGAGACTGGGGTAAGCCTAAACTCCGGGAAAAACCAGGACAAGCTCCTTGTGGTAAGGGGGGGGAGAGGACAAAGTAATGTCATCCTATAAGAAATCAAGGTAATTAGAAGCTATACTGTATCAACAAGATAAACCTTTACCTTACATGGCAAGGAACCATATATACCTTCTAACAAGAACTTGATTATCATAACTCCTGGACCATGAGCTCAGTATTAATAAGTGATGTCTGAACATATGGTTTATATTCAGTAATTAAATAAATAATATTATTATATGTATACAGTACTAAGAAAAAATTATTTTTATGAAGACCCTAGCCTATTTGATCTTCCTTAACCTTATTATATATAGTACCTAATTTTCATCCCCCTGAAGCAAAGGATGAATGCCCATTATCAAAAAGATTCCTAGATAAACTTTATCAATCTGATAAAGTAAATAAACTTTTCATTAGGAGCCAAATTTCTTAGAGAGGATCCTAGATTGTCAAGTTTACTGATATGTAGATGGTTATTTTAGTGTTTTATGAATTTTTGTGTACTTCTATGGTATCTGTTGTGAGCATTGTAGACAATGCTTAAATTAAAATATGGTCATCAGAAGAAGGGAAGAGGATGGAAGGAGTTGGGAAAAATGGGTAGGCATACTTAACAGGATGATGACAGGAGGTTTTAGAACTTTGGTGATAAGTATAGTAATGTAATATGCTTTTGAAAAGGTTGAAGGCTGTAGTGCTAAAACTTATATAGTGCTGTAAACAAATGTTAACTGAAATAACAAGCAAGAAAAGAATAGGTTTTAGGAGGATGTAGCTTAATAAAAAGTACAAGTCTTTTGGTTCTTTTATCTTCCCGAATTAAAAAAAAAAAGTATTGGGTCAGATACTGTTGAATATTCATAGAGAGCAGAATACTCATATAACTGTGAAGTCCTACCTGACACAGATGTCTATCCTGAGAAGCTGATTATACAATAGTTAGACCATAGACAATGGAAATCTGATGCAGGTGGCCCAGATGCCAAACCACCACATCTGCATCAATCTGGTCAAAGTGGTTAGACTTTGGTCAATGATAGCCAGCTTCCTTAATTTTCAACAGTTTCCAAATCATGCTAAACCAGAATAAAACTAACATGTTCCCCTACCCTAACCCAAAGTGTCATTAAGTGGTCATTTCTAATTAACTTGCCTCCAGCATCCTAACGCTGACAATCTCTAGAGCACATCTAAACTCCACCGTTTCCCCCCACCATCATGTTTGTCTATTCCCTTAATTTTTTTTGTTTAGATTTTTCATTTGTTTTGGGTGTACACCTGGCAATGCTCAGGGTTTTATTCTGACTCTGCACTTAGGGAGTCCTCCTGGTAGGCTTGGGTGACTGTATGGGTACCGGGGATCAGACCTGGGTCAGCTGCATGCAAGGCAAGCACCCTACCTGCCATACTATTGCTCAGGCCCCGTTCATTTCCTTTTAATCCCTTTGCATCTCTGCCAAATGTAACTAAGGGAGGGTGATAACCTTGCCACAGAAGTTTAGGATAAACAAGGCTCATTTGTTCTCTACAAATAAATAAAGTATTTTTAATTTATTTCTACACTTATTAGTTGGGAAAGACATTGGCTTTATTAGCAGAACTAAGCGTTTAAGAACTAAACAGTTTGGCATTAGATACAGCCATGTAGAAGCTATTTGGGAAAAGCATCTGCCAGCACTTGGAGATGTTTGGTCTTCGAAAAGTTGCAAACATTCAATGGTAGGGTGAATGACAAAGAGGGAAATCTGGCATAAGGGGAGAGCCCTAGTCTTTATTATACTAATATCCATGCTACCTAGAATGAATTTATGAGATTTCTATTAGGTAATTTTTTAATTGCATGATAGTTTTATCCTACATAAGGATATAGGCAGGGGGAATAAGCACTGTAGCACTGTAGCACTGTCGTCCCGTTGTTTATCAATTTGCTCGAGTGGACACCAGTAACGTCTCCATTGTGAGACTTGTTACTATTTTTGGCATATTGAATATGCCACGGGTAGCTTGCCGGGCTCTCCCATGCGGGCGGAATAGTCTCAGTATCTTGCCGAGCTCTCCAAGAGGGATGGAGGAATTGAACCCAGGTCAGCCGTGTGCAAGGCAAACACCCTACCCGCTGTGCTATTGCTCCAGTCCAGGGGGAATAAGAACTTTATTAAATATTTCTGGAATCAGTTGGTATAAATTACCCATTGCTTCCACTTTTCCTCTGTTTTACATGTAAATACATCCTAATGCAAGAAAAGGTTACAGTGCTATTTCTTTCCCCATCCCCTTAATTCTGGGAATCTACTTGGCATACAGGTTTTCCTTGGGTTATATTAAACCCATGTATTCAGTCTGTTCAGGCTCCTATTAAAAATACAGCAGACTAAGTAGCTTATAAACAACAAAAATTCATTTATCTGGAGTCAAAGATCATTCACTGAGGGCCTGCATAGGACCAGACAGCCTTCTATTGTCTTTAGACTCACACTAGTTTTGAACTCACACTGAATTAGATCATTTGATTCTCAGGACTTTGGTCTGGAACTAGAACTATACCATTGGCTGTGATATCTGCTCAAACTTATTGATGGTAGGTTGTGAGTTTCATTTGATTGGTGTAGCTTAAATATATATCTAAGTGGAAAAGCTGACTTGACTGGTTCTAATTGAGTGGCCTTATTTTTATTCTTGAGGCATTTATGGGCTTAGGCTTTGGTTTGCTTATGTAAATTGCAAAAGTATTAGATTCATCACAGACCCACAGCATCCATGTTTAATTATTTCAATAGTGTACATAAAATCTCAGGGCTAGGACGAATGGATACATTATTGAGACTCCTCGAGAAAATTGACGATCAACGGGATTATGATGATGATGATGATGGTGATGATATATATATATATATATAAATATATATGATGGCTTTTGTTTTTCTGAAGAACTTAGAATAACCTAGAGTAATACATAATTAAATACAAAATCATGACAAGAAACTTCAAACCAATGATTCTTGTATGACCAGTTTCATATTCTGTATGTTTGACATCTACCTATAAGCTGATGGATCTCTATAGTACTTTATTGTATTATATATTTCCTTCATTCTTAGATTTAGCATCTCCACAGAAATTTTGTGCAGGGATTTAACTCTAAGTATTGTCTTGGCACCTAAGAAACAAGGTGAAGTTACTTCTGAGGGGTTTATGTGCTACCTTGTTGGGAAGAGAGCATGCTTCAGTGCAGCAGAATGTGCGCTCCTGCCAAGGAAAGCGGAGACATATCTACACATTGGAGGGTCCACGGTTGAAGGATGCAGAGCCAGAATTCCCCAGAATATTCATTGAGATTTTCCAATTCCATATTTCAGGATGTTCAGTAGGGTTTTTCTCTCACCTAATAGATCTGTCTTAAACTGAGCATTCACAGGTCTCTAGAGTACTGGTCCTCTAAGAAACAGTTTCTCAGTCCCTGTTCTGCTGTGATCTACCACAGAAAGAGATAAAGGTCCTTTCATAAGCCACAGAGAGACTCTCTATCACATTTATCCATTAGCCATATACATGTATTATTTTTCTAACTCCTTCTCCATCTTGATCTTCATCTGTATCCATGTTTATATCTATATAACTATATAGAGAAAACTCATGTTTTCATTTTTATAAAAGACCTTATTGAGCAATATTTCATTGTGTTATAAGTTTACTTATTTGAAGGATATTGCTAGAATATATATTTATATATAGTTCCTACTGAAACTAAAAATATCTCAAGCTATACTTTTGAGTAAAACTAATTTTCGATCAGTTAAAAAAATGCAATAAAACTTTAAGAAACAGTGGATGATAACTATAAACACTGTACAAGAAACAGATGTCAATGAAAATAGTCCCATAAATTTGTACATATGTATTTATACATTTATTGGAATACATAGTAGCAAAAAATGGTAAGACAGTTTTTAGACAGTTCTATAGCATACAAATGCAAGTATGAATCTAAATATAAAGAGAGACTGATATTGGGGAGGTTGACAAGTCAAGTTGAGATTTGCAATATATTGAAAATGATTTTTCTTAATAACAATATGAAATTAAAATAACTAAATTTCCGTGTGGAAATGTAACCAAAACAGGTGAAATACAAATTTGTTTTTCACTTTCTCCTCCCTGTTCTGACACTTTAGAAATTGTGGCATTTTCTCATTGTGGCAAGCCTCTGCAATTTGGATGGAAGAAGCTAGTAAAAGTATCTGGCAGCTTCTGCTTTTTAATTTAAGATATGCCATCATTTAGCTTTAATTCCATTCCTCAAAAAATAATGGATATCTTAGTAGATAGAAAATTCACTCAGGCAAGGCCCTGGCCATTCCCAATTAAAGTTAAGATGGAGTAATATTACCATTATTTTTCACAGGATTTTAAATTAAAGACAAATAGCATGTAAATAATCATATGGCAATGCATTCCAATAATAATTCCCCAAACTCATTAGTACCTAGAAAAATTACTGTTTTTACAATTGGAGGAAAGGGGAGGAGAAAGACGAGGTGACATAGGGATTGTGGTGGTGACAGTGAAGTAACTGTACATCAATCCCATAAATGTTAACACTATTGTAACCATGGCAATTAAAGTATAATAGAGAGACAAAAAGTTTAAGATGGCTGCTTTTATAATATGATCCTGAAGGCAGAAATGAAAAACAAATCATATCTAAAATTATCACTAGGGGTTGGAGAGATATTACAGTAGTAAAGTGCTTGCCTTGCATGAAGCTGACCCTCGTTAAATCCCTGGCACTTGGTTCACCAAGCACTGCCAGGAATGATCCCTGAGCACAGTCAGCTGTGTCCCCCACCCCACAAAAAATAATCACTACTTTCAAGAAGAAAATACAATTTAAATTATATATATTTACAATTTTATTCATTTTGGCGTCACTATTGTTGCAAAGGTCACACTCAGCAGTGCTGGTGGGGATGCAATCCACAAGACTGAATTCAAGACTCATATACATAAGGCATGTATTCTGCCACTTGAATCACATCCTTTTCCCCAGATTAATTTGTTTTCAGAGCACATCTAGAGGTTGAACATTCTCTTTCTCATTGGAATGATTCTTTTGAGTATGACAAGTATATTTTCTCATGAAATAATTTATTAATTTATTGTTATTAGTCCCAGGAAAACATCAAAATTAGGGAAGGGAAGGATCAAATACATATCAGAAGATCATTTAAAATATGATTCAGATGTTTTTCAGCAAAACACAGTACATTTTGTCATACTACTTACTTGCTTTCTGAGTTTAAAATTCTATGAATGCATTGTCCTTGTCATTAGAAATCATGGTACAACACTTTGAAGAAGGAAGAGAAACTCAGTCATAATTCAATCATTCTAAAACTTTAAATATTTTATATACCACAAATATAAGAGACAATTCATTTGTGGTATATAAAAAAATATTTAAAGGTTTAGAATCTCCAAACCTGCTTGGATCGGGACTGGGTCTCTTCTGCCCAGATACCCCATTTTTCAGTAGCTAAACAGTCACACCCAGAAACTGTCTCCATCAATGGCCAACATCCAGAGACTATAAAACCAAGCTCCCGGAAGCAACATCTCATAGCCTAGTTCTCCCTCTCAGAGAACCTGGCAAACTACCAAGAATTTTCTGCCGGCATGGGAGAGCCTGGCAAGCTCCCTGTGGAGTATTCATATGCCAAAACAAGTAACAATGATGGATCTCATTCCCCTAATCCTGAAAGAGCCTCCAGTGCGGCACCATTGGGAAGGACGAGTAAAGAGAGGATTCTAAAATCTCAGGGCTAGGACAAATGGAGATGCTACTGAGAACGCTTGAGAAAATCGATGATCAATAGGATGATTAAGATGATGATGATGATACCACAAATGAATATAGTCATTCTATACCTGTCCCTCTCCTTATGACTCATTTCACTCAGTGTGATACTCTCCATGTCCATCCATTTATAGGCAAATTTCATGACTTCATTTTTCCTGACAGCTGCATAGTATTCCATTATGTAGATGAACCATAGTTTCTTTATCCATTCATCTGTTCTTGGGCATTCAGGTTGTTTCCAGATCCTGGCTATGGTGAATAGTGCTGCAATGAACATAGGAGTTCAGATGGTGTCTCTGCTGTGTGTTTTGAGTCCCCAGGGTATATTCACAGACGTGGTATTGCTCGGTCAAATGGCAGCTCAATTTCTAGCTTTTTGAGAAACGTTCATATTGTTTTCCAAGAAGGCTGGACCAGTCGTCCAAAAATATATATATATAGTAGGAGACTAAAATCCATGGTCAGGGAAAATAGGGGTTAGGAGTACTAGTCAATGGTTGGAACTAACCACAAGTGTGTGGGGGGGCTGAAGGTAGGTAAGATAGAGAAGAGACCATTACGACAATGATAGCTGAGATTGATCACACTGGACAAGATCTGAGGGTTAAAAGTAGGAAAAGGGATTTTTCTTGATAATCTTTAAGTACCAATATTGCAAACCACGTTGCCTAATGTCAAAAAGTAGAGGGTGGGGGTGGGGGGAGAAGAAAAGCGTCTGCCATTGAGGCAGACAGGGAGTGAAGGTGGGGTTGATGGGAGGAAACCTGGGGACATTGGAAAGTGTGCACTGGTGGAAGGATGGGTGTTGGAATACTGTATGACTGAAATTCAATCATAAACAGCTTTGTAAGGGTCTATATCACAGTGATTCAATAAAAAATGCTAAAAAAGAGAGAACCAAAAAAATGATTTGGGAATGTTATTTAGAAAGTAAAAATCCTAAGGTATATGACACTATAAAATATGTACTGATAATAAAGCCAACTATTCTTTGTGGCCTAAAACCAATTAAAAAAACAGAGCAAATGACATTTGAAAAACAACTGGCTATAATTCACCCAGCACTGTCAAGAAGAAATAGAGACTTATTACCTACACACTTATTTAAAAACAGTAAGTAGAATAAGCAGCAGAAAATTTTATCAATCCTAGAAATGTTCTTATCTCATGAAATTTCACTGTGAATGCTTGAATATATATATGTATATTTAATTATTTATCTATTGAATCACCGTGAGAGCAGTTACAAAGCTTTCAGGGTTAAGTCTCAGTCATACAATGATAAAACACCCATCCTTTCACCAGTGCACATTTTCCACCACCCAAAAACCAGGAATATCCCCCCATCCCACACCCTCCTGTGGCAGATGATTTACACATTGTTCTCTCTCTATTTAGATTACATTCAATATTTCAACACAAGACCCACCATTATTATTTGGGATTTTACTCCAACACTCAGATCTGTTGAAAAGGCAACATTAGACATTTTGTTTTCTATTGCTAATTATGAATAGCAAATGATGTTGCAAGGCTGCTATTAAGGCTATGAGATTTTGGAATTGTGAAATTTTAATAATTAAAACTGGAGAGATTTATTTCTGAGTCTCTGGGATCATGCCCATTTTGCAGCTTGCTCATCACTGTGGGCCCCTACCTGGCTGTCCACAGGACTCTGGAAGATGGCGGCAACCAAGCCACCAGGGGAAACAGGCCATTGAATATATTTTATTTGAACCTGCTTTGGTATTTTTTATCTTGGACTTGAAATATAATTGGAATTAAATTGATTGCTAATTTTTAATAAAGTAAAAAACAAAATAAAAAAACCTTCAAATACTATTGCTTTTACATACCCTTCAAAGCTTATTATTGATTTGTTATGACAGCAATTCACATACATGAGGAAATGTATATGAAAGAACCTGGACTTTAAGGTCAAGAGGTGACCAGAGACAACACAATTATGCATGGTATTTTATTACAAGAATACAATTTAATTTTGCTCATTACCACAGGAAATAACAGGAGATATTATCAATGATCAGACATCAAATTGGTCAACATTTATCTATAATTTCATATTAACCAATAAATATTTCTGATGTATAATTATCAGAGGATAAATTGAGTAAATATAATCATAAGATCATATTAACTTGGCTCAAAATAATATTTGATGCACTGGAGTTTCATACTTTGTAGACAGGAGTCTTGGCACTATACAGTTTGGAGCACCGTTTCTCAACTGAGGACCACATGGCCCCTGCATGGCCGCAGGATATTCCAAGGGGACACATGTGAAAATAACCTAATGTCTATGTCATAAGGATATGAAATTGTAGGAAAGGTTGAGGGCAGAACACAGAAAGGAAACAATGTCAGAAGAGGGCCACGGACAAAAAAAGTTTTTATATACTGGTATAGAGTCTCATTGTACTAAGATCATAATAGGAATTTACTAGAGGTTTGTTTTCATTCATTCCCTCAAATAGTGAGTTTAACTAAACCTATAACAAAGCTCAGACAGATCATCATTGGAGAGTTTCACCTCACCCATCATACCTCTTGCTCCACCCATAAGTAGCCTGGAAAAGAGCAGCATTTCAAAAGAGAGGGATGATATTTCAAATAAATACTTAAAAAAACAGTCCACTTTTTCTGAAGGTAAACATTAGTCTTTGCAGTCTCCAGTTTCATACATACCAAAAAGAATTTACAGGCAAAATGTGACACATATGCAAAGCAATGCAGTCAATAGTCTTAGTGACACAGTGTTAGAATTACGAGACATTTACACTAAAAATGATTAAAGATGTAGAGGAAACAATTGGGAAATCTCAGCAATGAGATGGAAGCTAATGGGAAGCAAATGAAAGTACAGAATTGAAAGTGAGGAAGTCATTTGATGGACTCAGCCTGGAAAGAGCAGAAGAAATCATCCGTAAAATTGAAGATCGTTCACTAGAACTTATCTAAAATTAAAGACAAAGAGAAAAGAGACCTTAACAAAAAAAGGACAAAATCACTAGGAACTCTGAGTGAAAATCTTTGTGACCTTGTACAATGTAAGAAAATCTTAGGCACGAGATGAAAAGCATGATCCATCAAGAGGAAATGACATTACAAATTCTGAGCAAGATGAAAAGCTTTGCTCTGCAAGAGATTAAAACAGTAAAAGACATTATAGATCAAGAGAAAATATTTTTGAATCATATATCTTATAAAGGCTTTGTGGCCACAATACATTACATTTTCTTAAAACTTGGTAAAACACATACTACATTTGAGTAGCATTTTCAAAGAGAGGGATGATATTTCAAAAAATACTTAAAAAAACAGTTCACATCCTTAGCCATTAGAACATGCAAACTCAAACCACTAAGCTCCCTACCAAACTATTAAAATGACTAAAGAAAACAATTGTCTAAGTATCAAGATTATATTGGAGTTCTAATATATAAAGAATGGGTTTTAGAGTTTTAGAGACTTGGAAAGCAGGTTGCTAGTCTTTAACAAAATTTTTAAATGTATATAAGTATATATACATTTATCATATGATCCCAAAACTTGATTCCTGGCTATTCAAGATAAATGAAAACATACGCTCATCACAAAAACAAGGTAAATGTTTATAGCAGCTATTTATAATTGCCTCAAATTGTAAGCAATTTATGTCCCTTACATATAAATTGATTTATATGTGTTTATAATTTATGATTATAATTTATATGTGTTTATGATGTGTTATATATGTTTATAATTGTTGAAAAAAATTGTATCTAGCCCATAACTTGGAAACTACATAGCAAAATAGAGATAGAGATAGGTATAGATATATGGAATAATAAGGACGAATCTCAAATATCTCTAATGCATTATATGTGATGAAACTAAAGAAACAAGACAAAAGTATACATACTAGAATATTCCATTTAAATTTTGTGTTGACAAAAAATAATTACATGCCAGAGGTTATTATGAGGAAGGAGATTTGCTTATAAAAAGTTACCTTAGGGGCCGGAGCGATAGCACAGCGGGTAGGGCGTTTGCCTTGCACGCGGCCGACCCGGGTTCGATCCCCGGCATCCCATACGGTCCCCCAAGCACCGCCAGGAGTAATTCCTGAGTGCAAAGCCAGGAGTAACCCCTGAGCATTGCTGGGTGTGACCCAAAAAACAAAAAAAAACAAAAAAAAAGTTACCTTAAAGGAAAAGCATATGTGACTGTGTCTGTGCATGTGTGCGTGTGCATGTGTGTGTGTGTCTGTGGTAGAGTAGGGGGGAGGCTGACAAAACTATCTGCATCTTCTTTGTAGTACAGCTTTATATAACTATATACATCTTTCAAAACTGCTTTGATTATATTTGGAAAAATTAATTCCATAATCTGTAAATTAAAAGAAATATCAGAGCTAGTACAGTGACAAGGTGTTTGCTTTGCATGAAGGTGACCTGTATTTGAACCCAGCATTGTATATGGTCCCCTGAGTTTTCTCAGGAGTGATCCCTGAGTACAAAACCAGGAGTAAATTTTGGTCCACCAGGTGTGACCTAAAAACAAATGAAATAATTTTTTACTTGTTCATCAATTTCTTACTAATTAAAATTAATAAAAAGTTTGAAAAAACTTTCACAAAAGCAGTTTGTGAATGGCCAATAATCATATAAAGCTGTACTCAACTTTATTAGTCACTAGAGAAACACATAACAAACTCCACAATGACATTTAAATGCATATTATAATAGTTAAATAAAGGTGCCAAATAATGGTAAAATAACAATTTTATTTTTCAGAAAAAAATTTTCATATATCTCTTATAAAAGTATAAAATTAATATTTTTGAGTGACATTTTAAGCTTTGTGTTATAAAGTTGATATATATCAACTTTTATATTGATCCAATAATTTTACAGATCAATAATTCCAATCTTGCCTAATCACTTGAAAGAAGAACAAATTCATAAAAACTTGCATGAAAGTTATTCACAACAACCTTAATGACATATTCAAAAATTATGGCTGGGGGCCCAGAGAGATAGTATAATGGTTAGGGTATCTACCTTGCATGCAGTTTACCCAGGTTCAAGTCTCAGCACTCCATATTGCCCCTAAATCCAGCCAGGGGTGGTCCCTGAGCACTGAGCCAGGATTAATCTCTCAGCACTGTCACGTGTGGTCCAAAACATAAGTACAAAATAATAAAAAAATTGGAGATGACTTAAATATCCACCAACAGGAGAATGGATTTTAAAATTTGGTAATTTATGCAATGTAGTATTGTACAACAATGCAAAAACAATAAATTATTACTGTGATAACATTAATTAAGTCTCAAATATATATCAAGCAAAAGATGAACACAAGGGAAATCATATACACAGTTTTTATTCAGCTGAACTCCAAATATGCAAATAATATTGTTAGAAATTAGAATTAGCTGCCTCTTTTATACAATATATAAATATTATATTATTCAGTCCAAAATGGCCTCTGATTATTGGTCCTAATTTATGTCTTCACAGAAGTCCAGACCATAGGTTCAAAAACCCACCAACATCAAATATAAATTATTCTATATTAAATTGTTTTTTGAAAATAGGCCTAGTAAGTTAGGGCCTGACTGATGGGTCATTCTGTGAAACAGTATTCAACATCTGACAGACAAAGATAAGTTAAAATGGGTGGCTTTAAATGTTCTTAACCACCTGCTGCTCTTTGGAGCAATCTAAGAGAACCCCAACCAGGCTGGTGAATGCTGTCACCTCTACCCAAAAGTCCCTTTGATTTCTCTCATCTCCTTCTGCAGAATTTCCTTGCCCTCTTCCACAGAGTGGCCTGATTTACAAAAACCAATTGATTTCTTACTTTTTGGGTCACACTCAGTGATGCACAGGGGTTACTCCTGGCTCATACACTCAGGACATACTCCTGCTCAGGGGAACATATGGGATTCTGGGAATCGAACCTGGGTCAGCTGCGTGCAAGGCAAGTGCCCTACCTGCTGTGCTGTTGCTCCAGCCCCAGAACCAGTTGATTTCAATCTTGATATTGTCTGCCTCCAGTCCTCTCATTTTCTTTATTTTATCTTTATTTTAGGGAGAAATTTTAAATATATTTCAAGAAGTTTTCCAAGACATATTATGTAGGATTACTCATTTAAGACTAACGATTTCATTAAAAAGTTTGATCAGACAGATATATTTAGTTTACAAGGACTTGCTCTGCATCATATCTCATAGTCAGAGATTACTTTGAAATGGGAAAAGTAGGAGGTAGATATGATGTATTACATACAATAAGAGTTTATTCAAAAGAGCTGTACCCGTATCTCTCAAAGAAGTGTGCTAACATTTCTATTTGATCTTCTATTTTACATCTTTCAATCTGTTGTTGAGTTTGCCAATTATCTTTTCAAGATTACTAAAATTTACTTACTGTAAACTCTCCAAAATCAATGGCACATATGGTGGTAAATGAATAATAAACTCCTTTGATATAATTTCAATTCTCTAGTAATATGAAAACAAATGTTGATGATGCCAGAAAAAAAAGTGATCCAGATATAAGGAAAAAGTTCTTCTAAAGACAAGTATTTTTCTAAATATAAGAAAGAGACAATGTGAACAGTATTTTCATAAACCAGCAGCAATCAAACACTGATGGTTGTTTGACTAGCTTTGTGCTTTTATTTACTTTGTTGATCAAAAGCTTGGGGCCCAGTCCAGAGATTCTTTCTTTGAATAATTCTGCTTGGAATAGATCCAGGATTATTCCAGGACTACTCCAATAATCAATCATTCTATAACTCTTGGCATCCTTTTTTCTTGTCCTGTCCTCTCTTCTCTTACCTAATGGTCTTTCTTTCCTATTCTTCGCATGTAGAATCTGATTTAGGTTAATTTTTATGTCCCCTCCCAAACAACCACAAAAAACTTCTTTCTAAGATGCCTTTACTCAAATATCAGGCTACATTTCCATTTTTCTTTGGACTTGACTCATGTATCAATGTCTAGCCCAGGACACTGAATCTGAACTCAACCCTATGTTTTCCTGTTGACTAGTATAATTAGGTAAATTAGACAACTATCAGATGGAAAACCAGGACATTAATAAACATATAATTTAATGCTTTAAGGATTCATAAAAGAAATCATGTTTACATTTTCAAACAAGGTATTTATCTTATTTAAAGTCTTACTTATCAACTTACTTTTTTAAATATATGAATCAAGTCTATTTACTTATTACAAAGACATCATTTACCATTTATCATTCATCTGGCATCTTTTTATCTTTAATACTAACCAGCACAGTTTGAGATTCAAGGTAGACAAAGGAAACAAGACATATTAATGCTTTCACCAAACTTAAATTTAAGAAAGAATGCTGCTTCGGAGCGTGGCCGGGGCCGGCAGGGTGGTGACCATCGCTGCCCGTGGCCGGCCCGGCCCACCTCGCTCTCCCAGGCCTTCCTCGGCGGCGCCGGGCCCGGATCCCGGCCCACCCAGGCCGCAGAGAGTTCGGAACAGACCCCGGGAAGGAGGGCGCAGGAGCGTCCGGCCCTGCAGGGAACCCCCCCCCCAAATTCCAGCCCCCAGACCACCTGCTGCATGAGCGGATGCCCCAACTGCGTGTGGGTGCACTACAGGGACGCTGTGCCACTACCAGGACGGGGGCGAGTGTACCCTGGCCGCGCTGGACAGCCATGTGACCAAGGAGAAGAAAGAATGATAAGTAAATAAATATTTATAGAACTTGTTTATTCCTTATCAATGTTAATAGTATTTACTTATATTTTAAGTTTTTATGCTACTAGGGACTAATAAATCAAAGTGCCATACATAGCTGTAACACTGTCATCCTGTTGTTCATCGATTTGCTCGAGCGGGCACCAGCAAAGTCTCCATTGTGAGATGTGTTGCAAGGCAACAAATGTTGTTTGTAAGGCAAATGCTCTACCTGCTGTGCTATCACTCCAGTCCCTAATTTTGTTTTATTTATTTATTTATGTTTTAAGTTGTTATTTTATTGAATCACCGTAAAAAAATACAAAGCTTTCAGGTTTAAGTCTCAGTCATATAATGATTGAACCCTCATCCCTTCACCAGTGCACATGTTCCACCACCAAGAACCCCCAAATACCCCCCTCCTACCCAGCCCCCACCTAAGTAGCTAATGATATTCACTTTATTCGCTCTATACCTTGAATACATTCAATATTTCAATAGAAAACTCACTATTATTGTTTGGAATTTTCCCCCAACAATCAGGCCTGCTGAAAAGGCATCATTTAATAATTTCTTAGCACAGCAGTTAGGCGTTTGCCTTTCACGCAGCTGACCCGATTCCTCCGCCCCTCTCGGAGAGCCTGGCAAGCTACTGAGAGTACTGAGCCCACGCAGCAGAACCTGGCAAGCTACCCGTGTGTATTGGATATGCCAAAAACAGCAACAATAAGTCTCTCAATAGAGACATTACTGGTGCCTGCTCTAACAAATCGATGAGCAACGGGATGACAGTGACAGTGACAGTGACATTGCTAAGAATGAAGACTCTATGAACTCTATGAACTTGGATTTCTGGTATTTTAATTCAGTTCACAGTCTAGATGCATTTCTCTAAGAAGCCACTCTGGGTGCCAAAATGGGTTAGAAGACCCCTGGGATCATAGTCTTTAGGAGCAGAGGGTCCGTTTCTCGCTCAGCAGCTCCGGATCTTATCTGGGCCGAGGGCGTGCCGGTAATGCCCACTTCCCATGATCACTTATGAGTCACAAAACTGCAAAAATCGTACCTCTGAGTTGGGAGTCTTAGAAGGTGGTTCTCGCCACGTGGATATTGCTGCCACCGCCATTTTCCAAGCAGAAAAACAGGGTGAAGAGGAAAAATCCATCCCCGGGCGGCACGGAGTTGTAGCACAGCTCACAGTCTAGATGCATTTCTGTAAGAAGCCAGCCGCTCTGGGTGCCAAAATGGGTTAGAAGACCTCTGCGATCATAGTCTTTAGGAGCAGAGGGTCCGTTTCGCGCTCAGCAGCTCCGGATCTTATCTGGGCTCCAGTCCCTAGTTTTAAAACTAGCTATGTTATTCGGACTGGTCTGAATAATATAGCTAGTTTAAAAATACTATTGCATAAACATATTTGTGTTCTGATAGCCGTTTGTTCTAGAAGGCCCTACTCTAATAGCATAATTTTTTTAAGTAAAACAGTTTTATTTAGAAATTACAAGGAAGGAGAGAGAACTGAGAATATACACCTTAGATAAAAATGAGGACATCCACCAAAATGGGGGGGCACACTAATTGCTTTTGCAGTTTGTTTAATAGTTTTTTTCTCAAGCTGCCCCCAACACTGAACTTTCTACCTAGATAAGAATCATTGCTATATCATTGTCAAGGAGAAGAGTTCAATAATTTTGGTGGACCACCTTCATGTCCTTATCACAATCCTTTTTCTTTTTTTTAAATTTTTTAAAGTTTTATTGAATCACTGTGTGATAGTTACAAGCTTTCATGTTTGGGTTACAATTTCACAATGATAAAACACCCATCCCTCCACCAGTGCACATTCCCCACCACCAATATCCCAGGTATACCTCCCCTTTCCCACCCTTCTCCTGTCTCCATGGCAGATAATATTCCCCATACTCTCTCTATTTTTGGGCATTATAGCTGCAACACAGACACTGAGAGGTCATCATGTTTGGTCTATTATCTACTTTTGGCATGCATCTCCCATCCCAACTGGTTCCTCTAGCCATCATTTTCTTAGTGATCCCTTCTCTATTCCATTTGCCTTCTCCCCTCTGCTCATGAAGCAGTCTTCCAGCTATGGGGCAATCCCGCTGGCCCTTGTATCTACCGTCCTTGGGTGTCAGCTTCATGTGATGCTACCCTACACTCCACAAATGAGTGCAGTCCCTCTATGTCTGTCCCTCTCTTTCCTGACTCATTTCACTTAGCATGATTATCATGCTAATAGCATCATTTTTAACTACATTACCTCTTTGAGAACTGGGATGGGGGTTCAGCAATTTTTGAAAAGCCTTAATTCAGCCTGTAACCGAATTCAGAGAGAGAGAAAATCCAAAATGGAGAAACTCAGCCCTTGGATCAAAAATGTTTCTGATTTTTACTCAGAGGATGGAAAAAGAGGGAGGAAGAGCCCTTAGTTAGTACTCACTCACAGAAATCAGATTTCCTTGGCCTTCTTGTGTCTACAAACCTATAAACCTAAAGAGCAAAACAATGCAGAGTGCAGCCAGCCAGTGTTGCTGCTATGTCAGGAAAGCTGTTCATAGGGACTGCTCCAGCCCCTTTCGTTCCTCTCACAGAATTTCCCAGTAAAGGAGATGGGCAGATCTTTGCTATAAAGCCTCTCTGATGTGGTTCTCAGAAGCCTGAAAACAGACTATGATGTTCAATAATCTATGACAAGACCTCTCTCATGAGATGGCCAAATTCAGCTCATTCTGTTTCCCTCTCGGATAAAAGACTCAGCAATCTTATCCACCAGAATGTGTTGAGAAGGCTTATAAAAACTCTGTTGTATTTAGCAGAATTCAAGTAAGACATTGAAGTTCTTTGAGATACTCAACTTTTAATAAATTAGATTTAATAAATGATCTGATTTAATAAATAAGATTAACATCTGATTTGACAAAGTACAAACTTTTGTATTAAAAAGGCAAATGAAAAATAGGCAAAAGATTTTCTAGGGCTTATATTTTAACTACTTGATAAAGTGGATTTTTAGTTTACACACTGCCAATTATGAGCACTAGGAAATTAGGACAGGTACATATATGAACTATAATGTATTCCAGGCCTAACTCCACAGTATAAAACAGTAGAATATATTCCATCAAACATATATCATATCAGTTCTACTTGATAAAGTTGTAATATTAAACAAGTTTATATGTTGAATCCTTAGAATGAGGACTTTGATCACTTGTCATCCTGTTGATCTTCGATTTGCTCGAGCGGGTGCCAGTAATGTCTCCATTTATCCCTGTCACGTTTTAGTGTAGCTCAATGGTATCTGCTCGCTCCAGGAACAGGAAGACTCAAATCATTCATTCGGGGTCTTGACGAAGAAGTCTGACTATATGAGGACATGTCAAACAAATATTAGGAAATATTTGCACATTCGGAAATGTCGAACAAATAAATATTAAGTAGTACTCAAGGAAGAGGAAGTGCTTGTAGTAGTAGAAGTGAGTAGAAAAGTGAGCAGAAAGTGGAGTTCTTTCCTGCCTCCCACGTTTCTAACCCTGTACCTTGAAAGCCCAAGGCAGAAAGAGGCAGCATAGTTCCTGGCAATATGGAGACTCAGCTTGCTGAAGATGGATTCTAAGCTAAGGTGGTGAAGCTCTTGTCTTTTCATTAGGCCTCTCAGGTATGACAGGCATTCTGATCGTTGAAGGAACAGTGTCCTCAAGTCTGCCCTGACTCTCGAATCTGCCTCCTCTGCCTCTCTCCCTCTAGACATGGGTGAAACCTCAGTAGCACTGATTCTGCTACTGAGATAAATTGGATAAACCATTTTTCTCAGATGAATCTTTAAAATGAAAAAATGCCAGCTAATGCTTTGTATTTTGTACTCAAAACTCTAAACAAAGTAATAGGAGCAAGCACATTTTCAAACTGATATGCTTATCCAAAATGTACTCTATAAAATATCGTTTAGTTGATATTTTAAATTAAATAATGTAACCAGAGCTGTCAATTTTCATCTTTAAATAAGTTTAATCATACTATACTAAGTTTAATCAGTAAAAAACTCTAAAAAACAATAAAACTAAAAAATGTATTCCAGGCCTAACTCCACAGTATAAAATAGTAGAATAATAAATCCTGTTGCTCCTCGATTTGTTTGAGCGAAGACCAGTAACATCTCTCATTGAGAGACTTATTGTTACTGATTTTGGCATATCCAATACGCACAGGTAGCTTGCCAGGCTCTGCTGTGCGGGCTCGATACTCTTGGTAGCTTGCCGGGCTCTCCGAGAGGGGCGGAGGATTCGAACTCTGGTTGGCCGCGTGAAAGGCGAATGCCCAACCGCTGTGCTATCGCTCCAGCCCATTAGAATAATAAATAATAATAAAAAATAATAAAATAGTAGAATATATTGAACAGAATATATTTCTGTTCAATCTCACCTGATCAGAGCCATTTTATTTTTATTTTCTATCAAAATAACTGAGTACTTCTGTTGTCTTCCATGTTCATGTTTAAAGTAAATATTTTAACTTGAAATAAAGACATCTGAGTTAAAGTTCCTCAGACATTCTTAGGTTTTAGGTGTTAATACAACACTACTAATAGGAATAATAAAAATTATTTGGTACATACCCAAAACTAATACAATGTCATGTATCAGTTTCATCTTAATTTTAAAAGGAGTCATTTGTAGAATATTCAAAACAAATGCATCTTATTTGGTCACATTTGGTAAGTGCACCTTCCTTACTGTGGTGGAGGAAGAAACTGAAATGGTTTTCTTTGTTTTTTTTTTTGAGGAATGGGATGATAGGGTGTATTGGGTGATACCCAGCAGTGCTTAGGGGCCATTACTTGATTTGTACTCCGTAATGACCCCTGGGGTAACTGGGGGACCATATATGGTCATAGGAATTCTAAGTGGGCCGCATGCAAGGCAAGTGCTTTAACTCTTGTACCCTCTGACTTTCACTAGAGAGATTTCAAACATTTTGAGGATATATTCTCCAGGAACCACACTACCAAGACAAGACTGCTCCTCACTGTCCTCCTTGTCATCAAAAACCAGACTCCCCTCTACTGAAGCTATTTCAAAGTAATCCTACCCCTAGATTGATGGCTTAGCAACTTAACACTCCTGCTCTGTTGGGGACCATGACACTCTGTGCCCATGTAAATGATGTTATCAGGCTCCACCTCAGCTATAGCTGGTTCTATTCACAGCCACATTCCTGTTATTTCCACTTTCCCAGTTGCTGTTGCCAGCACCTTCAACACAGTTGGCTTCATAATCATTTAGTGCCTAACTTCTCTAAGCTGCTGCATTTTTTAAAAAACTATTTAATTTTTTAAAATGAATCACCATGAGATAGATTTATAGATGTACAGACTTTCATGATTGCGTTTCAGTCAAACAATGTTCAAGTACCCATCCTTCCATCAGTGCCCATTCCCCACCCCCAATATTCTCAGTGTCCCTCCCCCTACCCCCATCCCTTCCCATCTCCTGCTTCTGTGGCAGGCAAAATCCCTCTTACTCTCTCTGTTCTTTGGGGTGTTATGGTTTGCATTTTTGCATGCCATCTCATTCAGCTCAATCCTTAGCGCCCCTTCATCCTTTTCGTGACTAAGCCCTGATTTTCATCCTGGTAAGGGAATCTCTTTTTTTTTTCACCCCTTCAGACTTCTTGTCCTTCAGCTATTGTTCTTCAAACTGAAAGCATAACTCATGATCAGCTCTAATCAGTTTTCTATGCCAGCCATTCTCCAGGGGGAAAAAAAGCACACATTCCAGGCGGCACAGGTAAAAATCATGTAAATGGGGCCCCAAGGCATGAGATCAGGGGGGATCAATTTTAGCCTTTATTTATACTGTCCCTGAGTGCATTCCCCTAGAGGAGGTGTAGTTACACTTTATTTCCTCAAGTTGTTGTGAATATCTAACAGTGTTTTGCACTCTTGATAAATATTTCTTGAAGCAGCAGTTTAATCATTTCCACATGATTTATCAACAGACTTTCTATTTTCCCCTTGTAGGTTATACTGTCCAGATAGCATATAAACTATTGCAAAACTCCTGGGACTTCTAATTTGGCAGCAAGGAACCCAGGGTTAGTCACTATCTAGTTTGTGACCTTGGATAGAAAAGTTTTTTCAGTCTGTCTTCTTATGTGTCATGTAAATTTCACTCCCTCACATTTGTTAAACTTTTGAATTTGATTTCCTGTGTAGACTGCCTGATTAAGATAAATTCTCTTTTAAATAGCTTCTATATTTTCTATGACTAGTTGTCTTTTGAAGAAGGAAACTTCGTGGCACAACTTTTATTGACTTCAGTAATCGGCTCTCCCCCACCTCCAAACAGTCACACAGCATTTGTTAAGTGGGTAAAAAATGTAGGAATGAGCTAACTTAAAGCCAGTATCTTGGCTAGAAGTTCCTGGGAATTCGGCTGGGAGAAACATGATAGATAATTTCCTTTTCTCTTAAATCCCAAGAAACCAAGTGGGATTCTTGCTCCATTAATTTACTCTTGGCTGCTAAGAACTAGTGGAGAGAGATCTATTGTGTAGGGTTGGGCCAGGAGAGTGACTCCCCAACACTCAGGCAAACAATGGAGTTGTCTTAGTGTCCAGGTATTTTTATTTTCATGAGAATGAGAATTTCTAAACTTGGATCAGTCCCTGTGACTTGCCCAAAGAGTGTGGAAGGAAGTGACAGTGTCTTTGATTTCAGACAGTTGCCCTAGAGCCAGATCTTCCAGGTGGAGCTATAGAGTGCTCTTTGCATTAGCAAAATTGGGGCCTGGATGACAGCTCAAAAGTCTGGAATGTATGAAGGCTGGGTTTCTCCACATGGTTCACTCAGTGCTGAGATGGGAATAGCTTTTGAGCACAGTAAGGTATGACCTGAAAACCAGTATGATGATGATGATGATGATGATGATGATGATGTGTGTGTGTGTGTGTGTGTGTGTGTGTGTTGGGGCAGGGATGAAATTCACAATATTATCTTCATTTTAATGAAGGATAATTTGAAGGGTAACATCAGTGAACTTGTGGTGGACAGAAATTTTAAGTGCTTTGTGTACAAAGTAGTAAGTGTGATCTCTATGGAAGAAAAATAGCAAGGATATGTTTTTACTTCTAATAGTAATAAAAAAAAAGAGGAGGAGCAGGAACAGGGAAAGAAACAGAAGTAAAAATTAAGATTGGAAAAGAAGAGGCAGGAGGAAAAAGAAAGAAGGATGGGAAGGAAAAAGAGGAGAAGAAAAGGAAGCTTTTTGATACTCGCTGCGCATGTATTTAAAATACTGGTCTAAAAATTTGTCATGATGAAGCCCCTTTGAACTATCATAACCTATACAGTGATTAATTTCAATTCCTCAGTTTAATAATTTTTTTTGCATCACACTTGGCAATACTCAGGGTTTGTACTGTTCCACTCCTGGCTTTGCACTCAGAAATTACTCCTGGCAGTGCTCGGGGAACCATATGGGATGCTGGGAATTGAACCCAGGTCAGCCACATGCAAGACAAACGCCCACCCACTGTGTTATCTCTCCAGTCCTATGATAATTTTTTACAAAATATTTTAATGTAGACAAAGGCTGAAAGTGTCAATATGATTCGAGTTGAACTTGATTATATAACAAAGTTCCAATATGAAAATTAATCGAAATTTAAAAACAGTTTTCTTTTAAATGTGAAAAACTATCATATATCATCAAGATGCTTTAAGTCCTTATTCAATAATTTACTAAGCCATCTGTTGCTACAATGAACCTTCTGTATTGTTAGTTTTGCTTGTTGAGGTTAGTTGGTTTTTGTTACTTTCCCTTCTAATTTAGTGTGCTCCTACTGGAATTTCAATATTGGGGAATTAGAAAGTGTCATACGTAGCTGTGCAGTCCAGAGACTTCAGGATCTATGGTTTAGGACAATGAGTTGACATGGCAGCAGATATGGGAGGTGGGTAAGGCTGGTGGGGGCTTTCAAAAGTGTGAAGGGGAGGAGGCTGCCTACTCTGACTCTGAGAAGAGCCCAGATGTTGATGAACACTAGCATCACTGTATCACTGTCATCCCATTGTTTGTCGATTTACTCGAGCGGGCACCAGTAATGTCTCTATTACACTCAGCCCTGAGATTTTAGCATCCTCTCCTTATTCATCTTTCCAAACAATTGGAGGCTCTTTCAGGGTCAGGAGAATGAAACCTATCTTTACTGTTTTTGGCATATTGAATACGCCATGCGTAGTAGCTTGCCAGGCTCTGCCATGCGGTGGGATACTCTTGGTAGCTTGCTGGGATCTCTGAGAGGTATGTATATATCTGTTACTGTATTTAGGATATGAATACACCACAGGGAGCTCGCCAGGCTCTCCTGAGCGGGCAATAGACTCAGTAGCTTGTCAGGATCTCTAAGAGGGAGAACTAGGCTATTAGATGTCATGGGGCATCGCAGCTGGTCTCTTCCAGGAGCTTGGTTTTATAGTCTCTGGATGTTGGCTATTGATGGGATTACACGGTGCTGGGGGCAGTTTCTGAGTGTGACTGTGTAGCTACTGGAAAACGGGGGGATCTGGGTGGAAGAGGCCTCCACCAGCTCCCCCATGCATGAGACTCGTCTGAATGTGTGGTGAGTGGCCCTGAGCATGGTCGTGGCTAGGTTCCAGATGTCCTCAACTGTCAAGGCTCTGCTCCGGGTGGGGAGGGAAACTCAACCTGTCCCCTCTGAGGGGCCCCAGTGAAGACAGCCAGGCGTGTGGGGGCAAGAGACTGCGTATCTCTTTTCTGGGAGCTTGGTTTTATAGTCTCTAGATGTTGGCTGTTGATGGGATTACACAGCTCCAGGGGCAGTGAAATAGACTTGAAATTATCAAGTATATTACCAACATACTTGAAATTATTTGCAATTTGACATCTTTGCAGAGAACATTCGGGGAGCAGTGTAATTGAGCCCTTGCAGACTCTAACAGTGGGGTGTGGGTGCATCTGGCAGATCGTCACCAGAGTTTTCAGTCTCAGGAACCAGTGTGTCCATGAAGTTTAGCTGTTTGGCTTGCTCTCCTGAGATTTAGGCCAGGTATCTAAAGAGCAGGGCTCGTTGGTGAGTCAAAATGGCCAAGGCTATTGCGAGATGGAGATGACTTCTGGGGAAACTATGAGATTTATTTCAAGATCACACAGCTATTTTTTTAAAAAATTTTTATTGACTCACCATGTGGACAGTTACAGAGTTCTCAGGTTTACGTCTCAGTTATACAATATTCAAACACCCATCCCTTCACCAGTGCCCATATTCCACCACCAAAAATCCCAGTATAACCCCCGCCCCTCCACCCCCAACTGTATAACTGATGAATTTCACTTCATTTTCTCTTTACCTGGATTACGTTCCATATTTCAACACAAAACTCACTATTATTGTTGGAGTTTCCCCCCAAGAAAGACAGCCCTACTACCAAGGAAGCATTTGATAATTAGTTTTCCATTGCTGAGAATGAAGAGATATGTAGCTCCACTGCTCCAAGTACATAACTCTTTTTTTTCTTTCCCTTTTTTTTTTCCTTATCCCCCTTCCCGCGCCTCATAATATGGTGGACGCCATGCCTCATTTCTCCCTGAAAATGGGAAACAACCGGGAAAGAGGGATATTTCCTCTTCTCAGCCGGTGTGGGGCTGTTGCTTAGTCCACAGTCCAGAGAAATGGCTGCTACTTTAATAACCTTCAATATTTCAACAAAAACTCACTGTTATTATTTGGAGTTTCCCCCTCAAGTCAGACCTGTTAAAAAGGAATTGTCACATTGCTGACAATTATAGATGGTTTTGGATTTCTGTATAAAGTCCAGGGAAAATTCTGCCAGAAATTGCACAGCCCAGCTCACAGTCCCAGTGCATTGCTGTAAGAAGTCTCTGGAATCAAAGTCTTTAGGCGCAGAGGGTCCATTTCACTCTCAGCAGCTCCGAATTTATCTGGGCCGAGGGCATACCAGTTACACCCACTTCCCATGATTCCCTAGGATCCCCAAGTGTAAAAATCGTATACCTCTGGATTAGGAGTCTTAGAAGATGGCTCCTGCCATGTGGATGTTGCTGCCGCCGCCATTTTCCATGCAGGAAGACAAGGTGGGAGGAAAGATCCACCCCCGGCAGCATGGAGTTGTAGCCCAGTTCACAGTCCCAGTGCATTGCTATAAGAAGCTGCGCTGGATGCTCGAATGTGTTACGTCTCTGGAATCAAAGTCTTTAGGTGCAGAGGGTCCCACACAGCTATTTTTACATGAAGAGATTCCAATTAATGTTTCACTAAGCTTCAGATGTCCACATGCCCTTCTCAGCTATTCATATATTTATTAAACACATTAATTGAGCACTGGGGATACAACAGAAAACAAAATTGATAAAAATCTTCCTTCATGGAGGTTACATCCCACTAGAGTATTTAAACAATAATTTAATGGAACGATACACTGAATTTAACATAAGAAGTATGTTCTGAGGGCAGTGGACCAAGACAGGGAATGGAGGACTGGGGCTGGAATTGACATTGTATATGGAGCAATCAGGGAATACTTTATTGAGAATATATTGAGCAAAGTCCTAAAGGGTTAAAGGAGAGAGCTCTGGGACTCTGGAGATAAGTAAATTCTCTGAAGGTAGAGAATTTTTAATTCATATTGACATGGTAAGGAACAAGGAAGTAGTTGGGGAAAATTGAGTGAGGTAAAAGCACATATTCATAAAAAATAGATTCAGGGCTGTAGAGACAGCATTGTGGGTGGAGTATATCTCCTTTTGCATGCAGGAGATCTGGGTTTGGTCCCTAGTAGTACAGGGAGCAAAACCAGTTGCCTGGGTACCTTTGGGTGTGGCCCCAACATAAACAAATAAAAATCAGAATGCAGTTTCAAGAGAGAGGACATGGTTATCGTATGATCTAAAACATCACAGCATCATGTATGCCGTATGTTTAGAGGAAATTATTAGAGAAATAAATGTTTGGTTTTTACCTCTAAGGAGTTGAACTGGGGTTAGGGAAAAGAGACAGCATGGAGCATAAACCTGTCATTAAATACATGAAGCATAAACCTGTCATTAAATACATATCTACTGAAGTTTTATTCCAAGTATTACTCCAAAGTTTAAAGGGATGAATGTTAATGTAAATGTACCTATGTACTTACAAAGAATCTTTGTTGTTTCATTGAGTGTAATAACAACCAATAAGAAATGCACTGTCTATACAAGGAAATGCAAATAAAATGGTAAAGTAGAGCTGCATGTATATACATATTGACTGGAAAAAGGTATATGAACTAAAACTCAAATCACTGGAGAGCAAAGTTTATCTGATGGATGTAATTAAACAACTGTGTCCATTTACCCATTTACATACTATTGTACAAAATTCTCCTAAAAAGTTCTTTATAAAGCTATAAGAGGTAATAAAATTGATCATTTATAATGACAGAATTGATAAAAATTGGAAAATTATTTAATTTTTTTTCTTTTTGGATCACACCCAGTAATGCACAGGGCTTACTCTTGGCTCATGCACTCAGGAATTACTCCTGGGGGTGCTCAGGGGACCATACGGGATGCTAGGAATCGAACCCAGGTCAGCTGCATGCAAGGCAAACTCCCTACTCACTGTACTATCACTCCAGCCCCCTGGAAAATTATTTAAAAGAACTACTAAAGAGTAGTTTTTAATTACTTACCATGAAAATACATGCAGGGTTGTAAAGAGAACACAAAGGAATTAAGGCACTTGCCTTCACAGCTAACCTGAATTCAGTTCCTGATGCTGGCATTACATGGGATCCTGTGGCCACTGCCAGGAGGAATGATGCCTGAGTGCAGAATCAGGCCTCCCATTCCCCTGGAAAATACTCTCAAAAGAAAGGACATGTGAACTGTAGTTTAAGTTGAAATTTTAAAAAGCAGTTTTAAAAATCTCAGATGTTTTGACTGGAAAGACAATACAGTGGGTATGGTGTTTGTACACCACCCACCTGGGACCAATCTCCAGCTCTGCATTTGGGCCCCTGAGCATTGCCAGGAGTGATCTCTGAGCATAGAGCCAAGCAAAAGCCTGAGTACAGTAAGCTGTGGCCCCCAAATCCAACAAAAATTGCAAATGTGGGATGATTTAATATTAAACAAAAGATACTAGAATATACGTACCTTATATCTATGAAAGAAATGCTGATCTACCTTTGATACTATATTCTCAGCCCCTGGTTCCTAGCACATAGCCTCACATAAAAATATGTATCAATAGTCATCAATAGACTGGATAAAAGAGTGAGTCTAGCCACAAAAACACAAAACCAAAAGGCCCTATTATGTTTCCAGGCATATTCTCAGAATTTATCTATAGATAATGACATTTATATGGCTTTATTTTTATAGTCTATCTGTTTTACTTCAATATCACCATTTTTAAAACAATTTTTTATTGTTTGCAACAGTATGGGTGTACAGTACGATAAGTTTGCAAAATTATAAAATTTAAGGAGTACAGGTTCACACATTTATGGGTATAAGCTTCTCCATCCCACCACCAGAGATGTAGAGCCATCAAACTACTGCAACAACCCCTTCACCTCCTTCCTAAGATATCCTCCTCTTTTCCTTTCAAAACCACGTTATTTTTCAGTGTAAGCTATTATGATTGTATTTTGCCAGTTTATTTCCTAACTTTTGAAGTTAACATGTCAATAATACTACTTTCACTTACGGTTTTCTTTTTTTCTTAAAGAGCTAATTTCAGTGTTTTTTTCAAAGATAGGGTTTAGAAAATTTTCATCACCAGGAATAACTGTAATTGATTGTTACCTGGCTCAGGACTCAAAGAGTCTGAGGACCATCATCAGAGCCATCTGCTTTTGTTGGGTAGAAATGGCAGCTTTACTAGTGGCTGAGAGGGAAGAAAAATAAAGGTTAAGAAGAAACAGAATTGAACCCTAAGGAGTTGGGGTGCTGCAGCCCACCATTTTTTAACTGTGCATTCAACCAAACTCCATGTAGCACTACTTCTGTTTTTTTCTTATACTATTTTCTTTCATTTCTTTTTATTTTATTTTCTTCTACTATTTTGCCCCCACACCTGGCTGTCTTCACTGGGGCCCCTCAAAAAGGGGTGGGTTGAGTTTTACTTCCCGCCCTGAGCAAAGCCCCAGCAGCAGAAGACCTCCAGAACCCAGCCACAGCCATACTCAAGGCTGCTCTCCACATGGTTGTACCAGTCTCACACATGAACCGGCAAAAGAACCCAGGTATGCAGGACCAAGGGCAGAGATCTCTGGGCCTGCTCGGAATGGGACTGGGCCTCTTTCACCCAGATCCCCCATTTTCCAGTAGCTTGGCAGTCACACCCACAAACTGCCCCTGGAGGTGCTGTGTAATTCCATCAACGGCCAAGATTCAGAGACTATAAAACAAATCTTCCAGAAGTGACCTCTTATTGCCTAGTTCTCCTTCTCGAAGAGCCTGGCAAGGTACCAAGAATATCCTGCCCTCACAGCAGAGCCTGGCAAGCTCTCCGTGGCATATGCCAAATACAGTAACAATGATGGGTCTCATTCCCCTTACCCTGAAAGAGCCTCCAATGTGGCACCGCTGGGAAGAATGAGTAAAGAGAGGCTGCTAAAATCTCAGATCTAGGACAAATGGAGATGTTACTTTCACCCACTTGAGCAATTGATGATCAACAAGATGACAGTGATACAGTGATTTTCTTTAAACTGAATGTTTATTTTTATGTACTTGCTGGTATTATTTCATCTTGTATATTTTATTTACCTTCTAGCTTATATTGCATTATTTAATGATTATGTCTATTTTTATATTATTTTATTTTAAAAATAGTTTATACTTGGATGGAACTGGTGGATATCATATTAAATGAAGAAAGTCAAAAGAAGGACAAACACAGGATGAAAGTACTTATTTGGAATACATTGAATAACAGGAGGAGGGAGATGCAAGGTATTAGAGGGGGGATTTCTATAGTACTTTGATCATAAAGTATAGAAAAGGGGACAGGAAAGAAAAAGAATTGGGAAAAAAAGAAAAATGGGTGGCGGTGGAAGGGGAGTAAGCAGAAGCAGATGGGAAGGAAAGGGGATAGGTGTCAGAGGCTCCAAGCACATCGGTGAAGTAGAGTTATGGTATATCTAAACGTTTAAACCACAGGGCTAAAAACAGTGAAAGCAGAAGATCCAAACTACAACAACCAAATTTAATAAGGCACCTGTCAAAAAGATAGGAAAGGGGTGGGGTGGGAGAACTGGGAACTTTGGTGGAGGGAAGCTGACACTGGTGGTGAGATTAGTGCTGGAACATTGTATGTCTAAAATTCAATTATGAAAAAATTTGTAAATTATGTCCTCTTAATAAAAACTTTTTAAAACTGAGAAAGATTAAGTAAAAATATGTAATTAGAAAAAGTATTTTATGCTGTCACATCATCTTAATAGGTCCTCTTCAATAATTTTGTCATGCTACTATCTAAAACATTTACACCAAATTCTACTTTATCAGCATAGTTGGTGATCATATTTCTTTTATTTTTCCCCAAGTATCTTTTTTTTGCATTTGGGTCACATCTGGTGATGCTCAGGGATTACTTCTGGCTCTGCCTGCACTCAGGAATCACTCCTAGCAGTGCTCGGGGAACCATATGGGATGCTGGGAATTGAACTCAGGTAGGCTGCGTGCAAGGCAAACACCCTACCTGCTGTACTGTTGCTCCACCTCCTTCCCCCAGTAATTTTTATTGAGGCACTGTGCTTTATGAAATTGTTCATAATAGAGTTATTTCAGGCATATAATATTCCAACAATATTAGCACCAATCCTAGCACCAATGTCCCCTTCTTTCCACTAATACCCCAGATTTCCTTCCAGCCCCCTAGCCTACCCTGTTGGCAAGCAGATGAAAAATTAACTTTCATATTGCTTGGTCTAAAAAAAGTTGAAACAATGGCAAAATTAATTATCAGAAAATAAATAAGCAAAAGTCAATTAGTGGTGATGAATTGCTATGTTTTTAACTTTTCTTAATCTAGAAGAAGAAAACCATATGCACCATTAGTAAGTGCTATACTCAAGCCACATGTTAGGAAGTTTGGGGCTGGAGCGATAGCACAGTAGGTAGGGCATTTACCACGCAGCCTGTTTGGGTTTGATCCCGGCATCCCATATGGTCCACCAAGCATAGTCTGGAGTAATTTCCGAGTGCCTAAGTGCAGAGCTAGAAGTAACCCCTGAGCATCACTGGGTGTGACCTAAAATGCAAAAAAAGAGGAAGTTTGTAATCCCCTTTAAAAGAATTCTTTTCTTTTAAAGTTTATATACAGTGATATATACAGTACAAAGTTATTTATGATTGGGTTTCAGTCATACAATGTTCCATCACCTGTTCCTTCACCACTGTACATTTCCCACCACCAATATCCCCAGGTTCCCTCCCGACACCTTCGCCCCCAACCTGCTCTGTCTCTGTCTCTGTCTCTGTCTCTCTCTCCCACTTCTTTTGAGCATTATGGTTTGTGATACAGCTATTAAAACATTATCATGTTTGTCTCTTTACCTACTTTCAGCACTCACCAACAACTTTCATAGTGGTTCTTTCTCTAACTTTACTCTCTACACCACCACTTGTGGCAGGTTTCAAACCATGAAACAGTCCTCCGGGCCCTTGTTTCTACTGTCTTGGGTATTAGTCTCATACTGCTTTTTTTATACATCCAACAAATGATTTCAGTCATTCTGTGTCTTCTGTTCTTCTGACTCAATTCACTCAACATGATACTCTCCATATCCATCCATTTATAAGAAGATTTCGTGACTTAATTTTTCCTGGTGTCTAGGTAGCATTCCATTATGTAGATACACTATTTTTTCTTTACCCCACTACCAGTACTCAGGCACTTGGTTGTTTCCAAACTCTGGCTATTGTGAATAGTGCTACAATGAACACAGAAGTGCTAATGGCTTTTCTGCAGCATGTTTTGGGACCCCCGGGGCATATTCTCAGGAGCATTATTGCTGGATCCTATGGAAGCTCAATTTCTAGTTTTTTGAGGAATGCCCACATTGTTTTCCAGAAAAGCTGAACCAGTCAACATTCCCACCAACAATGAATTAAAGTCCCCTTCCCCCATGCATCTGTGCCAACACTGTTCTTTTGTTTTTTTTTGTTGTGCCAGTGTGCCAGTCTCTGTGACATGAGATGATATCTTATTGTTGTTTTGATTTGTATCTCCCTGATGATTTTTATCAGGCACATTTTAGCCACTTGTTTTTCTCCTTTGAAGAAGTTTTTGTCCACTTCTTCTCCCCAATTTTTGAAGTGGAGCAAGGAAAGCCTCTTGAACAAGTGGTGCTGGGAAAGTTGGGCAGCTACATGCAGACCTCTTTCTTTATATTATTATTATTATTATTATTATTACTATTATTATTAAAGATCCGGGGCTGGAGCGATAGCACAGCGGTTGGGCATTTGTCTTTCACGCAGCCAAGTTTGATTCCTTTGCCCCTCTCAGAGAGCCCGGCAAGCTACTGAGAGTATTGAGCCTGGCAAGCTACCCGTGCGTATTGGATATGCCAAAAACAGTAACAATAAGTCCCGCAAACATATAAGCATTAACAATATTAATCATTTTGTATGGACACAATAAGAAATGCATTAAAGCTTATAGAATTGCTCTCCTGGGACCATCTCAATCTCAGACTACAGGGCTCAGGCCAGATCAGTCTTTCCTATCGCTAGCAGAGTCCTAGTCTCGTCATTACTTTTGGATCATGATAGCATTTGTCTATGATCAAGCTCTTAACTTATAGTTAAGAATTGGGCACTTTGGCCAGGCCCATCTTGATGCCAGGGTAGCACATAACTCACTGCTTGCCCTGGATCTGTCCCATTCCTCGTCGGGACCCTGCTTTTGGGGTGCTAGGAACTGAGGGCAACTGAGGCATAAGTGGAGAAAGCAGGTGCCTGGGAATGAATAATATTCGAAGCCAATTAAGACCCAAGTTACAAAAGCATAATATTGTCTTTTTGTGTCTAAACAAAAAGGACATTGCTTTAAAGTAAATTATTCAAAAGGCATAGGAGAGGAGAAAGGCAATATTAACTTATAATATTTAGTGTTAAAATATTCAATATTAACTAATAAAGTTGTCTCCTAGGAAGGTCGGACCTTATAAATTAACAGAGTCAGATTAGGGGAAAAGCTGATTAACTGTTTGGGGGAAGAGAGCATAGAGAAGTGACTACAGCTAAACAAAGGGATGGGAGAGATTTGGGAACACCTTGATAGGTGTGACTGGGGTAAGCCTAAACTCCGGGAAAAACCGGGATAGGCTTCGTGTGGCAAGAGAGGAGAGGACAAAGTAATGTCATCCTACACCCATCTAATAAGGGATTAGTATAAAAGATGTATAAGGCAATGGTAGAACTTTACAAGAAAAGAAACAACTAAAAAATACAATTACAAAATGGGGAGAAGGAATAAAGGAGCTCTTTTAATGCTTCTTGCAGTATTGGCTTCAAGTTCCCTAAGCTGTGGTCTGTCCATGAAGCTCTGTATCATCTCTTCAAATCTGAATGATAATCTAGCTAGACTATTCTTGATGACTAATTCATTTCATTGAGGTTTTGTACTCTATCCTTCCATATTCTTCTGTCTCATAGTGTATAATTTGATAGATGTTCTGTACATCTTATACATCTTGTAGACTTTCCTTTGTATATAACTTTCTTTCTTGATCTTGACGCATTAAATATTCTGTCTCTATCTTTGGATTTTGTCATTTTAAGTATAATGTGTCTTAGGGTTTTCCTAATTGGGTCTATTTTCACTGGGACCATTAGGTCCTCTTGGATCTCAGAGCCTAGAATACTGAACTCTGGGAAGTTCTTATAGATGATTTCTCAATAACTATTGTTAAGAAACTATTGTTTCTATTTCTTCATCACATTTGATTCCTGATGTTCAGGAACTCCAGTGATTCTTATATTGCTCCTCTTGAACTTATCCCACAGTCCTCTGGCATGCTGTTCATTTGTTTTTCAGAAATATTTTCCACTTTATGTTGTTTCCTATTGGTTTTCTCCTCATCTTGGAGATCCTTGATCTTTGACTCAGCTTCTGTTATTCTGCTGTTCAGAGTGTTTCTTGGCATTTTTTATATAAGCTACCATATACTTTATATCTGTCATTTCTGACTGTAAGAGTTTTTTCATTTTGACTTTTATACTTTCTTGTGCTTTCTGAATATCTGTGTGATCATTGCTTTGAATTCATTGAACATCCTCATCATCGTGTCACTAAAGACACCATCTGAGGATTTATTAGTGTGGTTTATGTCTTTAGTGATACTGTTTCACTCATTGAGCTTGGTGGGCTTTTACATTTGTTTCCTAGTGTTCTTGTGCTTGGCATGAGTCTTTGCAGCTACCCTTCAGAAGATACTGAGGGATTAAGCTGGAGTTTGCACTCTGTCTTCTCTGTCCATCCTCACAGAACGACAGGAAGAATAACTGAGCAGCTTGTAATTTGTTGAACAGAGCTGTCACTTAAGGCGCTGTGCCTTAATAGGGCACAGGCCAAGTTTGGAGCTTGTGGGGACCCATCCAATTGGGAGGGGTTTTGCCTCCTATTCCAGAATATTTGGAATAGGCCAGAATAGGCCAGTGATATCAGCCAGTAGCAAGCTACATCTGGGATGGTGGAGCAGCAAGTAGAAGGTCTGATCGTATTTCTTTTAAATGGTTCCATTGAACATCCAAATCGTCCCTTGTCTTGCCTTCTGTGACACCGAAATATACTGAGAAGGCTTTATGTTACCCTACAGGGTGGTCACCATCCTCCCTGATCCTATACTATAAGATTCCAAAACTGGTTGAAGTTTCTTATTTACAAAGATACAGTTCTTTGAATACATAACTATGCCATCTGAAGGGCTCAGATGGGTGAAGCTCTATTGTTCACTGCATCACTCAGAGGAACTTGTGCAAACAACACAGTGGCCATTCCCATTTCTCGACTCTGCTCATATGTATTATCAACTAATGGGGATTAATGATAAGTATATATATAGTAAGGCAAAATGCATGGGCAAAATAATTTCATGTATATGGAGTGAGATTATGTCTACATATAATGTTGGAGCTATATTAGAGTGAGGGAAGATAGTTCTACTAATTAAGGATATGAAAGGGAGATCGGAAAGCAACTAGATTTTTATCTCTGCATTGGATAGCTGAAGCAAACCTGGAACCAATTTGACACTGGGCCTCTTCTTATGGGAAATAATAAATATGTTTCTCACTAAAGCCAGTTTTAGTTGAGTACTGTGTTACTCATTGTCAAAAATATTCTAACTGGGAAACATTATTTCTAAGAATCTTATCTCTTTTATGTGGTCATGATAGTATATATATATACATGTATATGCATATATATGTATATATATATATGATCTTAATTGCATTTCACCACGTTAAATAAACCACTGTAATTCTACTTAACAGGTTTCAGTGACTATGAATAACAAAGAAAACAGCTCCCTGCTCTTCACTTCCCAAGTGTCTGGGCTGACTATACAGATCTGTCCACAAATTCCTTAGCAACTGTCAAGTTCATCATATCAGATTTTCTTACAGAAAAAAATTTTTTACAGTTCCTCTTCGCAATATACCTGCTATATAAAACTTTATTCATAATTATATAAGCGAAGTATGCTCAATTAAAGAACTAGAAAATGCCAGAGGATTGAAAGAGAAAATTTCTATCTATCATCCAAAAATATGTCCAGCTGACATTTTATTACATTTTTAGGGGGTTCAACTTTAAAAAAATATTTTTAATCTAATTACTGTGAGATATACAGTTAAAAAGTCACTCATGATTTAGTTTCAGACATGCAATGTTCCAAAACCCAACTTTTTACCAGTGCACATTTCTGTCCACAGTTTTCTTCTCACCACCCCCTGCCCTGCCTCCTCAATCTGCTTCTATGGCACATGGCAGGCTCTCTCTCTCTCTCTCTCTCTCTCTCTCTCTCTCTCTCTCTCTCTTTTTCTCTCTCTCTCTCTTCCCATTCAGGCACTGTGATTTGCAATACTGTTACTTAAAGGGTACTAAGCATATCAATTTACCTCATTTCAGCATTCAGTTTTTGTCCAGTGATTATTTCCAACTATCACTGTCAGAGTGGCCCCTTTGGTGATCGAATTGCATTCCCCCTCCCTCTGTGTAGCAAGCTCCTTATGATGGACCAGTCCTCCTGGACCTTATTTCTACTGTATTATTCATGTATATATACATGTATATATAAAAAAAACCACCAATGAGAGCAATAATTCTATGTTTGTCCCTCTATCTCTGACTCATTTCACTCAGTATGTTACTCTCCATGTACAAGCAATTTTCATGACTTTATTTTTCTTAACAGCAGCTTAGTATTCCAATGTGTAGATGTACCATAGTTTCTTTATCCAATGATCTGTTTTAGGACACTTGGATTGCTTCCAGAATCTGACAATTGTGAATAGTGCTGCAATGAACACAGGAGTGCAGATGACTTTTCTATATTGTGTTTTTGGGTTACTGTGGAATATTCCCAGATCATATTGCTGGATCACATGGAAGCTCAACTTCTAGTTTTTTTGAGGAATACCTAAATTGTTTTCCAAAAAGGCTGGACCAATTGGCATTCCCACCAGCAGTGAATGAGAGACCCTTTCTCTGTATTCATGGCAGCTGGTTGGTTATTTTTGATGTGTGCCAGTCTCTGTGATATGAGATAATATCTCATTCTTATTTTGATTTGAATCTCCCTGATAATTAGTGATATAGAGCACTTTTACATGTGCCTTTTAGCCATTTGTATTTCTTCCTTGAGAAAGTTTCTGTTCATCTCTTCTCTCCATTTTTGATGAGGTTGTATGTTTTTTCTTGTAAGATTCTACCAGAGCTTTATGTACCTTGGATATTAAGCCCTTATCAGATGAGTGTTGAATACATTTTTCCCATTCCATGGTCTTTATTCATATTCTGATCATCATTTTCTGTGAAATGCAGATCTTCTCAGTTTAATGTAGTCACATTTGATTATCTTTAACTTCTACTTGCATGGTCAGTAGTTTTTCATCTTGAATATGCCTTTAGCTCCAATGTCATGGAGGGTTCTGCCTACATTTTTATAGATATACTTTATGAATTCAGATCTATTATTGAAGTCTTTAATCCATTTTGATTTTGTTTTGTGTGTGGAATTAGAAAGAAGTCTGAATTTATATTTTTTGCATGTAACTGAATAGTTTTCTCAACACCACTTGTTGAAAAGGCATTTCTTGCTCCAATTAATATTTTTTGTTCCTTTATTGAAGACTAACTGATCATATCCCTGAGGGTCTGTTTCAGGATACTCAAGTATATTCCACTGATTTGAGGGTCTTCCTTTATTCCAATACCATGATGTTTTAATTATTACCACTTTGTAGTGCAAATTGAAATTGAGGAAAGTGATGTCTCCCATGTTCCTTTTTACAAGGATTTCTTTAGCTATTCAGAGGGGCTTATTGGGCCATACTAATTTCAGAAGTGTTTGATATACTTTTTGAATGACATAGGTATCTTTATAGGGACTGCACTGAATGTGTACAATGCTTTGAGGAGTATTGTCATTTTGATGATATTAATCTTCCCAATCATGAGCAGGAGATGTGTTTTCATTTTATTGAGTCCTCTTTTATTTCTTGAAGTAGTGTTTTATAATTTTCTTTGTATAGTCTTTCACATCTTTAGTTAAGCTGACTCCAAGGTACTTGATTTTCTGAGGCACAATGGAAAATGTGATTATTTATTTTTTAAAATATCTCTTTTTTCTCTCTCATTATTTGTTTATAGAAAAATCATGGACTTTTGAGTATTAATTTTCTAGAGTACCATTTTACTATATGAATCTATTTTTTCTCAGAGTTTTTGGTAGAGTCTTTAGGATTTTCTAAAAAACAGCTTCATATCATATGAAAATGGCAGAGTTTGACTTCTTCCTTTTCTATCTGGATGCTTTTGATATATTTTTCTTGTCTAATTGCTATGGCGAGTACTTTCACTATTATATTGAATATAAGTGGCAAGGACAAACTTGTCTGTGCTTGATCTTAAAGGGAAAGCAGAGCGCACTGGAGCCTTGTCTCTGAATCTCCAGCCCAGACTTGGAAATCTCTAAGAGGGACCCTGGAGCCTGCTCAAGTACTGCTGGGCAGCCCATTTCTCCCCATCCCCCAAATTCTGTTTCCTCTCTTTGTTAGGTGTGTGACCATCAATGTCAAAGTACTTAATCTCTTGGATATTTGCTTCGTCGTATTTAATTTGGCTATTATTATACCTCTAGACTTTGGAGAAAAATATGAAGTCTTGAAAATGGCACCAAATTAGTGCTCTGTGAAGGTCATTGTTATAATCATTAAGTTGGGGTTGTTTTCCATTTTCTCAAATATAAATCAATATCCATATCTGTAAACATCCTGAACATAAATCTTTTTGTATTTTTGTTTTTGTGTTTTGGTTTCTCTAATTTTGTTTTGAAATCAGTACCTTGGCTGGGAATTCCTGATTAATGTGTGGGTTGTTTTTCATAGTCTGTTAACTGAGTTTTATAAAAGTTAAAAAACAAAGTGTCAGAGAAATTACAAAATTCAAGTCTCAAGAAGTAATACTGAGAAGGACACAATTCTTGGGCAAAAAATGTTTTTGCATTTTTATTTGTTTCCTAGTGACCCAATGTTACTGAGTAGACTCATTCATTTCATCCTCAGTGGGTTTTCTGTTTTTAAATCAAAGTGGGACAATCCATTTATAGGTCCAATTGACTCCTAATACTAGATCTATTTAGAGGACTGGCTAAAGCGACATTTTCTTGGTGGAAAAAAAAGTAGTTAAAAAAATCTACTACGCTCTTTCCTTCACATATCTTTTCAAAATTCACAAGAGTACACAGAGTGGATAAAGGAGTCTTTTATGAGTCTTTTATGGCAGAGCTCAGGGGAACTCCGCAGTATAAATTTAATCATGTAATTTCATCAACCAATTGTCCATTTCCTGAGGTACACTTTGTTAATATCAGACACTGGTAATGTTAACTATCTTTTTAGCCACCTTCTTGCCTCCACAACAAAGACAGCAGCATACAACCTAAACATTACTAGTTCTAAAATTCTCTATTCAGCATGACAGACAAAGAGAAAATAATGGAAAGAAGAATGCATCTTCTGTTTTTCTGTTACCTGGAAACACTTGTACCAGTCCACTTCTGCTAAATTCTTGGGACCTGTAGTTTAAAAGAAAATTTACTTTGAATTAAATTATCTAAAAGTCATTAATAAAAGATTCCAGTGATTCCCAGCAATTTTAAGTGAGCCCTTAGTGACAGATTCTTATCTTTAAAAACCCAACTTTTTGAAAGAACGCTGGGGAATTTGTCATTCTGATACTGCCCCCCTGTGGCTGTTTTGGATCCCAACAATCTGTGTAGCCTTTGTCCAGCTGCACGTTCTCACCCTTTGTCATTTGCTTTCTCGGTCATTTAAGTTTCTCTCTTACTTCATCTACAATGTTGGAAGGAATTCAGGCTCTCAATGACTCATCCTGATTCATGGCTCCATTTTGACCCCAGGATCGCAATGTTATCCTCTGCTAGACTTTATCTCCTTTCTGACATTGGTTCCCCCATGTGTGACTAAATGCTCCCTTCCTCTTTGATGGGGAGTCTACATTCTTCGTAATGGTGCATTCAGTTAAGTGATCATTTGTTTAAAATGATATTCTCAATCTTTTCTTATAGCATAGCCCTTCATCAGCCAGATAGTGCACATCTGTTAGCAAAGCTTGGCCTCTTCAATGAATGTTTTATAGGTACTTTTAGGGGGCCTCTTTCCAGGAGTCTCTTTCCTGTAACTTTGTCTCTTCTCACCAACCAATCAAACATGCTTTTCCTGGTTCAGAGAGACTCCAAAGATCTTTATCTCTAATTTAAGGATGATTTCTAATTCAGGGTCATTTGCCAAAGTGAAATGCCTGGTGCACTTTATGGGAAATTAATCGTTTAGCTTTTCCTGGCACTTTCTCAAGTTTAGGGAAATGATTTCCTCTCTTATCCCAATAGAAAAAGCTTTTAAAAAGTAAACTTAAAAGATGTTTGCAAGTTAGTATGCCAAGTTTCATTAACAGATAAATCCAACATAAAAACAGGCTAATAAGTGAGGTGAGACCAAGATTTAGGGTTAAAAATAATCACTTTGGGGCCAGAGAGACAGTGCAGGAGTGAGACACTTGCTAGCATGTAGCTCCATTAGCTGTGACCCTAGTTTGAAGGTCCAACACTGCAGATGCTTCCCTGAGCATGACCAGAGTCACTCCTCAGCACAGAGCCAGGAATATCCTCAAAGTACTCCCCAGATGTGGTCCAATCCCCTCCTCCTAACAAACAAATAAACTAACTAATAATCACCTATTGTCTCTTAACTAAAATAACCAGTCCTAGAAAGACAGGTGAAAAATGCTAGGTAGTAGATTAATGACTACTTATTTAATTTTTTTCTTTAAAATGGATATAATAACACATACTTTAGAAATTATAATGATAAACAGGATAGTTTTGAAACTTACAAACCACTATAGAAATTAAAATTATTTTTTACATTTAAAGTAATTTATTTACATTATCTTTTTTTGGGGGGGGGCTGGAGCAATAGCACAGCGGGTAGAGCGTTCACCTTGCACATGACCAACCCGGGTTCAATTCCTTCACCCCTCTTGGAGAGCCTGGCAAGCTACCGAGAGTATCCCGCCCACAGGGCAGAGCCTGGCAAGCTACCCGTGGCGTATTCGATATGCCAAAAACAATAACAACAAGTCTCAGAATGAAGATGTTACAGGTGCCCGCGTAAGCAAATCTACGAACAGCAGGATGACCGTGACAGTGTTCTTTTTTGGGAGATAAAATTAAAAAGAAAACCTCATTTAAACAATCAACCAAAAAAATATTTCTCTAAGGCTCTTTTCTGAAAATTTAGCAACTAGGAGCTGATATTCCATAAAAGTAAACTTTCTTCTAAAGACAGTTTCCCATATTTACATCTCATAAATGAAAGAACATTTATAGTGCACACAATTGAGAACTTTTCTATTAAAGCAACTTATCCAACAATAGATAATGTTAGGTTTAATTTATAAAGCAGTGAAGTTAGATAAAAGGGAAAAATTTACTGCCTAGTTAGGTATTGTCATAAATAACCCTAGCCAAAGTCTTAATCAGGGTTTTTTTAAGGCACAGATTGACTTGAAATAGTCAAATGACTTACTTCATGGGAGGAAACATGTCCCCAAATGCAAGAGCATCATTTAGTGCCTCCAGATTGAGGAAAACCCGTTGCAACATTGGAAATCACCCTTAGGAAAGGCTACCCACTCTGCAGAATGGCTTGTGGTATCCTGCCATTGTTCATGTCAGAGTGTGGCCATCTTGTCCCTTTGGCCTCCATTCTTCACCACTGGCAACTTTTGCTCACTCCCATGGGTTTAAAGAAGTCTTAACTGTCACTTAAGAGTTAGATTCTATAATGGTTCAATTTAAACACTGCAGTTATTTTTGGCACAGTAGCCCATGGCAGATAACTTTTGAAAAGAAGCAGAACCTCCTTTAAAACCACCCCTCTTTGTGAAATTCCAATTTATTAAAGAGTTCAAAGGGAACTTGTTCCAGTGGATATCAGCACCGGGGAAGTGTCTAGATCTCTCTAAGATCTTGGGCCCTTCCTCTGAAATCCTGGCAGTGACTTCCTGCCATTCTAGGAAGCACAGATTTCAAAACATTAAAACTGATCTGACAATTAGTTTCAGAAATAAGAAACTAGGACACATTCTAAAATAATAAAAGTCATCATGAAAGAAAGCAAATCAGTCTCTAGAGAGGAGATTGCTTGAGAATGGAAATCGGGGACTTTGTAGAGTAGAGTAACTGTAGTGGTCTGTATCTTGACAGAAGAATGAGATATACCAGTGTAGCCATTTGTCAAAACTGAACTATACATTTCAAATTGGTGATCTCACCACATGTACCTTAATAAAATAACTGAAGGCTGAAGCCAGGCAGAATCTGGTTAATCTTTAGATAAATACTAACTTACATTCACTTAGCTAAAGAGATACCCTACAGTCTCAGTGGATTTTAGCTATAAAGATCAAATACATGTTTAAGGAATATTTGGGGCTACTTCATACTATAAAATTCCAAATCAAATACCAGCCCCATGGTACTCACTTTACATTCACTATGTATACCATTGTTAAGTGCCTAGCCTCAATTAATCTTTGATAAATGATGTAACTGTGTTTTTTATTGATTAACACTTTGCAGCAAAATTGAAGTGAGGGCTAAATTGCAGAAACCTGGAGACCATTCCTAGAAAAATAATTTCATAAAACATTTGCTCTTCAGGTTAAAGTGTTCATTCTCAAGTGATGTAAATTGAGTCTCATGATCAAACACTGGTTCATATCCATTTTCCTTCTTGCTCATCTTTCTGAATCTGATTAAGCACAAGCTCTTCCCCTCAGATTTGTGCATGTGCATACACTAAGCTCTCATGTTTGTATACACCCACTCCCATAGTTATTGGATACATAAATAAATGCATAAAGAAACATAGTCTTTGAAGCCTATTCTGAATTCTAGGAAAAGAATGACTTCTTTAAATATTATCTCTGCTTCAGAAAGTCTCATTTACAAATAATCACTATAGTGTGGAAGAATAATCAAAAGATTGTCCAGAGGCAATGATTTGATGCTCCATTCCTTGTAGATTTTTTTCTATTGTTAAGAAACAACAAAACGGAAGAATCCTGGCCTGCAGGCAACGAAACATTGGAGAATGCTCCAGGCCCTAAAGTGAGCCGGTAACCCCAGGGTGCTCTAGATGGAGGAGGTACAGTCTCCCCGCCTTCTCCAGATGGAATCCCGGTGACATTGAGCTTCTACAAACATGGCTCCGGTATGTGGGGACCAGGATTCTCCATAAGTGGCCGGGCAACCTTTCTTGATATACAGAATGAGCAATGGAAAATAGATGATCTAGCATCTGCCCCTAGAAGGCAGGCTTGAATGGTGGTATTGAATGTCCAAGCAAAATATAATGCCCAAATCTATAGAGAGAGCCCCAGAGCCACACAAACCAATTTCAGAACCCAGTGGCTTCTTGCAGAAATACTTCTAAAAAGTATTTGTGAACTAAGCCACGGCCTCATGCTGCCCCCGGGAGGGGAAAGGTTTTTGTCCCTCGGCCTTTCCTTCTGATGGCAGTGACATGGTGACCGCCATCATTCAGATCCATTGGACAGAGGTACAAGTTTGCAGTGATCGGGCACGCAGGAAATCTAGGGTGGTACCAGCGCTGCTCCCGACCCAGAGGAGACGCCAAGCAGCCGCCCACAAACGGCCATGATCCCAGAGGCACACAAACCAATTTCATAACCCAGTGGCCTCTGGCAGAACTAACTCTGGACTTAATTACTAAAATACCAGAAATCCAAAATTATATATTCTTCATTACCAGCAATAGAAAACAAATTATCAAATGATGCCTTTTCAGCAGGTCTGATTGTTGGGGGAAAATTTCAAATAATAAGAGTGGGTTTTCTGTCGAAAATTGAATGTAATCAAAATAAAGAGAGTAAAGTGAAAATCATCTACCACACAGGTGGGGGTGGGTTGGGATGGGATGGGGGGTATACTGGGGTTCTTGGTGGTGGAACATATGCACTGGTGAAGGGATGGGTGTTTGATCATTGTACGACTGAGACTTAAACCTGAAAGCTTGGTAACTGTTATCATGGTGAGTCAATAAAAAATTAAAAAAAACAACAACAAAACAATTCATTCCAAATTGGCTTACTATAAAGTAAATATCTAAGATGTGTGTAGCTGTGTTTGGTTCTTGTAATTCTGGAATATATTGTCATATGATTTACCTAGGGGTTCTTACATAATAGGTGTTATTTAAATAAATTTTAAGCTCTAATATACTTAACATTTCTCAAAGATTTCAGCTTCATTTATGGGTCAAAACTTCAAGTGGAGCTATATCAAAGATGAGTTGACTAGTTCATACAAGATTGCAAAAGAGACTCAAAATCCTTGCTCTTATACCAGCCCTCTTTCTTTTGAGTGCACTGTCAATCAGATGTTTTAGAACATGTAAATAAACAATAGTAAAATAGTTATCAATTGCTGAAAATTTCTAAGAAATGAGCTAGGAAGCACTCAAAAAGTTAACTCTGAACCATAAACTTAGAACTTTAAATGTGGAGTTTGACTGAATGATGAGATTTTGTAAATCATGTGAACATATTTTTCTCTCTGGTGAAGGTATGAACACTGAGGCTTCTAACTTAATTTTACGGTTCAAGGTTGCATTTGCCTGCCATTGGGTTCACAGTACGTGAAGGACAAATAACTTTATAGCATCTCATACAAAGAAATGTTTCTGGCAGTTGAAATGGAGACATGAAATAAAAGATATATGTTTACAGAGCACACAGCAGTTTGAAAAATGTACTCAGTGAATTCTTGCTATTGGTTGAAGATTTGATTTTTTTAAAAAATATTATTTAACCTTTCTTCCATAATACTATAGCCTGGCCACACAGAGTCACCCCTTTCCTTCTAGAGCACTGGGCAGGCACAGACCTTCCTAGTGCAGACTAAGCCACGTGGTCTAGACTGGGGAGTTTCTTGAGCTATGGATGAGCATCTCATACTCCAGATACCATGGGTGGAAGCAGGGGGTTTCACTTGTGTGGCTTCTCTTTAAGCATCAAAAGTCGAAGATTATTTCTTAAACCAGGTGAATGCATGAAATACGTTTTGAAGGCAGACTGTAGCTTCGAAACTCACGCACACGACACATGAGAGTAGTACTGAGTCATACTTACAGGAGAGCGGGGACTGCTAATAAGAGTTTGGGTGAGCAGATGGCTAAGATGAAACTCAAGTTTCCAAATCTGAGGGGATGCGTCATTTTACTCCATCTATCCTAAGTAATTTCTTCCTTTTAATTGGTGTTTATATTTTGAAAATAGGACTGGAACGGTAGCGCAGCGGGTAGGGCATTTGCCTTGCATGCGGCTGACCTGGGTTCGATTCCTCCACCCCTCTCAGAGAGCCCAGCAAGCTACTGAGAGTTTCCCACCCACATGCAGAGCCTGGCAAGCTACCTGTGGTGTATTCAATATGCCAAAAACAGTAACAAGTCTCACAATGGAGGCGTTACTGGTGCCCACTCGAGCAAATCGATGAGCAACGAGATGACAGTGATTCTTCCATAATAACAATCTAGCAGTAAATGTTATATGCACCTATAATGTTTTTGTTTCCAGAAACAAATAAATTCCCACTGAAAGTGGATTTCAATTCCATGAAAATATTAACTTTAATTCCAATCTTTTGTAATTAATTAAAATTGACATATAAGAACTCTTGCTGGCAGAATTCTGATAAATTAGAAAGTCTAACTATCCTGAAATATTAAACAAATCCTTGGAGTTTTAAATTTCATCTTGTACAGTGTGTTTATATGAGTATGGCTTTTCAGAATCAGACGAAGTGAAGTCAAAGTGTTGAACATTATAGAGTCTGACATGAGACCTTATCATTTTAAGATTGAAATTTAATTATCAGTGATTTAGTGTCAGAAAGCACTAAATTATATTCATGTTAAATTAATAGTATAGGTTAAAACTATATTTTAATTTTATTCTTTAGTTTGTTTTGATTTTAGATTCTTTATTGTGGAATGAGGTCTGTAAGTGTAAAGAACTTACTCAAACTTGTAGCTTAAATGTTTGAATAAAATTATAATAAAGTATTAAGTCAAAATGGGGAGGTGTATTAATATATGTTTTCCTTTAAAATAAAATGGAGCTGCAACTTACCAGTCTGAGAAAGTTTAGTTTGGATTCATTGATCAGTATTTTTGATACACATTTTTGCCACTTACTTATCCAATATCTTAAGCTCATCTACAAAGATTACCATGATAAAATTTTTCAGATACATTAAATAAATAAATACATTTGGATCCCTTTTGGGGTAGTATATTTTTGGCATCTCTCTGATCTTGGGAATCTATACATTTTGGGTCCCTTTTTAGCATTTGGCAATATATTCTTGACTTTTTTGTAGTATCACTTAGTGATGTCATAAAAGAAATAGACTTTTGAATGAAATTTGAGAGACCACTTGATATGGAGGCCTAATAAAAGCCTGTTTGTTCTACCTAACCTATAGCCTTGATGCCCATTCTTTTTTATAGAAGACACAGCCCAAATGAGATTCAAGCCGTTATTGTATCACTTGGCAAGCATTGAGGTTGCAGGGGGTGCTCACTGTATATTGGACAAGAAAGGGCTATGACTTACAAAAAATATCCCAACATCATGGTGCAGATTCTGCCTGTCTTTCCCCTCACCTCTACCTCCTCCCCAGTTTGGCAGGATTGTTGCTTTTCTGAGCTCTGAGATCAACCTGTATCTTAATCAACAGCAATGGGGAGCTCTGGCATCCTGCTTCATTCTGGAAAGTGACCACATCCTTTCATTCCAGGTCCTGAAATAAGACTTGTATCAAACATTCAGACTCCAATAGATTCCTATCAGGTCATGTAGATGTGAAACCTCACCTATTTTCTGGTCTCCTTCAAGTTTGTAGGTAACCATAGAAGCCGTTTTCCCTGGCTACCTATTCTTTTCTTTTTTTTCTTTTCTTTTTGGGTCACACCTGGTGATAGCAATGCACAGGGGTTACTCCTGGCTTATTAACTCAGGAATTGCTCCTGGTGGTGTTTGGGGGACCATATGGGAAGCTGGGAATCGAACCCGGGTCAGCCGCATGCAAAGCAAATGCCCTACCCACTGTGTTATCACTCCAGTCCCATATTCTTTTCTTTTTTTAATTGGGAGTCCTTTGTTCCTTATTGATGGGTTTGGCATGGCATATTCAGAGCTGTGTTATAAGATGACATTTAATTTTTCACTCACAACTTAAATCTTAGATTTTTTTTTAAGTCTTAGATTTTGTAACTCTAGCTTTCGCTTATAGCTTTAAGGACCATTCAGAACTGTGTGCTCCAGTTTTCCTAGTCCTTTGAAAGCAAGTCAAAATAACAGATTTAATAAGGGTGCCATCTGTAGCTTCACCCATGTTGTTGCAAAGGCAAGACTTGATTTTCTCTTAGAGTGGAGTAGTAATAGAATTACATTATGTTTATGTCTGCTGCAATTTTGTGGTTCACTCATTTGTTATTGGACACTTGGGTTGTTTCTAGCTGTTGGCTGTTGTAAATAGCACTGCACATTTTAAAATTTTTGAAGCAAGATAGTTTTTACTGAAACTTATTTATAAAGACATGAGGGGAGATAAAGAGAGAAGTATGTGTTCAAGAGAGAACACAGGTTTCTCCAGAGTGAAAAATAAGTGAGCAAAGAAACAGAGATAAGCAAGCTAGATAAATGTTGAAGGGAGAACAGGGACTTGAAGAGCAAGCCTCATGGTTCCCTTAGACCCACTGATTCTAATTCTGCCCCTCTGCAATCTCAGCTCTGAATCAGAACTAATAGAAATCCCAATTAATTATTTTTTATAATTAAAAAATATTTTAATGAATCACTGTGAGATATACTTACAGACTTACAAACGTTCGTGATTATGTTTCAGTTCATACAGTGTTCAAGTAGCTATCCCTCCACCAGTGCCACTAATGTTCCAGAAAACTTAGAGGAGAAAAAACTTGTTTCTTTTTTCTCTTCCTATTCTTGGTAGCCATCAGTAAATGCTAATAATCAGTGGTTAGCTATAAATAGCTATCAGTATAAAGTATTGGTTGGCTTTTAATAAAATCTTAGTAAATAAATGATTGACTAAATGAATAAGCAACTTAATGAATTGACTAATGAATAAGCAACTAAATGAATTGACTAAATGAATAAGGCTGAAAATTTGTCTTAGCCTGCCAATTAAACAGAGACCTGGGCCATTTTCTTCGGCCTTGAAATGCAAATTAGTTCTTTTTTAATTCCCAATTTGTTTGTTTTGTGTGGTCTCCAAATCTATTGCCTCCCCTTGTTCCTTGAGGTCATTCTAACTTCAAGGACTTAAACAAAAGGCTCTCCTCACACCTTTTTCAGTAAGAGTGGGAGGAAAGATGATATTCCCAAGGACCGGAAGTTAGCCTCCTTGGTCTTCCTGGAGGTTAAGAAGAGAGAGTTCCAGCTGTCCAAACAGTGGAGGCAAGGCCTCTATTTTCTTTATTCTTCTCAGAATCCCAGTATGAACACAAAATAGGAATTTTAAAAAATTCCACCACTAGAAAATTTCTTATGGTTTCTGTGGTCATACAGTTGGATTTTATCTTCTGCTTCAACAGAAATGTCTGAGGGTCATCATTGAGCAAAATATATCCGAATATTCAATAATCTTATTTTTGCCTTGCTTCGAAATGTACCAATGCTTTTACTCATTTTAAATCCCAGTTCAAATACATTTCCCAGAATGAAAAGCCATGATTATGATTTCTCAGGTACCTGCTACAAATTGAGGTTATACTCCAAATATAGCGCATCTTCTCATACAAGAAAGACCCCGCTTCTTGCTACAAAAGACCACATGGTCATTAAGTAATGGCATATTTGTAGAGAGGTAGCTTAACTAGAAATAGAATGGCCAATGACACCTACCTTGCATTTCATTTTAAAATAAAAACTCTGTGGGGCCAAAGAACAGCTCAGAGGTAGATACCATGATTTACATATATAAAGCACACGGTTTAAGGCAACATATAAGCAAATAAAGTTAGGCTGAAGCTTATGGATCCTATTTTATGTTAGCATTTTCAGATTGCATTCACATAATTGTATTTCCTGGTCCCATATGACACTCTCTCATCAGACCATGCTGTGCATGTTTCCTTCACTTGAAGCTGAGTTCACCTTGGTGACTATTTATCTAAGCAAACAAGGGATAGTAGAAGCAACATGCTTCATAAAATGCTCCTAAAAGTTTGTCTCTCTTTCTCAGGGTGTTCATTCCTATCATACCAAGGAGTGGCTGAGCTCTCAGATAATTCCACATCCTGTCTTCAAGCCACTTCAATTGAAGCTGAGAGCAACAGAACTGAGATATCCCCATCCAACCAGCCTATACTGTAAGCTCTATGAGCAAAATAAATATTGTGGTTACTTTAGGCGACTCAACTAGAATTTATCTGTTGCATAATGATAAGAAACCCGGAAATCAAATGCTATCTGTCAGACCTCATAACCTCTGACAAATATGCAGGGTTAACTCTGTATTTCTAGTGAAAAACAAACACTGAGCTAGTGAGTATGACAGACATGGATTCTGCCTTCACCAAGATTACAGGGCAGAGAGCCTTTGTTCCTTCCCTTTATACCATGAACTATAGCACCATTGGAATCACTGAAGACCTTTAGTTATGCATATGACAAGAAACACTATGTTTTTCTCTAGACATTGCAATAATCAGAATATTCTCCTGCTGGAATAAGTCAAATTATGTATTTCTCTTGGTTTCAGATGTGACAATCCGTCATGTTCTTGCATTATAACTTTGTAGACTGAGTTTTAAACTGTCTTGGTTGGTTTTCTTTCTTTCATTTGATCTTTGAAATATTTTTCTCAACTTTATTATTCAAGTAGTATGTAGCACTGTAGCACTGTCGTCCCGTTGTTCATCCATTTGCTCAAGCAGGCACCAGCAGCATCTCCATTGTGAGACTTGTTGTTACTAATTTTGGCATATCAAATACGTCATAGGTAGCTTGTCAGGCTCTGCCTTGAGGGGGGGATACTGTTGGTATCTTGCCAGGCTCTCTGAGAGGGACAGAGGAATCGAACCTGGATCTGCCATGTGCTATAGCAGAGGGGGTAGGGCGTTTGCCTTGCATATGGTCAACCTGGGTTCAATTCCCAGCATTCCATATGGTCCCCTGAGCACTGCCAGGTGTAATTCTGGAGTGCAGAGCCAGAAATAACCCCTGTGCATCAATGGGTGTGACCCAAAAAGCAAAAAAAAAAAAGTTCATGTAGTATAAATTTATTAAATGGAAATTTAAAATATAATTGATCAAATAATATGATCATTCAAAATTACAACATAAGCAAGTAGTTTAGAATATTTTAAAAGGCTTTTAGAAATTTTCAATTTCTATATATGTACAACCCATTTTTTACAGATAAAAGCATATTAGATTGTATAAACATATTGCTCTGTATTTATTGATTTTTTTCATAAAATATTTAGAATATTTAGACTATTGTAACTTCACTAAGAATGGCTAAAATGAATTTAAATATTTAGAGAAAGATATATAACCTTATTTTAGCATGAGAAAGAACTGGAAAGGAATTAGGTCATTTCTGTTCATTTGAGCAGCCTGAACTTTTTTTAAAAACCAAGTTCAGAATTACTACCTTGTCTAGCCTCTAGTCACAAATCTCCAAGGAAAAGACTGTAAAGAAGTTTGAGGCTCAAGGTTTTTAAAAAAATTTCTTAGATTTGTGCTCCTATATCCATTGCAGCTCAATTCACAATAGCCATATTCCAGAAACAACCCAAGTGTTCAAGAATAGATAATTGGATATAGAAATTGTGGTATGTATACACAGTGCACTACTACTCAGCTTTATGAAAAGATGAAATCATGAAATTTGCTACCACATGGATAAAACTAGAGGATATCATGCTGAGTGAAGTCAGTCAGAAGTAAAGGGACAAATGCAGAATGATTTTCCTCATTTGTTGGATATAAAGAAACTTTAAAGTAGTAATAACTACCCGAGGCAGAAAAACCTGGTTTACCAAGAGGGTTGTAAAAATGAGCGAGTTCCCTGGGTCATGGATGGAGGGAAGATACACTGGCACTGTGTATGCATGAAACTCTATCATTATCAGTATTAGAAGTCATGGTACTTCAATACAAAGCTTGGGAAAAAATATTTAAAGTGCTTAGATAGTGATGCCAATGAATATGTTTCCTCCTTTATAATAAAAGCACAGGTAAGCCCAAGATATAAGAATAAACCTTTATTGGTGGCAATACATGATTCTACCTATGTCTGCTTTAAGGTCTTAAAGGTGGAACAAAAAAGGTCTATTGGTAGCTGTATTAGGTTAAAAATGTCTATCGCTAGTTGTATCAGGTTAACGTTTTTATTATTTATTATAGTTAACATTTTTTTGCAGTTTTTATACATTTTATTTTCATAAAGTATTTCACAATAGTTCATTGTAGATAATATTGAAACACCCATGCAACCAGCAAGCATCTTCCCATCACAATAAGAGGGAAGTGTGTAAAGGCTGTTGATTTCATTCTGGGGCCTTTAAGCCCCTATATAAGAGAATACAAGCAAGTATGTTAAAACCAAACACATGTGTGCTGCTTTAGGAACATCAATGGCTAGAGTATAAGAGATCATGTGGCTGCAAATGCAGCCACGCACTCCAGGAAAAAATTGCGTCGTTCTCTTCCAGGAGCTTTGTTTTACAGTCTCTGGATCTTGGCTATTGATAAGATTACTTGGCGCTGAGGCAGTTTGTGGGTGTGATTGCCAAGTTCCTGGAAAACTGGGGATTTGGGCGGAGGAGGCCCAGTCCTGATCTGAGTAAGCTTGGTATAGTTAACACTTATGTCTGAACCTTCCCCAAAGCACAGTTCTTTGACAATGAAGCATTCAAACTTATTTATTCATTTAATTTTGCTCAATCACCATGAGATATAGTTACAAAACTTTCATGTTTGAATTTCAGTCATATGATGATTGAACACCCATTCCTCCATCAGTGCACATTTTCCACCACTATTGTCCCTGGTATCTGTCTCCTTCCCAACTCTCCCCATGCCTCTATGGTAGATAATTTTTCCCTCCATACTCTCTATCTATTTTCGAGCATTATGGTTTGCAATACAGATACTGAGAGGCTATCACATTTAGTCCTTTACTTTCAGCACATCTCCCATTCTGAACAATCCCTGCAACCATCATTGACTTAGTGATCCCTCCTCTATCCCAGCTGCCTTCTCCCGCAGCTCATGAGGCAAGCTTACAACTATGGAGAAATCTTCCTGGCCCTTGTGTCTATTGTCCTTGGGTGTCAGTCTTATATTATGTTATTTTATATTCCACAAATGAGTGCAGGCATTCTATGTCTGTCCCTGTTTTTCTTCTTTCTTTCTTTTTTTTAAAGTTATTTATTTTATTGAATCACCATGTGGAAAGTTACAAAGTCTTCAGGCTTATGTCTCAGTTATACAATACTCAAACACCCATCCTTCACCAGTGCCCATATTCCACCACCAAAAACCCTAGTATACCTCCCACCCCCAACCTGCATAACTGATAAATTTCACTTCATTTTCTCTTTACCTTGATTACATTCCATATTTCAACACAAAACTCACTATTGTTGGAGTTTCTCCCCCCAAAATACAGCCCTACTGCCAAGGAAGCATTTGATAATTAGTTTTCCATTGCTGAGAATGAAGAGACATGAAGCCCCGCTGTTCCAAATACATAATTCTTTTTTTTTTCTCCTTCCCATGCCACCAAGTTCGTGCCTGCTTAATAGTCCTCATAATATGGCGGATGCCACACCGCTTCTCCCTGAAAAGGGAAAAAAAAACGAGAAAGAAGGATATTTTCCCTTCTTGGCTGGAGTGGGGCTCTGGCTTAGTTCACAGTCTAGAGACATGGCTGCTAGTTTGATTGCCTTCAATATTTCAACAAAAAACTCACTATTATTGTTTGGAGTTTCCCCCCAAAGTCAGACCTGCTAAAAAGAAACTTTCACGTTGCTGATAATTAAGAGATATTAGGTCACACGGCCGCTGTTGTGGCCGCGTGTTTTTGGATTTCTGTATAAAGTCCAGGGAAAATTCTGCCAGAAATTGCATCACTGCAAGCTTTTACTTCCCTTGTGTGGTGTTTATAAGATGGAAAAGCCTGCAGACAGAGACCCTTCCCTCCTGGTGCCGCATGGGGCAGTGGCTCAGTTTACAGTCTAGAGGCATTTCTGCGAGCTGCTGGTGTCCAAAGTAGTTCAGTTGGCCTCCGGGATCATGCTCATGTAGCAGCGGAAAGCTGTCCCTGTTTTTCTGACTCATTTCACTTAGCATGATACTCTCCGTGACCATCCACTTATAAGCAAATTTCATGACTTAATTTTTCTGAATAGCTACATAGTATTTCATTGTTTAGATGTACAAAGATTCTTTAACCAATCATCTATTCCCAGGCACTTAGGTTGTTTCCATATTCTAGCAATTATTAACAGTTCTGCAATGAACATACAGGTTCAGATGTCATTTCTACTGTGCATTCAAACTTATTTAAATACACAGGACAAATAGAAAAGGCAACAGCATATGAAAAGAAACACTAGATTTTGTAAGATATAAATGGATTCCCCTATTTAGAAGATTCAGGTGATTGAGCTTTATTGCTAACCTAAATCAATGCTAATGAGGATTACTTATAGATGGGATAGAGGTTTTTGTGGAGAAGTCAACCCCAAGTAAATCTTCAAGACATTGGCAGTTTGTTTTCAACATTCAATTATATGTTTGAGTAGCCTGTAACTATTAACATCAGATCACCAATAGCTTTTTGTCTGTTATATAATACAACCTACCATAATGCTGGAGAAAATCCCGCAATACTATTCTAAAAGCTCTATGTACCTTATGAAACCTAAAATTTAAAAAAAGGGGGTGTTCTGTCAATAAAGTGTCTGAACAAGCCATTTAGCTCCATTTTCTTTTCCTCTTGTTTTGGCATTCTTGGGCAGGTCCCTAAATTCTTGACTCAGTTGGGATCCAATGAGAAAGATGTCACCTACTTTCTGAAAGAGAAAAAAGTACTGAGTGTACTTTCTACCCTCATCTCCTAATTTTAATAGGGAGAATCAGTTAAGCATTCCACTCCTAGATTTCACCACTATACCTGAAGGTAGACCCAAAGCCTCTTGCCAGGGACAATATTCTGTTTGAATATGGCTTTAGAAAATTCAGCCCATTTTGTCTTCACTGAAATGCTAATTATCTTCAGCAATATGCAGGAGCAGAGAAAGATTTCTATAAACGCCCTATACTATCTTGTACCAGGTAGAAATAAGCATAAATACTACACATTCCCAGATAGCAACCCAGTATACACAAGAAATCAGGAGGCCCAGGCACCATACCGATGAACTTCTCACTGATGAACTTATCATTCCTTTGACTTTTCATTACAAGTGCCTGCTGACTTCACCATCACTTCATTCAGCCCCAGAAATACTGGGTCAGTATCCTGAAAGGCAGCAACATTAGGGTTCTGATACTGACAATTCTAGAGTCATTCTCCTTCCAATGACACTTAAGAAGATCTGACAACACCAAGAGACTGCCTTCAAAGGCCAACAGGGCCTCACTAAGACATTCAAACTAGCAGTTTATTGATTTGCCCCTGCCTTTTACTCTTTTCCTTTACCCTTTCAATACTTTTTTTCTGATATGTGAGTAAGTAGAGCCAACTCAGAGCTTGTCTCAGGATCAGAAGTGAGCCAGCAAAGACCAAAAAGTTGCTGCAATGTCTTCTGAGTTAGCAGTGTCCCTGGAGACAGAAGTGAGGAACATTTGAGATCCCTTTTAGGAAATATTCTGATGAGAATGAAGTTCCAGAATAACAAAGTTAGGCCACTAAAGTGACTGTTTGAAACAGCTACACAAACCTACCAGAAATTGTCTTTATTCTCACTAGTATGTTGTTGGATTCGGGTTGGCATGTAGTGACATCATACGGCACTTCCTTTAAGTTAAGGTTCATGTTTCTCACCAAAATAAGATCCACGGCACACTTGGTGAAAGTGCTGCTCCCAAATCATCTAGCTCAACTCCTGTACTGCATCCTGTCTTTTTCCTGGGACAGGTATTTTCTCAATAACCATGAATTTAACTGTTTCATCTCGCTTCTCAATGTACAGTCATCTACCCAGACAGGACACCTACCCAACATACCCCTCTCTAGGGACAATCCAGGTGTTGAATTCACACAACCAATTATCTGCACTAAGGAGGGAGCCAAAGTAAAACATAGATGAAAATACAATTAATGCAAGTAGCACATTAGACTAAACTTTTCCAATTTCTTGCATTTGTGTCTCATTCATATGGTTACTAAAAATTAATTGTATGCCTAAAATCCATGCTTAAAATAATTTTCTTTTTTTAAATAAGGATTTTATTTTATTGAATCACCATGTGGAAAATTACAATGCTTTCAGGCTTAAGTCTCAGTTATACAATGCTGAAACAATCATCCCTTCACCAGTGCCCATATCCCACCACCAAAAAAAAACAAACACAGTACACCTCCCATCCCTCCCACCCCATACCCCCCTGCCTTGTAACTGACAAATTTCACTTTACTTTCTATTTACTTTGGTTACATTCAATATTTCAACACAAACCTCACTATTATTGTTAGGAGTACCCCACTAGAGTCAGACCTGTTGTGAAGAGATATGAGGTTTTGGATTTCTGTACTTTAGCAACTAAGTTCAGAGAGATTTCTTCCAGATATTGGACCATTGCAAGCTTGTAAACCACATCTGTGGTCTTCATATTATGGCGGTCACCACACCCTTCACCCCCGGCAAGGAAGAGGTGAGAGAGAGAAATACCTTTCCCCTCCTAGGCGGGCATGGGGCCTCAGCTTGGTTCTCAGTCTGGGGACATTCTGCAAGGAGCTGCTCATACTGAAAGTTATTTAGCTGGTGTCTGGAGTCACGCTCATGCAGGTGCAGAGAGGCTGCACATACGTGCGGCCCCCAGGATTACATCTTGGCGGCAGGCGGGGTCGGTGCCACCCCCATGTTTAAAATAATTTTCAACTTGGCTTTTCTTTCCCTCCCTCCCTCCCTCCCTCCCTCCCTCCCTCCCTCCCTCCCTCCCTCCCTCCCTCCCTTCCTCCCTCCCTTCCTCCCTCCCTCTCCTTCTCTCTCTCTTTCTTTCTTCCTTCCTTTCTTTCTTTCTTTCTTTCTTTCTTTCTTTCTTTCTTTCTTTCTTTCTTTCTTTCTTTCTTTCTTTCTTTCTTTCTTTCTTTCTTTCTTTCTTTCTTTCTTTCTTTCTTTCTTTCTTTCTTTCCTTCTCTCTCTCTTGACATACCCAGAAGTGTTCAGGGTTTACTCCTGGTTTTGCACTCAAGAACCACTCCTGGTGGGGCACAGGGGACCATATGGGGTGCTAAGGATTGAATTCATGTTGGCCACATACAAGGGAAGCACTATAGTCACTGTATTATGTCTCCAGTCCCCATTTCAGGTTTGTTTATTTATTTATTCATTCACATCTATCTGTGCTTAGGGCTTGCTCTTGGTGGTTCTTGAAGAATCTGAGGATCAAACCGGAGCCAGCCCCAAGGCAAAAGTGTAAGCTCCAGGGTCATCTCTGAAGACCTTATTTCAGATTAATATATATATATAATTTATGTCAGATATGTAAGAAATTGCAATTAATTGAAAATTATATTGGACCAGAGAGGTAGTACAGCAGGTAGGGCATATTCCTTGCATGCTATTGACTTGGATTCAATCCTCAGCATCCCATATGGTTCCCTGAGCTCCACTAGAAATGATTCCTGAGTGCTGAGCCAGGAGTAAACCCTGAGCATTGCCTGGTGGGCCCCAAAACCAGGAAGAAAGGAAGAAAGGAAGAAAGGAAGAAAGGAAGAAAGAAAGAAAGAAAGAAAGAAAGAAAGAAAGAAAGAAAGAAAGAAAGAAAGAAAGAAAGAAAGAAAGAAAGAAAGAAAGAAAGAAAGAAAGAAAGAAAGAAAGAAAGAAAGAAAGAAAGAGAGAGAAAACTATATTTACTATTTTAGGGCTCCTTTGGCTCACATATGTTCCTGAATATTCATAATTATCACAGATACCCGGGGTCATTAGCACATTGCCTGTGACTTTGAAACCTTGGCTATAGAAGATGCTGCTTCTTACATTAGCAGCATCCCACATACTAGAATAGAAACCTCTGAATCCTGGTTTTAGCTGATTGTGGCAGTCTGGATTTCATTATTTAAGAGAGATAAGATGACAGATTGGGCTGCTTCCTACTATCTCAAAATAGCAGCCTTAAGTATTTAGAAAATGTGAACACAAAAATATTTAGGGGTTTTAAGAGTATATGTTATTTGCTGTCTAGAAGATAAAGAGCAGAAGATTATCACCCAAACAATTTTGATATTCGGTTTTATCTTCCTATAACAAGCAGACTCCAGTTTAGAGAGTCTGTTGCCATGTGCCCTGAGACTGTGGCCCTACTCATATCTCTGGCATCTTTCATTTACTTTTCAGCTTTAGCTTTAGTGAGCAGCAGTAGAATCTGGGTGCCAACATGCTTTCAGCAAATACTGTCCAGATCTTCCAGAGTTTTCTACTGCACATGACCACATACAGATATATACAAGGGAAAAAAATCATGAAGAATCTTTCGATAAGGAAATGTTCAGAAAGGGTTTATAGGCTAGAGTTCAACTTCAGCTACAAATTTTAATATAATGCACTTTTTTCTTTAATCACTTATAATATTCATATCTGAAGAAATGATCCCAAAGTCAGTTTGGGGTTATCCTTTTCCTCACATGGAAGGATGGCTTCAATAACCAATGGGCTCAAATCTTGTGATACTTATTTCTAAAAAGATGAAACTCTAGTTTCAATTACTTAACACTGCTCTGCCTATTCTTGTTTGTTTGGGGGCCACACCCAGCAGTGTTCAAGGCTTACACCTGGCTCTGTGCTTAGGGATAACTTCTGGAGAAGTCCAGGGGACCATCTGGAGTGCTGGAGATTGAACTCTAGTAGGCCACATGCAAGGGAGGCACCCTACACTCTGTGCTCTCTCTGTGGCCCATCCTGCTCTGCTCTTAAGAGACAGTCTTCTCTCACTAGTAAATGGAGATATGCACACCACACTGAAGTAGATGCTATAGCAAAACTCAGTCTTCAGGAAGCCCAGATAAGCTGCATTTACCAGGCTACAGTTTCTGAACGATTTCACATTGCTGAATATAGAGGATTTCAACTAGGATACTCATTCTGATTATCCCTCAGTTGATGTCCTGTGTTTAAATCACACCACTGAAATAGAATATATATATGATTAGCAATAATCACATAGCTTTGAAATATTCAACAAATAAAGCCAAAATTAAATGCCCTAAGATATATTCAGTGTTTATGCCACCGGCTTCCTTATGGTGTTACATGTACATAAATAAAAATGCCAAAGAAGAGAACAGGATGCCAAATAGAATAGCTGGGGAAATGTATGACAAATCAACAGATCATTTACCTTCTAATTGTATGCAGTTCTTTAGCACTAAACTGGCTATGAAAAATAGCCATTACCTTACTCTGCAATGCTCACTCATGTTGGGATGAACAAAGCAGTGGGTAGTAGGAAGTTATAACAGTTGAGCAAAGATAAGTCAGTCCTATTTATTAATATTTCTATGCACATATATATTTATTTCTCTGGGCATTTTAATGTAACTGAGAACAAAAGAATTCTCCTTATCTCCCTTATTATATCTATTGAGGAAGACAGAATGCTATTGCAATTATGGATTACATGTCATCATTTCTTGATACCCGAGGGTATATATATATAATGAAAAGATAATGTTAAACCTTGAAATACTGAAATGGAAAAAGCTTCTGTTCCTGGGATCTCTCTGGAATGTATGATTGCAATCACAGAGCCAGCTAAAATAGTGTATGAATTCTCCAATGCTCCCTTCTGTCAGAAGGGACATTTCCATGAAACTACCTTTATAACCCAGAATGACTGCTTTCCAAAAAGAGCTCTAAATGGCTATTAAGCAACAGTAACTTTGCCTGAAAGTAGAGCAATTAGAACCATTTTCAAAGTTTTGAAAGATTGCTCTAACCTCCCTCCACTTTCTTTACCAAGATTAGATGGAATCAAGAAAATAAGCAGCTTAGAGATGAATGACTGACGTGTTTGAGGGAAGTCTCCTTAGAGAAATAAACGGATCAGCACTATGTTTGAAAGTGAAATGTGCCTGCACCTTTGGAGAAACTTTTGAGTTTTTAATTATGATGATTAACTGGGGAAATTCCGTACTCATATGACATCTATAATGCTAAAAAAGAAGCCTCAAGGGTAGAGTGGAATTAACCCTGTTTGTCTGTGCAAGCACATCTCTACATATCCAACCATATGCACGTTAAAATTCTTGAGAATTAGTTTTTCTTCATCCAAGACATAGTATAATGTTTAGGGCACAAACGTAGTAAGTGCTTAGCCTGGGCTTGACCCCTGGCACCACATGGCTTCTTGATCATCATCAGATATTGTCCTGGAGACTCCTGAACACCACAGGATACAAGCAGCACAGCATCCTTGGGCTCTAGATCTGAATTGTGGGCATCATTGGTTGGTTGAGAACCATTAGAAGTTGCCCTAGGGTCCTTGAGCACTGTTTGGTACTGCCCCCCACCAAAAAAAAAACCAGAAAGAAAAAGAAAAAAATTGGGGAGGGATCACTGGGCTACATTTAACAGTTCTAGTGGCTGCTCAGCGGACCATGCAGGGTTGGAGATTGAACTGGATTCAGCTGCATTCAAGACAATACAAAGTCAAGTGGAATTATCAAAATTTATATTAATAAAAGTCAATTTGTAATAATTGTATTATCTTGGAATGGTGTTACTAAAGCCACTGTCTGAGGATTTTCTGTGCTAGTTGGTACTTGCTGAGCCTTCTGTGTTAGTGTTTAGCTCACTAAACTTGGTGGTCTTCTTACACAACTTTCCCATCGGATTTGCTGTGATCCCACTGTCTTGACAGTACTACAAAATTTGGAAGTGTTGTGTAGCCACACATGCAGCCATATATCCAGGAGTTATGGACCTGGAAAGATTTGTGGCACGGTGGCTTGCTGATGTTCACTTATGGGGCTGGGACATTTCTATATCAGAGGGTGTTGGGTGTAGCTGTGGGCTGCTGTTCCTTCAGGAAGAAAGGAGAATCTGCCCACCCCTGTTCCTAGAAGGCCCCTGAATTGTCAGCCCAGACAAACCTATTGGAACGATTCAGAGGCATCATGTTTTTTCCAAGATGAGTTGTTGAGCTGGGCTGTTTATCTGTTGGCAGGATAGCAGGTGTGGGTGGGAGCTGGTGTGTTTTCTGGTGGTGTATAGGGAGGGGGTAAGGAATCTGCCAGCCCCCATTCTGAGAACAACCCCTAGCTTTCAGCCTATAGACTGGTCACACCTGGAAAGATTCAACTGTTTGTCATTCTTTTTGAGATTAGTTGTAGAGTTGGGTCATTGCTATGTTGGACGGTGTTTAGTGTGGCTGTGGGCTGCTGCGCCTTTATGAAGATTAAGCGCAATCTGCTCAATTCATGAAAGTTTAATCTTACCCACAGTCTCATTAAGATTTGATAAATCTTTCTGATTGTAGATAATTTAATGGTCAGATAGAAATAAGATCTTGTCTGAGCAATGATAAGATTTTGGTATATTCTGGGGGGGAATATTGAGTATATTTTTGTGGAGGTAGTTAAATTAGTTTAGGTAAAAGTCTGCTGTGGTTTCATAGTTTAAGAAAGGGGAGAATGTGTCTCAATGATGCTCTACTGATTTTTGGAGACAGATACTGTAGATGCCTGGTTTAGAGTCTGAATGCTCTCAATTTAGTCAGTACTCTCAATGATTCCGTGAACTACACAATGATTCTGTGAACTACACAAACCCTTTAATAAACCCCCCTTGTGCTCAAAATAGAGAGCATTCTGCTGTTGGCAACCTAGAAAGCTGGTTTATTCAGTAATTGGTACCTTAAGTCATTGCAAACCCTCAAAGGTTAAAACAGGAATCTAGGATTGGCTAAGTTAGGTTATATTTGAAAGTTCTGAGGATCTGGTTCTCATTATATAGGTCCCTGAAGGATTTTATCTGTAGACTTTTATTCTTCCATATACATTTTGGTATAGATTTGATGAGAGCCTGCCTTAAAAGAACAGTTGTATTTTTATTAAAATCATGTTAATTTCACAGTATGATTTTGAGATAATTGACAAAATTATTGATAATTGACAAAAAATTATAACATTTTTGTCTATTAATGGACATAGTATGACTCTCTGTTTGGGCTTTCTTTTATGTCCTATAATTAGGTTTTAGAGTTTTCTCTAGGAAAGTTTTATGAATTTTTGCTATATTATTTCCATTTATGGGTAGTGGTAAATTTTCCTCTGTTCCAATAACAATTCTGCTTTGATATTCAGGAAATTATGAACTACATTTTAATGTTAACCATTATAACCACATTTTATGACTATTATAAAATTGAAAGGGAATGGCAAAAGGAAAAATATAAAGTTGTTTATTATGTATAAATAGATAATTAATAGGTTTTTTAATGTCCTGTGGATAATGTCTGGTTTCTTTATGTACTTTCTAGTTTATTATTGCTGGTATGAAGGAAAGAGTATATTCAATCTCTGGTGCCAAAAATTAAAGAAAGATTATAGGTTAAGAAAACTTGCTCTATTCTCTTATTCTATCAGTTTCTCAGTTGATTCTTTTTTATGTAGATAATTTTATCATTTTGAAACAAAGACTGTTTACTTTTTTCTAATCTTTATCTTCTTATTTATCTTATTTATTGCCCTGCTTATTGCTTTACTTTAGTGAGCAGGACTCTGACTTTATGTTGAGCAGGGCCAGAGATAGAGGAAGTCTAGTATTGCTTCAGTCTTAAAGGGAATGAATGATAAACAAAGATGAAAGACTTTAATTGACTTACCTTTTGGCCACCAGTCCCTTCCCGCTGCCCTCCCCATACCTGTACCCCAGCATTCTCCTTTGCCAACAGCTCAGTTTCCAACACTAATCTTCAAAGTTTGTGAGAAGAGTGGGGGAGAGGAGGGGAGGGGAAAAGAGACAGAGGGGTGAAGAAGGGTGGAGAGCCCAGGGTTTGATCAGTTTTTTGCATTTAGCCCTCCCCATGTCACCTGGCCTCAAAGGCTGCCTTCACTGTACTTGCACTGAGTACTTCCACAGTACTTGCTTTTTCCTTCTGTCTCGAGTTGAGACAGAGAAAGTGAGATGCACGCAGGGCTACTCTTCTATCCTTCCATCCTTCTGTCTTCCCTGAATTCATCTGAGTCTCCTTGCCTTTTCTCTTCCAAAGTTTCCTTTTCAGCCAAAACTTGAAACCCTGCTAATTTCTATCTTTGTTAGGACATTGCCCACCCCCAATATTTTCTTAGGCCCCTCATTTCCCTTTTACTTTTGTGACATCTACAGGATAGGGTTTAGAATGGAGATACAGAAATCCCTTCAAAGGAACATTTTAAATGTTAAAACCTGGAACAGTGGTTTAAAAGTGAAAACAAGGGAGACAAAACTTGATAGACAATGTAATTAGAAGAGATCCATAGCACACACAGTAAACAGCAAAAGTCTTTATATATATGTATATATAGCTGTATATATATATGTATATATATATATATATATATATATATATATATGTCATGGTTGCCCTAAGCCTAGAAAATGGGCTGAGAGTTGACTCATACCTTTTCATACCTTGGTCAAAAAACATTTTTTCCCTAAAAGCTACTGACATAATCCTGAAAGACATATCCTGAACTTCTGCTTTGAGTAAGAATAATAAGTTAGGTGGTAGCAGATAAAGAGAATGATGCACTGCTATTCAATTTCCACATGCCTAAAACCTTTTAGTCTGTAGAACTAGATAGAGATTGTGAATCTGGGTAAGAAAAGAAGGGAGTATGGCAATAGATCATGTACAGAAAAATATGGACTTTTGGTTTTGAACAGCAAAAACTGAGAATGACACCTTCCAGGGCAAAGGAAATGAATTGAGGAGCCAGTTCTTAAACTGAACTTAAAGCAAAGGTTTGGACTGGGGACTGCTGTCCCAGACTGTCTGTTATCCACTCTCATCCTCCAGTAATGCTCCTAGAGGAATTAGTGCTTCTGAAAGAGAAGCAATAATAAAAAATACTGACATCTAACCTGTGTCTAAAGATTAGATAGAAATGAAGAGGCGGGGGGCGGGGGGACGCAGAAGCAATAGACATTTTAAAAAAATCCTTATGTTACAAAGAGTAATTTTTTAAATTGAAGACAACAGAGAAAATAGTTCACTCTGTCAAAGCAATGACATGTAACAGCCCATTCATTACATTTCTGACATATGTGGCTGGAGACTCTCATTTTATGTACCTGGCTGGATTCTCTTTTGCTTGAACTACCACCTGCTCCTGGGAAAGTGTGTCATCATTGCTTGGCTTTGTGTGGGAACCTCCTTACCCCCTGTTCTCAGTGCTCCTCTCTCTCTCTTTTCCTACTCTTTGCCAGGATGCTTTGTCTTTTCTCAAGCAGGAACCAGCTACCAGTCTAATGTTTTCCCAAAGGCAGGGCACTTATCTGATGCCTAAATGGTAGAAATGACGCTTATCCCCCACCTCTCTCATCAAACTCTTCCTGGGAAGTGGAAAAGTTACCAAGTAGATAAATTGTATAAAAATAAAATTCTTAAAAAATTTTCATCTCATGTAGACAGAATATAACCAATAATTGTATGAATTAAAAATACAGAACAAAACAAAACAAAACAGAACAAAACACAGAGCATACATTCAAGTAGATATTTTTCCAATAGCATCTAACTTTTGGTTTAAATTTTTTTGTTGGCAAAAACATAACAAATGTGACCATTTTATCTACCTATAAGTATACAATTCAGCGACATTAGCTACATTCCCAGTGTTGTGTTACCATTACCAATGTCCATTTCTAAAATTTTTTCTTCTTCCCAAACAGAAATTTCCTCTTTTCCAATCCTAGGAATTCTTAGAATTAGAAGAAACCTCTTGGAATCAGAAGCATTAACATTTTTACTTACTTAATACATAATTCTGTAATTAAATAATTTAATTTTTAATGAAAAATTCAAAAGTTTCTCCAAAGATGCAGACACATTTTACTTTCAAATATAGTGCTGTTTAGTTTTTAAAATTTCCCATAAGAATAAAATTATCTTAAAAGTATTGCCAAAAAATAAGAAAATAGAATATAAGGGATCATATTTGATTCTTGAGAAAGTCACCATGAAAGCACCTTCCAGCCTTTTTATTAAAAGAGTAATTTATCATTACGTTAATGGTTATTTGGACTGAAAAGGTGTTCCATGGTCAAATTGGTTTGCAAAATAACTAATACGCTCCTCTTCTAGAAAAGTTTTGTATTACCTTTTAGCATATTCAAAGATCAAAGAAGCCCCCTAGGAAAATATCCAACTCACTCTGTTTAACATAGGATGCTCCAATATTCTTTTTCTTTTTAATAATGTAGGAGTACTGCTATTTATTCAGCCTTGATGAAGCTGATTGAACTGGGCATGAATTCCACATTACTATTTTTTATTCTATTCTGAGTGTTAACTTTATTTTATTATTATTTCCCCCACTTTTTTTATTCACCATGAGATACAGCTATAAAGCTTTCATGTTTGAGCTTCGGTCATATAATCATCAAACACCCACCCCTTCACCAGTGCACACTCTCTACCACCAAAATCCCCAGTATTTCCGCCCCCCATCCCACACACACACCCTGTTCCAACCCTTACCCTGCTTGTGTGGCAGAAAATTTTCCCCATACTCTCTCTCTACTTTGGTTACATTCAATATTTTGACACCTGTCTCACCACCACTCAAACATGCTGAAAAGGCAATGCTAGATGATTTGTTTTTGTATTGTTTGTTATGGATAGAATATAATGTCCAGAAAATTCTGTTTCATTATCTTCTGGGAGCTCTAGTTTATTGTCTCTGAGTCTTGGCTATTGATGAGATTATATGGGACCAGGGGCAGTTTGTGGGTGTGACTGCCAAGCTTCTTAAAACCGGGGATCTGGGGAAAGGAGGCCCAGTCCCCATCCAAGTGGGCTTGGAGATCTTAGTCACGGGTTCCTGCACCAATATTCGTAAGTATAAAACTCTCTTTCTGGATTTGACACCTATCAAAAAATATTTCAGAAATGCCATTATAATTTAGAGGACAATACCTCAAGAGAAGCACTCGCTTGTAATTCTCTGTATGTTGTGTTTACACATGTACAGTTCTAGCTGGTTCTGAGACTTTTGTTTGCAGATATAGAGATTTGGTTCTACCTTAATTAGAAAAACTCTTACCCTTAATGTGGTATTTATCAAATCTCTTGTTGAGGTAGTTTTTATTTATGCAATTTTCCTAAAACTAATTGCTGAATTTTTCAAACAGTCATTTTCTTTTAAGCTTCAATAAGCACAATTAAATGAGCCACTAAAATTAAAATGAATTATAAATTCACTCACCTGTTGAGTACTGGGTGATCTTGAAGTAACTAATATAACAACAAGATCTTTGACCTTTTTCCTGAGTTTCCTAGAGGCAAAGTTACTTAGGTATTTTCTCCTTGTTCCTCTTAAATTTTTCCTCAAAATCCCTCAGAGCAATATGTTACTTCAGAAATATAGCCATTTTTTTTCTCTACATCAATAATGAAACCCCCATTTCACTCACTCTTACTATTTATTTATTTAGTAGTAAAACATTGCATCTGAATTCTTGGAAAAAATCTGTGCTTAAGGACACGTTTTCTTTCATTACAAAAATTTTTTAGAAAAAATATTCCTATAGGAATCTCAATATTCCTTATTTTTATTAAATAATAATACTTCTTGATGTGAGAATCCTAATCGTTAAACTTTATAAATTAAATGAGTACTAAGATATGATTAACTGACATTCTGCTTCCTTCTGTATGAAGTAAGTATGAATGAATGCTAGGGGCAATATTTAGTCAAAAATAAAACTGCTAGGCCAATTTTATAAATAATATAATGAAGTATCTTTTAAAAAACTATGTAATTTCTTATAATTACAAAAATATTTTCTGACTAAAGTTGCTTTTCTACCTATATTTGAATTCTATACAAATATATAGGGTAGAATACAGGATTCTAAAAGAGGAAGCATCATTTAATAATGCACTGAGTTTTATTATTTAATTGATTACATCACTGAAAAGGTAATGCATCAATTAGAACATGGTATTATTTAATAAATAGAAATTAAAGGGTATAATGCCAAATGACAAACTGTCATTTTCAATTATATTGCTAACTTTTATTTTCCCATTTTTTTTACAACTATATTCAGCACATTGAAGAAATTGTCATTTACAGTGTTAATTAGCTAGCTTGATTTATTTTACTGAATTTGTGCCTTTGACAATGTGAAGGGGAAAAAAATTAAAAGTATAGACCAAATAACAATTAAGAAGAACCCAACATCCTCTTTTGACCCAAGCGACACTTTTAAATTAACACATAAAATAATGTAGTTTTATTTCTGTTGGTAGATAGTGAGGTAAAATGCTAATTACCTTTTTCTTCAGTCAGATCAAAGAATGAAAAGAATGAGTCCCAATTTTATACAAAAGAACTGTAAGTTAGAGTTAACTTCAATTCATTTGAAACTTTCACAAGCAATATTCATTAGTTTATTCATTTATCCAATAGAGGAGATTGTAAACTATAGTCTACAACCCAGATACATTTTTTATAAATACAGTTTAACTGGACGAGAACCATGATTGTTTATTTAATTTTTCTTTGACTGCCTTCACACTATAACAGCAAAGTTGAATAATTGTAACTGGAACGTATGATCCACAAAGCCTAAAATCTTTACTACAGGCTATTTATAGAAAGAGTTTGCTGACACCTGATCTAATTAGACTTGCAGTCACTTGTTGTCATTTCACAAATGCTTTGCAGTCCAACAGTGCTAATAAAGTAATGAACACAGAGCCGCTGAGTTTATTATATTCTCAAGGAGAAGGTAATGAAACAGCAATGACCTTCACAGTGTAAGTAAGTCTTGAAAAGGCAACATTTACTGGAGGGTATAGTAAGGGTAATTCTCAAAGAAAATAATATGTAATTTGATCATGGGAGATAAACCTAGAAATTAATACTGAGGTGTGCTGGAAAGGCAGGAAGAAGAAGGTCTGAGGTGAGTTGTGAGTCCCAGAAACAAAATAAAGTATAGTATGAGTGATGTCCATTCTGACAGAGAAGACTTCTGGACGGAAGTGGAAAAAGAAAGCCAGAAAAGCAGGCAGAAATCAGATTGTGCTGCCTTAAAAAGGGGTTTATTCTAAGGAAATGGGGAGCCACAGATGGATTTTAATTGTGAGAGAGATACAACCATATCTGCATTTAATTTGCTTTTATTACCCTTCCCCTTCCTTTCTCCATTGTTGTTACAGTGACTGGAGGAAGTTGTGCATATGCCTGGCTGTGTATTTTTCTCTTTCTAAAAGTTCTGGCACCTTTATTTACAATACTGTTAATGATAGGGCTTCATACATAAAATGTTCCAGTACCACACCCTCCACTTGAGTGTATCCTCCCTAGTCTACCCCTTTACCCCACTCCCACAGCATCCCCCTTCTTCCTCAGACTCCACTGTGGTAAATTCAGTTCTATAGACCAATTCTTCCAGCTCCATTGATATTAGATGTTTGATGTTTGATATTAGAAACCCTAACTGGTTTCTTTATATCCAACATTTAAAAAAGATCAGGCTGTGTCTGTCCTTCTCTTTCTGACTTCATTTAGCACAACACTCTCCAGATCCACCCATGTAGCAGCAAACTGTGTGCTTTTTCTCTTATAGCCAAGTAGTTTTCCACTATATTTACGTTATCACAGTTTCTTTATCCAGTCATCTCTTCTTGAACATTTGGGTTGCTTCCAGATCCTAGCTACTATAAATAGTGCTGTTAAGAACATGGGTGTCTTTTCAGACTAGAATTTTGGGCCCTTGGGCTATATGCCAAGAAGTGGGATTGCTAGGTGATGTGAAAGTTCAATTCTCAGATTACTTTGAAAAGTGACATATTATTTTCCAAAAAGGTTGAACCAGTTGATATTCCCAACACTATTCCCATGAGGGTTCTTCCCCACCTCCCTTCCACACTACTCACTCCACATTCCCAACACCACTGATGTTTTTGTTCTTTTTGATGAATGTGAGGTGATAATCTGTTTGTTGCTTGATTTGCATTTTCTTTGGTGTAAGTAATAAAGGGCATTAAAAAATATATATGTATGTATTCTCTGAAGAAATTTCTGTTCATCTCTTTTCCTCATTTTTTTTGGTGGGGTTGTTTAAGTTTTAAAATTGTTTATATATCTTGTATATTAACCTTTTGTTAGAAGAGTGATGGGTAAGTATTCTCTCCATTATATGGATTTCTTATTTCTTTTGTGGAGCATAAGTGTCTTAATTTAGGGTAGCCCCATTTATCTTTGCTTCTGTTTGCTTGGTCTTTGTCATCGAATCACTGAATATGCCCCTAGACTGAATGTCTTTGTTTGCTTTTGCTTTTTGGGTCATAAGGGTTACTCCTGGCTCATGCACTCAGGAATCACTCCTGATGGTGCTCAGGGGACCATATGGGATTCTGGGAATCAAATCTGGGTCAGCTGTGTGCAAGGCAAACGCCCTACCTGCTGTGCTATCGCTCCAGCCCCCCCCAGACTGAATGTCTTGAAGTATTCTACCTATATTTTCCCAAGTATGATTTATGGATGCAGAGATGATATCAAAGTTCTAATCTATTTTAAATTGACAATTGTATTCATGACCAATTGTGTTCATGTTGCAGCTAATTGCATGGTTACATCATTTCTTACTTATTTTAAATGTCAATTTAAAATAATTCTATTTTACTAAAATGCTGATTTACAAAGTTTTATTTATTTATTTATTCATAGTTGAATTTTAGACACACACAGGCCTGATATCAAAGACTCTAATCCATTTTGAATTGAACTTTAAAAAAATTTTATTTTATCAAAGAACCGTGATTTACAAAGTTATTCATAGTTGAGTTCTAGAAACCAGTGACCCAATACTGATCCCATCACAGTGTATTCTTTCCACCAATGTTTCCAAGTTACCTCCCATATTCTGTACACCCCTATAACCACCCCCCCTCCCCACCACACTCACACTCACACAGCTTGCCACCTTCACAGGCATCTATTTAAGTTTGTTAAAGTTTGGATCTCATGATTTCAATGCTGACTCTGTGGTTTGGATATTCAGCTCTATCATTCCTTAACATCACTGATGTAAAGTGGTGGTGAATCCCTGTCCTCTGTTGCTTCTCGTCTGTTTCTTCTCTCCTTCTGCATTCCATGTCTTTCCTTCTCCTCCTTATATTCTTGGGCCAAGAGTTATCTGGGCATTCCCTTCCCCCTACCTTAAAACATTGCATTTCCTCATTCAGTTATTCTAAATAACATATATATGTGATATCATCCTGTGTTTGTCTCTTTTCTTCTGGATTACTTCATTTAACATGATGTCTACCAATTGTATTCATGTTGCAGCTAATTGCATGGTTACATCATTTCTTACAGTTGTGTGGTATTCCACTGTGTGTATATACCACATCTTCATGATCCACTTGTTTATTGGTGCAAATCTAGGTTGATTCCAAATCTTAGCTGTTGTACTGAGTGTTGCGATGAATAATGATGTGCGTGTCCTTTTGAATGAATTTTTTTTCTTTCCTAGGGATAGATGCCCAAAGTGTAATTTCTGGGTTGCATGGCAGCTTAATTCTAAGTTTACTGAGAACCCTCCATATTGCTTTCTATAGGGGTTGAACCAGACAAGAACCCACCAGCAGTGGATGAGGATTCCCTTACTCACCACATCCACACCAACACAAATTGTTCCCAATATTTTTGGTATCTGTCATTCTAACTGGTGTAAGATATCTCATTGTTGCCTTGCTTTGGATTTCCCTAGTAATTAGAGATGATGAAAAATTTTTTCATGTGCTTGCTGGCAACTGTCAGTCTTTCTCAGAGAAGTGTCTGTTCATTTCCTGTCCCCATTTTTGATGGGGTTTTGGATGATTTTTGCTGTTGTTATTGTTGTTGATCTTTGTGACTATTTTATGTATCTTGGATATCAGCCCTTTATTGCATTGAATGCAAATATTTTCTCCCACTTAGCTGTCTTTTAGCTTTAGCCTGTGCTTCTTTTGCCATGTAGAGAGTTTTTAATTTAATAGGGTCCTATTTGTTTATTTTTGATTCTGTAGCCTTGCCAATGGCATTGTATCATTAAAGACTCCTTTGAGGTCCAGTTCTTGTAGAATTCTGTCTACATTTTCCTCAATGTACTTTATAGATTCCAGTATGATTTCAAGGTCTTTGATCCACTTTGAGTTGGTTTTTGCCTAAGATGTGAGATATGGATTCAACTTTAACTTCTTAGACATGGTTATCCAATTCTCCCAACACTATTTGTTTCAAAGAGGCTGTAATTATTCCATTTAATGCTCAGTTTTTTTTTCAAAAATTAGCTGACCATAGATATGGGCGGGGGTTATTCTCCAATATTATTCCAATATTCTCCAATATTCCAGCCCATTTGTCAAAGTTTGTCATTATTTCGGTACCATGCTGTTTTAGTCACTATGTCTTTGTAAAATAGCTTTAAATTAGTTAATGAAATGCCTCCAAGTTTCTTAGTTTTTAATATGGTTTTGGCTATTTGGAGTCTTTTATGATTCAACAAAAATTTTATTATTGACTCATCTAAGTCCTTAAAGAATTTTGTCTGGATTTGGATAGGGGTTGCATTGAATTTATATAGTAGTTCAGGTAGGATGGTCCCTTTTTACAATATTTATTCTTCCAAGACAAGTGCACAGAAGTTTTTCCATTTCCTAAGATCTACAGTTTCTCTCTTTAAGCTTTTTTAAGTTTTCATGTTATAGATTTCTTACTTCTTTGGTTAAGTTGATTATTAGTTACTTGATGTTTCTGGATACTGTTTTAAATAGAATAGACTCTTTGATTTCTTTATCTCCTAATTTATTATTTGTACATAGGAATAAAACCAATTTTTGTGTCTTGAATTTGTTGCCAACCACTTTGCTATACTAGTTTATTATTCTCAGGAGTGTTTATGTAGATTCTCTAGGGTCTTCAGTGTATATCATCATATCAGCTGCAGATACAGATAACATGACTTTCTTTTTCCAATTTGTATCCCTTTGGTTTCCATTTTAAGACTCATTTCTGTTGTAGAACTTCTAATACAATGTCTAATAAGAGTGGAGACAGTGAGCATTCCTTGCCTTTTGCCTGATCTCAGTGGAAATCATTTTTTTCATTTTTTCATAATTAAGATTAATATTTTGTGTAGGCTTGTTATAGATAGCCTAACTATCTGAGGAAGATCCTCCCCACCCTATCTTGGTGAGGTTTTTTTTTAAAAAATTATAAATGGATGTACATACAATCACAAGCAAGGAGTTAGTACTTCTTACTCTATTGTTCCCTTGATCAATAGTGTTTATATCTGTCTCCAATCACTTTCTTTAGATTGAATGTTATTTGGTCAGATATAAGAATGACTATTCCAGCCTATTTGTTTTGTTTCTTATTGCTTGTCTAGTTATATTCCATCCTTTTACTCAAAGCTGTGTCTATGCTGTAATTTTAGATGTGTTTCCTATAAAAAGCAAGTGGATGAATTTTGTTTTCTGATTTATTCCTCCATCCTGTGCCTTCTGATGGGAGAGTTCAGTCCATTGAAGTCCAGGGATATTATTGATATAAAGGGCTGTTTTGCCATTTTCTGTGTACAGTTGTTGCTTATATAATTATAATTTGGTTATACAAGTGGCTTTACAATAGTTCATTCAGGGCTGGTTTGGTTATCACAAATGTTGCCAGCTTATTTGTCTGTGAATGCTTTGCTCTCTTCCCATCTAAATGAAAATTTTTCAGGATAGGTCTCTAGGTCTACTCTAGGTCTACTATCCTGAAAAAAAATTTTTATTTTTTTTTCTGCTTTTTGGGTCACACCTGGCTATCGCAGGGGTCATTTCTGGCTTTGCACTCAGGAATTACCCCCTGGAAGTGCTCAAGGGACCATATGGGATGCTGGGAATCAAACCCAGGTTGGCTGCATGCAAGGCAAATGCCCTGCCCGCTGTGCTATCACACCAGCCCCAAGGTTGAAAGCTTTTTTATTATTAAGTAATTTTAATATGTCATCTTCTCTTTTCTCTCCTGTATAGTTTAATACGGAAGATCTGTAGTGATTTTTATATTTATTTCTTGTGCATTTAAGATTTTTCTTCTCTTTTGCTGCTTTAAAAAGTTTGTTTTGGGGAGGGGGAAAATATAAAAAGTTCATTTCTTTCTTTGGTTTTTGCCATTTTGATTACTATACATCTTGGCCTTGCTCTGTTTTGCATTCATTTTGTTTGATACTCTTTGTGTTTCTTAAATCTGCACAGATGTCACCCTCCAGAGAATGGGGAAGTTCTGGGCTATTACCTCTCCCAACACTTGCCCTTCCCCTTTCTCTTTTTCCTCACCTTCTGGTGTTCCTATAATTCAGAGATTCTTCTTGTTGTTCATTAAGTACTTCACATTTTCCTCCATTCTTTTGCTCTTCTCCTCTTTTTTCACTTATTTATCAATGCTGCCTTGTATTTTTTTTTAAATTTCATCTGAATGATTCTCCTTCTGTGAGATTTTGTTACTATAGTGTCCTAGGGTGTTCTTTAGCTCCTTCAATGTCATTTGTATGGGATCTATCATCCTTTGAAACAGTTCTTCATTTAGTTGGTTGAATTTCTGTCTTGTTGACTGAATTTGAGTAATTCAAATTGAAGATACTCAATTTAACTTGCAAATGATTGCTTACTTTCTGTTGCCAGTGCAGTGAGAGTGGATATTAAGTCCACATCAACCAAGCTTGAGAGTTTTGATGGGCTTGGGGACATGCCTGGGTTTTTGTCCCTGTCTGAAAATGCAGCTGGGTTCTTTTGTTTATACATTGTTCTCTGGGTTTTGTTGGTCTTAATGGTGGAGGTTCAAATTCCCAGTTACTGGAGAAATAATCTATTAAGTTGTTTAGAGGCATGTTATAAAAAATACATCTGCTGTTCAAGTTATTTGAATATGACTTGGGTATTCAAAACTAGTTGTCCATTAAGTCAGCTGATATTTAAGTTTCTGTACTATGTGATAAATAGGAGTGCCATATTCCACCTGCTCAAAAGTGAGAGATATATGCAGTAACACTATCACAAGCAGTTTTTAGTTTGGAAGATAGATGGATGTGAGTCGGCCCAAATTCTAACCAATGGGTGGGGTACAGTATACGGGGTAGAAGTATAGGGTTCTTGTGTTTGCTGGTTCATAACTGATCAGGTCTTGAGGCCAGGATCCGCAGGGCACCCAGCTATGTTAGAGGATAGAACAAAGTGAGGCAGGCTCAATCCCAGGAACAGGTGCAGCACACAGGGCAGAAAGATGAGTTATCCAGGCTTGCATGCAAGTGGCTGATAAGGGCTTGAAGTCTTGGCTCAGAAGGGCACCCACCTAAGTGGGAGAATAGACTGAAGTGAGGGGGACCAAATTCCTGGTCTAGAGGAAGGCTATTGGATACAGGCAGAAGAATGGGATTATCCAGGCTTATAGGTTATCCAGGCTGATCAAGGTTTGAACTTGAGTTCTCTGTAGCATTTACCTAATTTGGAGGAGAGACACACATGAGATGGTCCAACTCTTGGCTTACGGGCAGGTTACCACACACAGGGCAGAAAGATGAGGGTTCCAGGGTTTGTAGACATATGTCTGATCAGGGCTTGAGGCCAGTCTCCACAGGGTACATGGATAGGTTGGAGGATACATGGACATCAGGTGGGCCCAATCATTGATCTAAGATGGGGTACGACATGCAGAACAGAAGGATGGGGTTCCCCAGCCTTGCAGGTACATGGATGATTAAGTCTTAAGGGTGAAGAAAGGGGGTTCTAGGCTCTGCAAGGTGCCCATCTAGATTGGAGGATAGAGGAACTTTGGAAAGACACAATCCCTATCACAGATGCTGGGTATGGTAAGGTGAAGTGCAGACAGATGATGTTCTCTGGATTTGCAGTTGCATAGCTGGTTAGGGCTTGAGGGCTGGGATCCATAAGGCACTCGCCTAAGTTGGAGGATAGAAGGATGCAAGGTGGGATAAATACCTGGTCTTGCTGTGGATATGGCATGAAAGGCAAGAATAATACGGCATTTCCCTGTCTTGAAGATGTGTAGCTGATCAGGAACTGTTCATGCCACATCCACACAAGACCAGGTATCAAGCCCACCTCACCTCCCTGGCCTAAGTGAGCATGGCAGAAAGATGGGGTTCCCTATGCCTGCAGGCACATCCTGACCAGAGCTTGATGGTGGGGTGGGGGAGGTCCAGACTCATAGTGTGGGGGAAAGAAGGACTTGAGGCAGGCCAATCCCTGGACTAGGACAGGGTAAGACGGAGGGCAAAAATTTGGGAATACAGCATGCAGAACACAGGAATGGAGTTCCTGATATATAGGCATGTTGCTGATATGGGGTTGAGGGTGGGGCCACAAGCTTTGTTTGGATGATAGACTGAACTCAGGCAGGCCCAATCCCTGGCCTAGGGGAAGGATACTTCACACAGGGAGAAAAGATGCGGTTCCCCAGGCTTGAGGCACATGGCTGGTTGGGGCTTGATGGTGAGAGGAAGGTCTGGGCTACTCTGCGCACTCTTCTAGGTAGGAGGATAGATGGACATGAGGTGGGCTCAATTCCTGGCCCTGGGGTGGGGTATGGTACAAGTGGGAGAGGGACGAGGTTCCTCAGCCATTCAGGTGCATAGATGATGGGATCCTAAGGGTGAGGTGGGGAGGCCTAGACTCCACAGGGCACCCATCTAGGTTGGAGGATTGTTAAGTTCGAGTGGGCACCAGTAATGTCTCCATTGTGAGACTTGTTGTTACTGTTTTTGGCATATCTAATACACCACGGGGAGCTTGCCAGGCTCTGCCATGTGGGTGGGATACTCTCAGTAGCTTGCCAAGCTCTCTGAGAGTGACAGAGGAATTGAACCCAGGTCGGCTGCATGCAAGGCAAACTCCCTACCTGCTGTGCTTTCGCTCCAGTCCAGGTTGGAGGATAGAGGGATTTAATGGAGGCAAAATCCCTGTCATAGAGACTGGGTAAGGAGGAGTCCTGGAGAACAAAGATGCTGTTCTCCAGGACTGCAGACTGATTGGGCTCGAGTTCTAGTCTTTGCAAGGCAACCACCTAGAGTTGAGGCTACATGGACATGAGACACACCCAATATCTGTCTTGGGGTGGGTATATCATGCAGTGTACACAGATGGATTTCCCTGGGCTTTAAACATACAGCAGATGGGGATGGAGGACAGGCTCTGCAGGGCACCCACTTAGGTTGGAGGGTAGACTGACATCGGGCAGGCCCAATCCCTAGCCAAGGAGCAGGACAGGATGCAGGGGTTCCCCAGGTTTACAGGCCTTTGGCTGATCTTGGCTTGATGGTGGGACAGATGAGGTTAGGGCTCTCCAGGGTACAGTAGTAGGGTACCCTACTTAGTTTTGGGTACAGATAGACCTGAGGTAGTCCAATCCGTGGACTAGTGGCTCATACAGGGCAGGATGGGGTTTCCCAGGTTTGCTTGTGCCTGGCTGATCAGGTCTTGAGGGCAGGCAGGGGAGATCCGGGCTTTGCAGGGCAGCTACTGAGTTTGGGGGACAGGACTTGAATTGACTTTAGTGCATGGTGCAAGATAAGGGTCTATCTCACATTTTTTTTTTTTTACATATGACTGACCAGATTTTTACATGTGACTGACCAGTTTTCCCATCTATCTACACATTCTGTTGTAATGCAATAGATTTTAGTGTTTCCACACTGGGTCTCAGTACTCACCAAGTAATATGCTCCAGTTGCAGTGTTCATACATGTGTTTGTCAGGGCTCCGATTTCCCATCCACGTTACTTACTTACTTAAGTAACATCCATGTTATTTACATATCTTTTTTTTTTGTTTGCAGCAGAACTTGCTGTTTGTACCCCTGGTTGTGGTGATTTTTATATATGCAGCTGTTGTGAGGCTTGAAATTTCTTGCAGCACTAGGGCCACAGACAGCATTGCTGCCTTGACAGTGCTTGGTTATGAGGGACACCAGGGATTTAAACTCACGTTCACAATTTACAGGGCAGGGCCCCTAAGGTACCATGTGATACCATGATACCCTTTCTTCAGGCCACTCATATTTGTAATTAAATTTCTGTCTGGTGATTGTCTAGACATAAATAACAGTTAAGAAGCTGCTCTAGAGATGAAATTGCCAGGGATGGCCCAGTGAAGAAGTTGGCAAGTCATCTCCTTCAAAAGAAATTGCCAAGTTGAACCTTAACTAGTAATAATAATAGTAATAATAATAATACTTTCCAAAAGCCTGGAAATAAAATAAAAACTTGCAATAATCCAAAAGACATTTATGCTTAAAACTGTTTCAGTTTGAGGCAGACCCTGTGGTGTTTGGGTCACTCCCATCTGTTCTGCAGTTCAACTGACAATTAAAGTACGATTTTCAGGGTCAGATAGATAAGGACATCGTAAGGACCAGTGGCCTCTCTGTGACTGGTGAGGACCTCATTCCATTTGGGGTGGTGAGAAGTCCACCCCTGTGGAGCTGTTTGTCCTGAAGTGACACTGCAGGATTAGCGGAGGAGGGAGACTCTGAGAGCAGGGAGGCAGGGATGTGGTCGTGGTTGAACAGGCTGGTTTCTGGTTTGTCTGTGCACATTCAGCAGCTACTAGAGAAAATGCAAACCAGACGCACATTCCTGCTGACCATGATGCTGAGCACATGTGATAGGAGATACCGAAGGGCCTGACAGAGACTCTAAGCCTGATCGTGCTGGAAAATGGCATAAACTTTGAAACCCTGGGTTTTATACGTATCCATCAGCCAGGGACAGAATCTTTACTGACTTGAGGTAGCGTAGCCCAAGTTCCACCCAACCCATGTCTAATCAAAATACGGCAGAAACAGGGGTGACTTTAAGGAAACAAGCATTTTTTAACAGCTGCTAGAGAGATAGTACAGGGGATAAAGCATGTGCCTTACATGCAGCCAACATGGATTTAACCTCTAGCACCACGTAGAGTCCCCTGAACCCCAACAGGAGTGGTCCCTGAACATAAAGCCAGGATTAAACCCTGAGCAACACCAGGTATGGCCCCCCCAAAACTGAATAAATTAAAGGCATAAGTAAACAAATAAAAACATCTCACTTTCATTATTTTTATCTTAATGCAAACGAAAGCCACAGCTATTGATATGATTCCAGGGTTGAAATTAATGAGATAATAAAGCTCCAATATTAAAATCAGTAAGTATAAAAATGAATTTTTTATGTGAAAATTATTATATTTCATTAAGGACTTGTTAAATCCTTGTCTAAGAATGTATTATGTTCTTTGTTGCTAATTGAGCCTTCTGTGCTACTGGTTTTGTTTGTTGAGCTTAGTTGGCTTGTATATTACTTTCCCATCTAGCTTGGTGTGCTCCTACTGAAATTTTAATATTTGAGGAATTAGTAAGTGCCGTGTGGTCCAGAGATTTCAGGATCTGTGGTGTGGGTCAATGAGCCAACATGATGACAGTTGTGGGAGGTGGACATGGCTGCTGGGGCTTCCAGAAGTATGAGGGCTGGGGAGCTGCCCACTCTGATTCCAAGAAACACCAGAGTTCTCAGCTGGGCTCCAGAGTCACTGTCACTGTCACTGTCATCCCGTTGCTCATCGATTTGCTCAAGCAGGCACCAGTAACGTCTCCACTGTGAGACTTGTTGTTACTGTTTTTGGCATACCGAATACACCACAGGGAGCTTGCCAGGCTCTGCCGTGGGGGTGAGATACTCTCGGTAGCTTGCCAGGCTCTCCAAGAGGGGTGGAAGAATCGAACCTGGGTTGGCCATATGCAAGAGTAGCTGAAATTACTCCAGAGTAGTTGAAATTATTTGCAGCTTGGTCTCTGCAAAGAATATAGGTGAAGTGGTGGAGTTGAGCCTTACGAGTGGTTGCAGCCTTGAGGTCTGGGTGTGGATTCCTAGGAAGGTAGTAGGTCCACCCACCTCCAGAGGGCACCCCAGAGTTTTCAGCTTCGGGAACCAGTGTTCCCATGAATTTTACCTGCTAGGCTTGCATCTCCTTGGAAGTTTAATCTTGAATTGGTAGAGCAGGGCTCTACCAATTGGTAGAGTCAACGTGGTGTTGGCTTGAAAAATGGTGGTCATAAACATCCTATTTTATTTTTTTAATTGAACCACCATGAGATCCACAGTTACAAAAGTTAACACTGAATTTTAGTCATACAATGTTCCAACACCCATCCCTCTACCAGTGTACATTTCCCAGTTTTCCTCCCGCCACCCCTCACCCCCACCCCCTAGCCTGACTCTATGCCAGGCACTTTTCATTCTCTCTCTCTCTCTCTCTCTCTCTCTCTCTATCTATCTCTCTCTCTCTCTCTCTTCCTTCTGGGCCTAATAGTTTGCAATAAAGATACTGAAAAGGTTATCATGTGTATCTCGTTAATGACTTTCAGCATTCAGTTCTTGTCCAGAGACCTCAATTCCAGCTATTAGTGTCATAGTGGTCCCTTCTCTTCCAATTATCCTACACCCCAACACCACTTGCATCAAGTTTACAGTCACAGATCAGTCCTCCTGGCCCTTGTTTCTATTGTTTTTGGATTTTCGTCTCATAGTATGTTTTTTTTATATTCCACAAATGAGTGCAATCATTCTACATCTATCTTTCTCCTTCTGACTCAGTTCACTCATCATGATATTCTCCATGTGTAAACATTTATAATCAAATTTATGGGTTCATTTTTCCTGGTTGCTGCATAGTATTCTATTGTGTAGGTTGATGTACCATAGTTTTTTTTTTCCAACCAGTTGTCTGTTCTCAGGCACTCCAGTTGTTTCTAGATTCTGGCTATATCAAATAGTGCTGCAATGAACATAGCAGTGCAGATGATATTTCTGCTGTGTCTTTGGGCCCTAGGGTACATTTCCAGAAGTGTTATTGCTAGATTGCATGGAAGTTCAATTTCTAGTTTTTTGAGGAATGCCCTTATTGTATTAAAAAAATACTGGACCTGCTGGCATTCCCACCAACAATGAATGATGTCGCTTCTCCCCTCGCCCTCAATATCCGTGCTAGTACTGGTTGTTCTTGTTTTTGATGTCTGCCAGTCCTTGTGGTGTGAGTCATTTTTGTTTTAATTTGCATCTTTCTGCTGAGTTGTGATGAAGAGCATTTTTTTACATGCCTTTAGTATTTGTATTTCTTCTTTGTATTTCTTCTTTGAGGAAGTTTCTGTGCATTTCTTCTCCCCATTTTTTGATGGGGTTGGATTTTTTTCTTGTTAAGTTCTATCAGTGGCATGTATATCTTTGATATTAACCCCTTATCAGATGAGTACTGGGGGAATAGTTTTTCTCATTCCATGGGCTCTCTTTGTATCTTGATCACCGTTTCTTTTGAGGCACAGCAGCTTCTTAGTTTAATGTAGACCCATTTGTTTATCTTTGCTTCCCACTTGCTTGGTCAGTGAAGTTTCATCTTTGAAGATAATTTTAGCTTCAAGATCATGGAGCATTCTGCCTGCATTTTCCTCCATGTACCTTATAGATTCAGGTTTGTTATTGAGGTCTTTAACTCATTTTGATTGACTTTTGTGCCTGACTTTAGAGAGAGGTCTGAAAGTCTGATTTTGTTTTTCATGTAGCTGTCCACTTTTCCCATCACCACCTGTTGAAAAGATTTTCCTTTTTCTACTTCATGCTTCTTGCACCTTTATCAAAGATTAAGTGACAACATATTTGAGGATAATCAACTGTATTCCATTTGATCTACAGGTCTTTTCTATATTTATTCCAATATTGTGCTGTTTAAATTACTACTCCTTTTGTAGTACAGTTTGAAGTTGGGGAAGGTGATGTCCCCCATCTTCTTTTTTCCAAGAGTTCCTTTAGCTATTAATGGGGATTTGTTGTTACATATGAATTTCAGGAGTGCTTTATCTGTTTCTTTGAAAAATTTCAAAGGTGTCTTTATAGGGATTGCACTGAATCTGTATAATGCTTTGGGGATTATAGTCATCTTGACAATCAAGCATACAATTTTAAAAGTAGTTGATGACTGCCTGTGTTCTCTTGATGTCCTGATGAGACTCTTTAATGAAGAATTAAAATGATAGTAATGATGATCTTCAGGAGAAGAACATATGAGAATATAAAGTAGCTTTAAAATTTTGTCTAAAACAATTTGATTTTAGCATAAATAAAAATTAAAGAATAACCAATACCCAGAAAATAAAGCAGTCAATGAGATCTTATTCCATGAAATGGGTCCTGAGCTTCAGCAGTTTCCAGCCTCTAAGCAGCAGACCAAGATAAGATGGTGCACAAAAAGATTCACTCTGATAAAAACTGTGAAAGGAAAAATGGAGAAGGAGCAGATGAAAGGAGAGAGACTTCAGACCCCAGAGCAGACTTATGAAGAGTAATAGCAGTGAGGAAACAAAAGTGTTGATAGAAAGGCCCTGAATTGTAGTACAGCCCTGAGAAAGTCTCAATTCTTTCACAGTCTCTGAGAAGCAGGGCCTTAGCAGAGAAACTCAGCAAAGAGCACCCACGCTAAACCTAGTAATGGGCTGCAAACCACTCTCAGGAGAGGGTGACCTCAGCATGAGAAGATAGAACTTAAGGACTGCCACTACAACATAGAATCCGTGTTTCTAGAATTCATTCATCCCTTCCTGCTCACTTCCATTAGTCTATCCATTCTGTTGTGTGTTTTCCTATTTTGTTAGAGTAATTCAGGCAATTCCACTTCCATTAGCATCAGCAATCACGTTATTTAGCTAACTAAGTGATCCCTTGGTGACTTCACCACAGTGCTACAGTAGGTTTCTTTGACAGTTCCACAGTCAATTAATTTGGAGCCAGAGTAACAGTACAGTGGGTATGGTGCTTATCAAGAATGCAACCAACCTGGGTTGGACTCCTGGCATCCCATATGGTTCCTCAAGAACTTCCAGGAGTAATTCCTGATTGTGGAGCAAGGAGTAAGTCCTGAGCATTGCCAGGTGTGGCCCTGAGTCTCCTGCATCCCCCCTCTCACACACCTCCCTGCCCCCCCAAAAATCAATAAATTTATGCTTAACATTTCTTTTGTTCCAACTCTATTGATTAAGTACCGTCAAATCCAGTTGCAGAGGTTACACTCCCATTCTTCATGGCTTGCACTTGCTAATTCTTGTTACTTTCCTAGGAGAACATCTTCCTTCCTCTGTCAGAGACAACTCATCTCTAGACTGGTAAGGAATACAGAGACTTAAACTTCCTTTCCACACTTGCAGCCCCAAGAAGAGCTGGAGCAAGTCCCAACAGGTCTTTGAGCACTCCTAGGGATGGAGTGCTTGTGCTTCTTTTCTGAACTTCCTGGACCAGAGCTATCTTTTTCTAATAGCTCTTTGACTTTAACACAAGACATCTGCTTGCTGAAGTTCTTGAGCATCTCTGGCATGTCTGGAGCTCTGTGACTTTAGTGTCTCTCTGCAACTCAGCTGTTTTCATTCTTCCATCTCAGAAGATAAAGACCTGTCTTAAGTTATTAAAGAGGTCCCCTGGTGCCCACGCTTAGCTTTTAATGGTTTGTTCATTGCCCTCAATTCATCACTATTCTACCATAGAACATCAATATAGCTTATTACTAATAAGGCACCTCCATTCCTTGTAGGCATTACTCTCCAATAGCTTTCATATAAAAGAATCATTGTACTGTGAAGGGTACTTTTTACTCTGAGATATTTTCCAACCCCACTATGGAGGAACTGTTTAACAATCAGGCCCTTACCTTGTGCCAGAGACTATTAGGCCATCCATATCACACTCAGGAAAGGATATGTTTTGTGCCAGCCAGACAGTAAAAAAGCTAGTCTCAAGCCTCATCTTCCTGCCAGCTTCCTCTAAGTCTTGGTCCCACCTGTGTCAATTTAGATCCTTCAAGAAACAGTGCCATGTATCATACATGCAAGGCGTTTATTTTTTTGGGGGAGGGGGATGAAAGGAAGGGAGTGGGAGAATATATGGTGACTCTTCAGACTGCATTCAGTGTGCAAAAGGAAAGCAAAGGAAGGATTGAACAGAAAAAGGCCTATACTTCAGTGCAGTTTAGAGAAAATCTAAAAAAAAAATCCAAAAAACTATAAAGGGGCTTTTAGAAGAGTCTTCAATTGGCTGCATTAGTTATTTGGGAAAAGCCTTGGCGAAGGTGTGAGCACCTTGCCACTTTTGAATGAAGCCAGAGCTGTGGGTCCACAATGACTCAGCCCCTGCTGAGTGATGACTGAGGTTGAGGTCTGAATAGTGCAAATCACTACCACTAGATGTGTCCTTCCCAAGTGTGGCTGCGACTCTCCACCTTCACATGCTTTGTTGTTGTTCTGAATTTTCACTCTCACTGAACTGTATTGTCTTCTTGAATAATCTTACCACCATTTCTCTGACTGCTCGAATGTCCAACTCCAAACTTGCCCCAAGTTTGAAGGAAGGTCACTTCACTCCCAAAGTGGCTCTACCACAAAACTTGACTCATGAAAGAATTGGTGATTGTAGGGGAAATTCACGGAGCTAGAAGTGTACTCATAATTTAATCTAAGATGCCATCGTGCTCACAGTCTACAAGGAACCTCCCAACATCTTTCTCCCTGTCTGTCACTCCCCTTTCTTTCTCCTTCAGAGACATTTCCCCCATCCTTTACTTTACTTGATTCCATTCTCAAAGCCCCCTTCTCCTGAGTTTCCAGGAAAGAACAAAAATGATCATCTTCCTCTCTGTTTCATTCTATGTGCAGTTGGTTAATAAATTGTCACTTTTTTAAAATTTATTTTTTAGAGCATTACAAGCCATTCATGACTGGATTTCAGTCATACCAGTAGTCCAACACTCATCCCTCCACCAGTGTACATTTCCCAGCCCCAGTGTGCCCAGGTTACCTCCCATCACCCCCACCTCTCCCCTTAACACCTCTTGGGCAGGTGCTTCTCTCTCTCTTTCTCTCTCTCTCTCTCTCCCCCCGCTCCCCTCATGTACCTCTGCCTCTCTCTGTATCTCTGTATCTCCTTTTGGGCATTGTGGTTTGCAATATTGATACTGAAAGGTTATCAAGAATACCCCATTCCCTACTTTTAACTCTCAGTTCTTGTCCAGCATGATCATTCCCAGCTATTGTTGCCTTTTTTTCTTTTCTTTTCTTCTCTATTTTTTTTTAAATCAAGGGTTGCCTAAGGAGATCTGGAGCCTGTAACATCATTAAAATAAGGGTTAATTATAATGCTTATATTAAATGTGAACTGGAGCGATAGCACAGCTGGTAGGGCATTAGCCTTGCATGTGGCCAACCCGGGTTCGATTCTTCCATGCTTCCCGGAGAGCCCGGCAAGCTACTGACAGTATCCTGCCACATGCCAGAGCCTGGTAAGCAACCTGTGGTGTATTCAATATGCCAAAAACCAGTAACAACAAGTCTCACAATGGAGATGTTACTGGTGCCCGCTCAACCAAATTGATGAACAACAGGACGACAGTGCTACAGTGTTTATATTAAATATTATTTGTAATGCTGGATTTATGATACCTTTTTATATCTTGGTTTTGGACACTCCTGGCTGTATTTTTATTTAATAAGTTAATAAAATACTCAGTCTCAGGTTAAAGAAAAGAGTATAATAAACCCAGATACAAGAAAATAAATAGCCTTGAGTCACAAAACGTTTTATGCAATTTCTTATCTCAAACTCACTTTCCAATATATTGGCATTCTCGTCTTTGAAGGTAGGTAAGGTTCAGTGATGGCAAATATACATGAATAAGACTACATATCAATTTATGAACAGATGTAGGCATGTAGCCAATATGTGTAAAAGGAAAATGTTTTAGGGACCTAGAGCTTTGATGTGTAGGTTCTTTTATAAGAATTTTTCTTTATCTCCCCCACAATAAAAAAGGAGTCTAGTTCAAAGCACAATCAGTCTTTCATGGTAAGGACAATGGATGGAAGCAATTTGAAGCAAATGTCCTTTGATTAAATAGATTACTATTTGACTTCTTAATAAAGAATCAACATCAAAATAAAAGTCTAGATCTTTTTAAGTTCACATGGTTTATTTTAGCAGAATTAAAATGGTACATGAACTTTGAACTCTGTAACTTAAATATTTTTTAAGACTCTTTGGAAATAATTTTAAAATAATCCAACCCCATTCATGCACCAAAGCATGGAAAATTAAAAGCAAATCAAGATACCCAGAATCTATCCTTGCCTATGAGCTCACCTTATACCTGTAGCTGATTTTGAACCATCTCTGGCATGTGCTGTTTTGCAGTCACTTATGGTGGGGTGTAGAATCAACTACAAATATATAGATATGTGAGAAAAAGATAGAAGCAAGTTAATTCATCCACAAGCTCTGCACGGCTCTTGCCCCTTTTCCGTGTGAAAATTTTTATTTCCGATTGATATTTTCAGATGGTTCTAGTTTTGTTGGGTATCCTGAACATGTACTGGTTAATTGGTACAAGAGTTTTCTATCTGTTGTACCAAGTCTTAAGAGAAGCCATCTCTACTGGGATGTCTGGTGAGGGTGGCGTTGGTTATGCCCCACAAGGACTGGCTACCTTCAAGTAACAGCTTATTTAGATAAGGTGGTCCCTTTCAAAGTCAGGTTTTTTTTTTCTTCCCCATAGTCTCAGCAAGTATTGTGCTCTCAGTGGATCCAAGGTTCTTTTCCCTCAGATGCACACAAAGAAGAAAACTGTGAAACAAGAGCTTTGTGCCCAACTGAGTGACAAAATTCATAAAAGTCTCTGTTGGGCAGGAGCTGAAGAAAAATATTCTCTGCTCTAAGATCTGCTTACAGATTTTTTGGTCTTCTGCCTGTATAAAATAGGAATGATGTTTTTAATAATTAAAATGATTAAATTGGCACCATAATATAAATTAGCTGATAAAATTAGCCAACTAATGTTTTTATACCTTTTAAATTATATTAATAAGTAAATAGAATAAAAAGTTCAGCTTCCCATTTTTTGTCTTTGCCTTGTCAAAAAATGAACATTTAAATTAGTGATCATGTTTAAAAAAATCGCTGTATATTTTCCCTGGCTGTTTTATAAAACCATTTACTTGTAGATAGATGGGTCTGTGTACTTATATTTGTATATACATGTTGAATAATGTTTCCCCACAAAATTTCACATCCACCCAAACCCTCAGAATATGATTTCCTTTGGAATAAGACTTTCGCAGATGTGATTGTCACTGTCACTGTCATCCCATTGCTCATCGATTTGTTCGATAGGCACCAGTAACGTCTCTCACTGTGAGACTTATTGTTACTCTTTTGGGCATATCCAATACACCACGGGTAGCTTGCCAGGCTCTGCAGTGGGGGAGCGATACTCTCGGTAGCTTGCCAGGCTCTCTGAGAGGGGTGGAGGAATCGAACACGGGTCGTCTGCGTGAAAGGCAAATGCCCTACCACTGTGCTAACGCTCCAGCCCACAGAAAAAGATATTGAAGCAAACTCATCTGGATGAGGGAAGGCTCTAAATTTATGAGGAATGCCTTTCTAAAGGATAGCAAAGAAGTTCCAGACCCACAGAGAAGGACGAAACGCCATGTGAAAACAAAAGCAGGAATTGGAGTAGCACATCTGTTCACCACAGACACCAAGAAGTGTCTCCAGTCACCAGAATAGCATGTGACAAATTCTCACCCTGAGTCTTTAGAGAAACCAACCCTGCTAACATTTTGGACTTCTGGCTTTTAGAACAATGAGAAAATTTAATTTCTGTTGTTTTTAAGCCACCAAGCAGCCATGGGAAATTAACATAGCACATAATTACTTACACCTACACACACTATTATGATCTTGGAAAATTTCCATAACATTTAGTGGCTCTTGATGTAGTAGCTATACTGCCTGAGACAGAAATTCACACGAGTGTTTTGGATTTCAAATGGTTGCTAGACACTGTGGACGCTGAGCAAGTAACATTTAATCCAGTCCCACACAAAGGAAAACTTGTTCAGTCTTCTGAATGACTTTAAATATGTCACTTGACATTGATGAAGGTGAAAAATGATTCATTTAACATGCTATGAGGTGAGGCTTTTGCAGTTATGCAATGAACACAGAGTTATTAGCATAGTTTTAATATCCATAATCCCCTGAATTTTCAAGAAATACAATTACATTAAAGTGAGGAAGCTTTGCATTTTCTTTTGTTTGGAATCATACCGACAAACATAACTATCTGCATTTGTAGTTATTCCCATAGTGGCATCATTTTACCTGATAATTTCTTTGTATCTGAGCATCTACATATGAAATAGATATTGTATTAATCAGGATTTTTTAATTAATATGAAGAAATTTATTATAAAGAATTGTTGGGTATGGAGACTGACAAAGCTCAAGGTCTATGGATATATCTGCAAAACAAAGACACAGAAAAGTCAATAGTATAGTTCCTCACATTAACAGCAGCTCAGTACTCAGGCTAACCTGATGACTTAGTTTCAATCTAAAGGAAGAGAAAAAACAATGTTCTATTTTAAAAGCATCAGCCAGGAAGAATTTCTTTCTATTCTCATGAGAATCAGCTTATTTGTTCTCTTCAGACCTTCAACTGACTGCATGAGGCCCTCTCATATTAGGAACGATAATTTGCTTTACTCAGTCCATTGATTCACATGTTAACCAAATAAAAAAATTACACACATACACACCGCTAGAATAATGTGTAACATGCTATCTGGCCACTTTATGGCCCACTGACCCATAAAATCAACCACTACAAAGTGCTTTTCTTTCATTTATACCTCACATTTTAAATGATTGTACTGGTTTCGAACAACTAATTGAATAAAAAGATTAAATGATCTTAGAATTTGTTTTTGCAATAGTAAATAGGGCGTTGCAAAATATTCATTACAAAGAAAAGTCCTGGTAACTGAGGACTGGAGCTGTCGTACACAGGCAGAGTGCTCGGCTTGCATGCACAGACCCAGGTTGAATACGCAGCATCTCCTATGGTCCCCTGAGTCCTGCAGGAGTGATTCCTAAACACAGAGCCAGGAGTAACCCCAAAACACATACAAAAATTATCATTGGCAACTTGGAATGTTAGACGGACTAAGATAGATTTGCAGCATTCTATATTAAAGCTTAAACATTTGGGGTCAGAGATATCTCAATGGACTGGAGCACATATTTTGCAGCAGGAGACCAGAGTTTGATCCTCTGTACCACGTGGTCCCCCAAACACTGAGCTGCGAGTAGCCCCTGAGCACTTCCATAAGGTATAGCCCCAAACAAATAAATCAACAAAACCCTTAAGTTTCCTCCATATATGGACAAACAATATTCATTTCTTTGATTTTAGTTGCTTATTTATTTATTTATTTGTGTTTAGCATTGCTGCCACAGTATAGAGAAAATCTTTGTGCATATATCTTTGATACAGCTTTGTACATTTCCATTCTTTCTGCATAATAGATCTTTTAAGAAAGAATTCTTCAAGAGTGTGCGCATTTAAAATGCTCATAAACACTAGACAAGAGGATTTCAAGACTAGAAATCTTTTATCAAGTATATGGTCCTCTGAGCACTGCCAGGATTAATTCCTGAATGCAGAGCCTTGAGCATCGCCAGGTATGAGCCAAAAAGCCAAGAGACAGACAGACTGGGGTAGAGGTGTGTGGGGGGAGGGCTATAGGGAGGGAGGAGAAGGAGAGAAGGAGAGAGAGAGAGAGAGAGAGAGAGAGAGAGAGAAAGAGAGAGTGAGAGAGAGAGAGAGAGAGAGAGAGAGAGAGAGAGATGGCTACATCAAAATTTGTGCATTGCAAAAGAAAGAGCTAAAAATAAGCATTCTGCTGAATGGAAGATACCGCACACGGTATTTCAGTATTTTAAAGGACTAATGTCCAAGATGTATAAAGCTCTCACAGAAGGTCACCAACAAAGAAACCAATAGCCCCTTCAAAAAGTGGAATGATTCCCAATTGTGCTACAAATTATTTTGTGGGTTCAAGAATCTCACAGGCACCAGCGATGCACAGGAGTTACTCTTGGCTGATGCACTCAGGAATTACTCCTTGCGGTGCTCAGGGAACCATATGAGATGCTGGAAATACTATCGGTAAATTGCCGGGCTCTCTGAGAGGGGTAGAGGAATTGAACCCTGGTTGGCCATGTCCAAGGCAAACACCCTACCCACTGTGCTATTGCTCTAGCCCCCACAGGCAATCTTTTAAAGACCTATTCTTTTAGTTATTGTTTTACTTTTTCTTGGCGGGAGGTATGCTGGGGGCTATAAGCCGCATCCCCAACCCCTAACCATCTTTTGTTGGGTTTGTTTTTGGGCCACAGTCAGTGGTACACTGGGGTTACTCCTGGCTCTGAGCTCAGGAATTACTTTTGGTGGCGGTTGATGCTGGGACATCATATGGTACACAGGGGATGGAACCCGAGCCCTCAACACACAGACAAGTATCTTCTCCTGTCTCCTGTGGGCTGCTGCTGCTGGGAGTGATTCCTAAGTGCAGAGCCAGGAGTAACCCCTGAGTATTGCCAGGTGTGTCCCCAAAACAACAGAAAAGCTACACACAGTGGTCACAGCTCACTTTTGGGAAAAGATTTTGGCATAAAATCCATAACAATTATGTGGTGAAATATGGTACTCTGGTAATTTGGCAAAACCCCACATAGTTTTTTTTATGGGCTGGAGTGAGAGCACAGCACATAGGGTGTTTGCCTTACAAGTGGCTGACCTGGGTTCGATTCCTCTGCCCCTTTCAGAGAGACTGGCAAGCTACTGAGAGTACGGCAAAGCCTGGCTAGCTTCCCGTGGCGTATTTGGTATGCCAAAAACAGTAACAAGTCTCACAATGGAGACGTTACTGGTGCCCGCTAAGCAAATTGATGAGCAACGGCATGACAGCGATACAGTGATAAAAAAATATCTTGAAAAAGAACAAACATCTGGATGTCCCTGCATTTCATTTCTTGGCCAAGGCAATTCTTGGGCATATTTCCATTGCTCCATTGCCTGCAGGAACAGAGCTTGAAAACACTGTCTTGAGAAGCACTTTACCCTTTTCTCATGACTTTGGCTATTTTTCTTCTATTTTGAACCTTAAAAAAATTGTAGCTTAGGTAACATGGTTACAACAATGTTAACACGTTGGATTCGGCTTTCTGAGACTCTTGGTACCTTTTTCTCCTCTACATCTGGGTAGTTATCATCAGGGGAAGAGTCCAGGTAGTGGTTACTTAGGCTACATGTGGCCATCATTGTTATTGTTACCTAACAAATGCTTTAAATACAGACTAAAACATAGACAAATAAGCTAATAAAATAGCACAATGCATTACATATATAGCCACAACTCAGATAAGAAACAGAAATGTACTAATAGCCAAGAGGTTTCCTAAACACCAAGAACTCATCCCTCCACCCCCAGAAGTAACCCCTGTACTGACAATTAGTAATAATCTTCTTGTTTTTATTTTTGGTATTTTACTCTATTACATGCTAAATACACAGTAAATACACTGCAGAATTTTGTTTTTGATCTGGTAAATTAATGTCATAAGAATAATATAGAAAGTTTTTATACGCTTTGATATAATTATTTTTCTTAAGTTGTATGTACTGTTGTATATGAATGGCTATAGTTGCTAAGTTTTTACTTTTATTGTGATGTAGCATTACTTCTATGAATATAACAATATTAATTAATCTATTCTATTATTGATGAGTGGTGGTTGGGCAGTGGAGGTAGTGTGGGTTGGCCGGTGAGTTATTTATCTGGCTTGGGTAGGGTGGGGCGTCTGGGTTTGACCCCCCTCCCTAGGTGCCGGAGATTGGAGGAGGCAGACAGAGGATCTTGTTTCCAAATCTCATTGAGCCTAGAGTCCAAGGTCGCAAAGTTCTGCTTACCTGGTTTTGTGGGGCTTCACTCATGCATGAGGTCCGGCCCAAGTGTTTGGAGTGCGTCCTGGAACATGGTGGTGGCTGGGTAGTGGAGGTAGTGAAGTGATTAAGAGGATGGAGGACCTCCGACTCCGAGCATATCTTTTTGATTCCACTGTTCTTCCTGCACTAACGTATGCCTCAGAGACCTGGGCCCTACACAAACAGGATGAGAACACTATTCGGGTATCCCAAAGAGGAATCAAAAGAGTATCACGTCTCACTCAAGTGAGAGAAGGAATCCAGAGTAATGACCTCTGTCGACTGTCAAGAAACAGGACGCTGTCTCATTTGCCAAGACATCAAAAATCAGATGAGCCGGACATATAATGTGATTCAGAGACGACCGCTGGACTAGAGCTATTACTGACTGGATTCCACGGGACGTCAAAAGACCGCGTGGCCGCCCACCAACAAGATGATCAGACTTCTTCGTCAAAACCCTGCATGAATGGTTTGAGGCTCTTCTTGTTCCTGGAGCGAGCAGATATCATTGGGCTACACTAGCACCCAACAGGGACAAATGGAGACGTTGTTGGCGCCCTCGAGAGCAAATCGAAGATAATGGGAAGACAGGTGATACAAGTGACAAGTGATTATTGATGAACATTTAGTTGTTTTTAGTTAATGCAATGAATTTTCTTTCACATAGTATCTGATTCTTCTACTTTTGCATTTCTGTTTCATGTATAGTAAAATAGAATTGCTGAAGCATAATATATTCACCAATTTTTCACTCCAATTTGTCTTACTGAGTAAATAAGAAAAAAACTCTAGTGCTTGTTTTTAAAAGGTCCCAATTCATCAGATTCCTGATCATTAAATTTTGTCAGATATTTTCCACAATATCATACAAAATACAGGTTGTATTAGTTTTTTTTGAATTGATGAAATATTATAAAACTAATAGAGGCTATGGCTGGGCAGCTCTTATATTAAAAACCCCTAAACTGGACTTCTGTTTTTGCCATGCCCAGCTGTGCTCAGGGGTTACCCATAGCTCTGTGCTCAGATTACTGCTGTCAGGACTCAAGTTACCATATGCAGTGCTGGGATCGAATAGAGGTTAGTTGCATGCAAAGCAAGAGCCTTACCTACTGTACTGTCTCTCCAGTCTCTAAAATGAACATTCTCTAAACATGCCATAAAATACATCTCAAGCTATTAATTTGTTTTGTTTTATTTGAGGACCACAAGGGATAGCCCATCAGGAATACTAATTAAATTTATTTATTTTTTAATTAGTGAATCACTATGAGGGTACAGTTACAGATTTACACATTTTTGTGCTTGTGTTTCCCCCATACAATGTTTGAGCACCTATCCCTCCACCAGTGTCTATTCTCCACCACCAGTGAACCCAGTATCCCTCCTTCCTCCCAATCCCATCCCCCTTCCCCGCCCCACCCCGCCTCTGTGGCAGGGCATTTTCTTTTGTTCTCTTGCTCCTTTTGGGTGTTGTAGTTCACAATAGGGGTACTGAGTGGCCATCGTGTTCAATCTATAGTTTACTTTCAGCATGCATCTACCTTCCCAAGTGGGTCCTCTAACCACATTTTACTTGGTGTTCCCTTCTCTATCTGAACTGCCTTTTCTCCCAGTGTGTGAGGGTGGCTTCCACACCATGGAGCCAACCTCCTAGTACTTATTTCTACTGTTCTTGGGTGTTGGTCTCCTATTCTGTTATTTTATATTCCACAGATGAGCGCAATCTTTATATGTCTATCTCCCTCTTTCTGACTCATTTCACTTAGCATGATACTTTCTATGTTGATCCACTTATATGCAAAGTTCGTGACTTCATTTTTTCTAATAGCTGCATAGTATCCCATTGTATAGACGTACCAAAGTTTCTATAACCAGTCATCTGTTCTTGGGCACTCGGGTTTTTTCCAGATTCTGGCTATTGTAAACAGTGCTGCAATGAACATATAAGTGCAGATGTCATTTCGACTATACTTTTTTTGCTTCTCTGGGATATATTCCCAGCAGTGGTATTGCTGGGTCAAATGAGAGCTCAATTTCTAACTTTTTGAGAAGTGACCATACTGTTTTCCAAAAGGGCTGAACCAGTCGGCATTCCCACCAGCAGTGTAGAAGGGTCCCTTTCTCCCCACATACCCTCCAACAGCGGTTGCTTTTGTTCTTTTGGATGTGTGCCATTCTCTGTGGTGTGAGGTGGTATCTAATGGTTGTTTTGATCTGCATCTCCCTGATGATTAGTGATGAAGAGCATTTTTTTTTCATGTATCTTTTGGCCATTTGTATCTCTTCCTTGGGAAAGTTTCTGTTCATTTCTTCGCCCCATTTTCTGACGGGGTTGGATGTTTTCTTCTTGTAGAGTTCAACCAGTGCCTTATATACCCTTGATAACAACCCCTTATTGGATGGGTATTGGGTGAATATACTTGTCCATTCTGTAGATTGTCTTTGTATTCTGGTCACTGTATCTTTTGTGGTGCAGAAGCTTCTTAGTTTAAGATAGTCCATTTGTTTATATCTGTTTCCATTTGGTTGATCAGTTGCGTGTCATCTTTGAAGATATCTTTAGCTTCAATATTGCAGAGGGTTTTGCCGACTTTGTCTTCAATGTACTTTTTGGATTGTGGTAACAATTAAAAAAAGCATGGTACTGGAACAAAGGCAGAGCCTCAGACCAATGGAACAGGGTGGAATATCCCTACACACAACCCCAAATGTATGATCATCTAATCTTGGATAAGGGAGCAAGAAATGTGAAATGGAGCAAGGAAAGCCTCTAACAAATGGTTCTGGCACAACTGGACAACCACATACAAAAGAATGGGCTTAGACCTCGACCTGTCACCATGCACAAAAGTCAGATCAAAATGGATTAAAGACCGTCAGGAATACTTTAATTCAGTGCTTGGATGTTGCTCACAGTTGTGCTCAGGGACCATGTTGTTTGGAGATTGAACTCTGGACTCCCACATGCAGCATGCACTCCAACTATTTCTTCAGTCCCATGAAGCTATTTTTAAACAAGTAAATATAAATAAATCTCCAATGACAATTTGGAATTTTGGTTATTATTAGATATTATAGATATTATTATTAGAAGCAGTATGATAGGTCACTCTTTCCATCTTTAACAGCCCTTTCCATCCAGGAGTTATGTGTGTGAGGAGAGCAAAGGCAGAGGAAGCAAGCAGCATAATAGGGTGTGAGTAGAAGAGAATAGCAAGAGTTAAGCTTAGTGGCAGTTTATAAAATCTTACAGTATTTTGCAAGCTTTGATTATGGAAACTAAAAAAAATAAAATGGATTAAGAGTGACAGAATACCAAAAGTAGTGATAATGCCTTGGATCTTCACACTCTCTGCTCTCTATCTCCTGTGGAGAGTTAGTCTGTTCATAGAATTCATGGGGAAATGAGTTATAGGGATGCTACTCAGGACCCAAGGTCAATAGGTAGAGATAATAGTAATAATCGAAGCTAGTATCATTGATTCACATTCATCAGTGATGAGCTGTATGGTTTTGAGTAAGTTACTTAACTTCTTTTTTTTTAAATGTAACACACAAGCGGAGTTTATTAAGCCAGGTAGCTGAGGTCAAGCTTTCAGGCACACAGGCCAAAGCAAGATCCTGAACAAAGAAAAAGTCTCAAATTTTATATTCAATGCTTACATCATAGCCCGCACTTATGAATTTTAACACAAACATAAGCGAAAATGCCAGTTTCACAATTCAGAAGAAAACGTAATTTCAGATAGTGCAAACAAGCAGTTAAGATAGGTGAGATAGACATGTTTTCAGAACATTCTGGCGGCTACCCACCCTGATTGCATCTGGGTGGGTTCAATAGACAGTGGATAGAGGTTATGAAACTATTTGCCAAGGCTGAGTTTTCAGCCCAGTTGTCCTTCCCTCACAGATGGCCAGGCAGGGAACAAGCGGGGTTTTAGGAAAAACAAAAAGGTTTAGTTACTTAAACTTAACTTCTTTTGACTTTATTTTCTTTATCTAGCATGTTACTATTGTCTATTTTTTAATTCTGGAAACTTCTCATGAAAATTTTTTTGTCTCCCTCATTTTTAAAAAGTAATTTTTAAAAAAAGAAGAACGGTTTGGGGCTACACTCGGTGGTGTATATCACTTTGTGCTCAGGAGTGATGCCCGGTAATGCTCAGAAGAATGCGAAGGGGATTTGGAAGGTAGCTATGCTTACCACTATACCACCAACGCAAGAATGCGGAGGGGATTTGAACCAGGGTCACTGTCAATGTGATTGTATGCAAGACAAGTGCCTTTCCTCCTTTAGTATCCCTCTGGCACTCGCCTACTTATTTTAAAGAAAAATCACAACAGTAGATATGCAGTTAAAAGGAGGGCACATTTACCTGCCTGTCTCCCATCCACCCCTGGATTTTATATCTTGATGAACTACAGTTGCTGGTGAAAAATAGGAGCATCCCTTAGGTCAAGAAAAAACTATCTTTCTGCTTAAAAAAGAAATCTGACAGGAAAAATATGAAAAAGAATACCTAAAAGTATTGCACTATCACACAGCTTCCTAATAGCTGAAGAACTTTAAACCACATAACTGTGCAAGTCCTTGCTCAAACTAGGTGTCATTTTGTGCCTGTTCAGCTATGGTGTGAGAAGATGTGAGATAGTAGAGTGGTAACAGCTCAATTCCAGGCACCATATGTTCACTTAAGTATCACTGAGTAAAAACCTGGAGCTCCCCAAGCACCACTAGGTGTGGCCCTGAAGGCTCCTCGCATGACCCAGGTGCTCCCTGGAACCTCAGGATTTGAGCAGCATCATATTCTTGGACACTGGTATAGATCCACTTGCCTAATTGGCTGAGAATTGCTCCTGGGGTTCTTGGGGCCTCCTAAGCACCACTTGGGTATCTATCCCTCTCATTCGTGCACACATACACACACACACAGAACACACACACAGAACACACACACACAAGATATGCTATGAGAACACTTTAAAACTTTTCAAATCTAGGCACTGTGATTTACAATATTATTAATAATAGCATTTCAGGTAATCACTGTTCCAACCCTATACCCCCATCAGTGCCAGAGTCCCTCCATCGAAGCCCCCTCCTGTCACCCCTCTCATCCTACAACCTTAGTAAACTTAAGGAATTAATAATTATGGTTGGAGTTACAATATTCTTAACACTTATGATTTTCATGTGCAAAGTTACCGAAACTCAATCCCAATAGAAAGTCCAAGACTCTCCACCAATGACCTTATTTTGCATCAGTTCACCTCAGCATACTGTCTGCTCACTCCCTCTTTTCCTGGCAGTTTTTAAGTTCTATAATGCAGGGCCAAAGTTTGTCATCATTTGAAACCCTCTATTTCCTTGTCATATGTCTCTATACACCACAGCTGAGTGAGATCATCCAGTGTTTGTCCTTCTCCCTCTTACTGACTTCACTTAACCTCCAAATTATAGGTATGAGAACACTTCTTTAAAAATCCACAAATTATTCTTTGATATATGTCTTCCTGCCCATTTTTATAAAATGACTCTCTTACATATGTTTCTGATCCTCCCCCCTTTTTTTTTTATAAAATGGGGGACACACTCATTTCTCATTGAGAAATATAAATAATGAACACAACTCATGTCAGTTTTGTTTGTTGAGGTTTGAGGATATGTAAAAGTGTCTCCCTACACCCCAGTTCTAACAGGCTGTTGCTATCAGATGAATCAGGCTGGCTTCTTTAGCAGTTGAGTATCACTCTATGTAACACTTTGCATTTATAAATGAGGGTCTTGTTTTAGAACTGGCCTGGATGCTTCTGATTTTATTGGAACTATACTAAGAAGCTGGTTTGCTCTGAATTCCTGCCTTGTGGCTAATGGTGCTCAGAGTCAACACAGTGCCTGTCGGTGGGTAAGGTCTCACACCACCCACGTCCCAGGTGGAATTAAATGTCCTCAAGTGGGCTGCTTTGAAATTCTAGTTTTTAAAGCGTGCTTTTCAGAGCAGCAAAGCACAAACGGCTGTGTGTCTATTTACTTGCACTTTATGCGTGCTGTATACAAAAGCTGTATTGAACATTTATGAGAGTTCTCCTCTGAAAAATTACAGATAATAATAGAAAGTATGTTTTTGCATATTCACCAAAACCTCAGACTTCAATTGACTGAGGGAGGACTTGAGGGAGCCAAGAAATAAAAAAAGAGAAGGCTAGTTACCACAACATATAGTTTTCCTGGCACAAATACATCTATTTCACTTGCGCCAGCCTCGAGGCAAAGGAACAAAAGAAGGTGAGAAGTTCCAGAACCCTTTACCCACATCAGTCTGGACTTCTGCTCCTCCTCCACAGAGAACCAGTGAGGGGAGGAGCAAAGCAGACAGTGCCCCTGAGTTCTGAAAAATAGGCACTGGGAATGCTGGGAGTCCCTTTCATCTTCTCCAACCCATATCTAGTATATTTTCCCACTTTCAACTATTGTGCATTGTTCAAACAGCAAAGGTCTAATTACACATGACCTCCAAATGTTTGCATTGAGTACATGGACTTGTTTCCAAGGTAGTCTAGAAACAAATGTTCACTGTGCTTATTTGAAAAGTATTTAAATGTACTTTATTTCCTCTCAACTGTCTCCTTGTATGTCAGGCTCCAACATAAAAGTCCTTCCTTCCTCCCTTCTCTCCCTCTCTCTCTTTTCCCCTCTTCCTCTCCTTTCTTCCTTTTCTTGTTTGATTTCTGGCTTTTTTGGGGGGGCACACCCAGCAATGCTCAGGGGTTAGTCTCAGCTCTGCACTCAGGAATTACTTCTGGTGGTGTTCAGGAGAATATATGGGATGCCAGGTATTGAACCCAGGTCTAATATGTGCAAGGCAAAGGCCCTACCTGCTTCCCTATCACTTTGGTCCTTTTCTTTCTTTCTTTCTTTCTTTCTTTCTTTCTTTCTTTCTTTCTTTCTTTCTTTCTTTCTTTCTTTCTTTCTTTCTTTCTTTCTTTCTTTCTTTCTTTCTTTCTTTCTTTCTTTCTTTCTTTCTTTCCTTCTTTCCTTCTTTCTTTCCTTCTTTCTTTCTTTCTTTCTTTCTTTCTTTCTTTCTTTCTTTCTTTCTTTCTTTCTTTCTTTCTTTCTTTCTTTCTTTCTTTCTTTCTTTCTTTCTTTCTTTCTTTCTTTCTTTCTCTTTCTTCCATCAACACAGTTGGCTACATGTTATATGCCAAAAAAGAAATATGAAGACAATTCTATATGAACAAGAGCATAAAGACAGGAATTGAGGTGGGACTGGGACTACAGACTCTACCTAGGGTCAAGGCACCAGGTTGGCCTTACTCTGTTCTGCAGATGCTGAGCCAAGAAAAGACTCACCCTGCCCACGAGGCCACTCAAAGCAGAGAGCTGCTGTCCTGTCAGAGCTCCCAGTCCTCCTTACCCTGCCTCAGCCTGCAAGCTCCTACCAGCACCTCACAAAACCAGCTCCCAGAAGCCAGTTGACACGGACCCAAGAGGTCCAGCCAGCCCATTCATGCTACCACAAGCTAAAGATAAGAGGTGTAAAAGAAAACAGGGGACACAACTAGATCCCATTTTTCTTGCCCTTTCTCTGTTTTATGAAATATGTATACTGAGAGAGGTCCTGCTCAGGAGCTAATGGGGAAGTGAGGTTCTGCTGGCTGTAGCTGACTGTGTAACCCTGGTATACTGCCTTCCCATTAGCTTAAGGGGGAACCCTCCAGTCTTCTTTGCTCTGGCTACAAAAGTTTGCCCAATAGGAGCCCAGTTATCCTTTTCTCTACATTATTTTTCTGTCTTTGCAGACATGTGTAGGAAATATCCTGCAGCATTTTACAAGTTGTCAAAAGAAAAAACTGTTGCTAGGTATATTTATGACTGACAAGGTTTGACCACACTGGTCTTTCTGAACTTGGAGGTGAAGAAAGAGTAAAGGAGGGAAAATGGCATGTGAATGAGAGGAGGATTTTGTGTCCAGTCTTCTTGGGGAGGCAATGGAGTAAAAACACCTTTCCTTTTCTTGTTTTCCTTTTCCCCACCCCACCTCCACTTTGAAGAAAAAAAAAGAGAAAAGAAGAAGAAAGAGGAGGAGGAAGAAGAGGAGGAGGAGAAGGAAGAAGAAGAAGAAGAAGAAGAAGAAGAAGAAGAAGAAGAAGAAGAAGAAGAAGAAGAAGAAGAAGAAGAAGAAGAAGAAGAAGAAGAAGAAGGAGGAGGAGGAGGAGGAGGAGGAGGAGGAAGAGGAGGAGGAAGAGGAGGAGGAGGAGAAAAAGGAGGAGGAGGAGGAGGAGGGAGAAGAAAAAGAGCAAGGAGAAAAGGAAGGAGAAGATGAAGAACAAGAAGAGGAAGGAGAAGAAGAAGAACAAGAAGAGGAAGGAGAAGAAGAAGGAATAATGAGATCTCTAATGGCAATTTTGGCTTTTTTCTGGGTTGGGAACAAGGGCTGCTCAGCAGAAAACAGCTGGAACGTATCTGCAATGAGAGTGGACTAAAACTCTCTTTCTGTGCCTTCGGTGAATCATTGCAGTGAGAAAGCCAAAATAGCAACTACTTTATCGCCAAAACAATTTTCCCTGAGGCCATTTCCCAGCTTCACATACATACCCAGGACACTTCCCAGCTGTTTGGCAGGTCTGAGCTCTTCTCCACTGACCAGCTCAGTTCTCAATGGAAGCTGCCATGTCTTGGAGACCTGAATATCACATGCCATATACGGTGCAGGGGCCTACACAAGATAAGACAGCACACTATTTAATGTAAACACAGAGAGAAAACTTTTATTCTTTTTTGAAATTGAACTCACATCAATAATGACATCATAAAAGTTTCAGATGTGTATCATTAAAAATCATTATCTGTATACTAAATTTATTCCTAGAAATCCAATTCTGTCCTCTCTACAATTGGTTTCTTTTATTCAAATATTTATCAACCTTTTTCATAATTATTAATGAGTCTCATAACTGAAAAGTATAATTTTGTGTTATTCAGGTCTTAATTTGTATGGTTTCCCTATATAATACATGTGACTTTAAGGCAATAGTCTTTTACTGTCCAACTTATTTCATCATGCATAATGCCTTCTAGGTTCATTATTGCTGGTACAAGTAGCAGGGTTTCATCTTTTTTTACAGCTGAATAGTATTTCATTGCATGCATATATGTGTATGTATAACACACTATCTTTATCCGATTATCTCTGGGCATCTATGACACTTGAGTTGTTTCCAGCTCTTGCCTATTGTAAGTAATGCTGCAATGAACATGGGAGTGCACATATCTTTTTGATTAGTACTTATGCATTTTTTTCTGGTAAATATCTAGAAGTTGGAAAACTAGCTCACATGAAATTTTATTTTTTAAAGATATTTTTTGTTTTTAGGATGTGACATAATTGACAGAACTGAGTAGTTTTCTATGAGCCATGGTTTTATTAACTTATTAAAATTTTATAACAATCCTATATAGTGACTATTCTTATTTCTCCATTTCCCAATGGCTTTGGTTATTTGATTATCATTATACAGCTAGTAAGTGGTAGTTGTAAGACTCAAATTTAAATATTTCTCTCTCCCAGGTCAAACGCTCTTCATGGTGACTCTCGTCACACTGTTTATCAACTCTAAGAGAAACTCGAGATAGTTTATATGTTTAATGCTAACCAGTCTTGCAAAGTGATTGACCTCCACACCCATGATTTATGGAAGATAGTAAAACAGAATCATCATTTGTTTGTTCTGTTTGTGTAATATTTGATTGCAAGTAATCAGTCAACTCTTGTTATCTACTTAGTCTTAGTGACTGAACCATATTATTTATATCTTTTCAGCTACCTAACCCCTTAAGAACAAATGCTCCTTTATAAGTTCAACTTTTCCTTTCCTTTAAGAATCACTAAAGATAAATGCTTTGGGTGCACAACCCAATCATTTTCAGAGTGACTACTTTCATGTCTTCAAGGAAGTTTACTTAATCACTTTCCCCCCCAGGATTTATTGTATCTGAGATGAGAGTTAGTCAATTGGGTCTCCTCCAGTCCACATATCTGAACTTTGCTCCCAGATTTGCTGCATTGCTGGAGTCCCCAGAGTTTACTGCTGTTGTGTAGATTCTCCCTGAAGGCTAACCCTGTCCATTAAAATTTTACATTGCAAAAGTAAAAGCATTAGCACAGGAAGAGAAATGCACAACAAATATATGCCACTTCTTTTTCTTAAGTTCACAGAGCTAAGAGAAACTTTTCATTGTTGCCTGTACTAGGATACATTTGAGAGGAAAAGGAGAGTGAAATTATATATATAAACCAGGTTGTCCCATAGCAGGCATTGATAATTGATCATATCCTTCTCAACTGTGCTCTCAGCAGCTCTTTAGCAAAAAACTATGTATAATCATGTAATTGGCACCTTAGGACACTGTTCATATTTATGTGCACAAAACTCATTTCATTTTTTTCTAGTTTAAATGTGTACCCTGTCACTTCCAGATGAGAAGCAATTTATCTTTTAAAGAAAAGAAAGACACAATATCTACTCACAAATATATTCTTATCCAGTTGTAAATAAAAGACAACATTGAATGAATACTGTATAAAATAACATATATAAAATAGCGTATAAAATAAAAGTGTTGTTTGAGTTAAAATAATCTCTTCTGTCAGAGATTGTTCTGGATGAGTAAGAAAAGCAGGTGGAAATTTATAAGAAGAGTTAGGCTAGATGTTAAAAATTCCATGGGAATATAAAATAACAGAGTAGGAGACTAATACCCAAGGATAGTAGTATATAATACCAGGAGGTTGACTCCATAGCTTGGAGGCTGGCCTCACACGCTGGGGGAAGGGATAGAGAAGGGAACTCCCAGATACAGAAGGGAACACCAAGTAAAATGTGATTGGAAATCCCGAGCAGGGAGGGAGATGCGTGCTGAAAGTAGACTAGAGACTGAACATGATGGCCACTCAATACCCCTACTGCAAACTACAATACCCAAAAGGAGAGAGAGAGAGAGAGAGAGAGAGAGAGAGAGAGAGAGACAGAGAGACAGAGAGACAGAGAGACAGAGAGAGACAGAGACAGAGACAGAGAGACAGAGAGAGACAGAGAGAGAGAGAGAGAACAAACTGGAATGCCCTGCCTCAGAGGCAGGGTGGGGTGGGGGGATAGGATTGGGGGGTGGGAGGGATACTGGGTTCATTGGTGGTGGAGAATGGACACTGGTGGAGGAATGGGCTCCCGAACATTGCATGAAGGAAAAACAAGCACGAAAATGTGTGAATCTGTAACTGTACCCTCACTATGAGTCACTAATTAAAAATTAAATAAATTAAAAATAAAAAAATTAAAATTCCATGAGATTTTGCTTGGAGTTGATAAAAATATAACCTATATTTTTAGGGTCACAAAGTCCTAGATTCACGTCTCCCTCCTGGAATATCCCTCCATGAAGTAGCCACTGTTACTATTTTCTTACATACTCTTAAAGAAAATAAATGCATTTATTTGCCTGGGAATTCTATGTACCATGATTATTTTAAATTTATGATCTTGGTGGATTTTTCTGTTTATCACATACAAATATAATTTATTTTTCTATCAAAACCCAAATAATCTAATACAAAGAACACCATTTGTCTTTTTTATTTCTTTGCTTTTGCTAATGTAAGTAATGCTATGATGCACATTTGAGCCTCTTTAAATAAATGTAACTTAATAGACTTATTTTAAAGCTTTATATACAACATATAATATATAATGTATATAATATATGGTAGCTGCACTGTAGCACTGTCATCCCGTTATTCATCGATTTGCTCGAGCGGCCACCAGTAACGTCTCCATTGTGAGACTTGTTCTTACTGTTTTGGGCATACCAAATACGCCACGGGTAGCTTGCCAGTTTCTGCTGTGCAAGTGGGATACTCTCAGTAGCTTGCTGGCTCTCTGAGAGGGACATAATATATGGTATATAACATACTTCTATTATCTCCAACATTCATTTGTGACCTCCAACTGCCCATTGACAATTAGAGGCAACTTTTTGCCACCTTTTCCAATTTTCCAATTTAATTCACCAATTCAGAGGAAGACAACTTAATTCTGAAGGTCTGCTGATTGCACTTCCTTTGAGTAACTTGCTCTAGCTTTTACTTCAGACTATTCCAGGAATCCAATTGTCAACATCTGCCCCCTAGCTATACTGCCTTGAAATGTGATTGAGAAGCATGCTACTTGGGGACCTGTGATACTGTGATTTATAATAAGAAATACATATTTACTATTCCTTCCCAGTTCTGGCACTGAACTCCTAAAATAGAATTTACTAAGAGATGAAAGTAATAGAAAAAAATGTCATTTGCTAGTGAGGGGATTTTAGTGGTGATTCACTAAGGGGAGGAAAGCTGGAAATTGGTTTCAGCCATCAATGGTCCAGGAATTAATCAACCAGAAGGATTAAGTTTACAAAGTTTATGGATTGGTGAACATGTGGAGATTGAGGGAAACAGTGGGCAAGCAGCAAGTCTAAAGAGAGTATTGGAACTCTGTCCTTTTTCATTTTGGTGGTAGTGGGGGAGAACTTGTGGTATCTTACGTGCAAAGGATGTGCTCTACACTTGAGCTATCCTCACAATCTGAACATTGTGACTTTATCCCCTGTGTGTTTCTTTCTATATTATTTTCCTTAAGCATTTCTTCCACCTAGTTTTTCCAGCTTATATTCTTTTTTAATAAAACAGTGATCTCCTAAAGACATGCCCTGAGTTCTAGCAAACCAAGGAGGTGACACTGGAGCCTCTTACCTATAGTTGGTTAACTAGAATCACAGGTGACAATCTGGATGTTGTTCACATCTGAAGTGAGGAATGGTTGTGGAGATTACTAGTATAGTGATGCTTATGTACTCTTTCAGAACTGAGCTCTTAACCTATGGGATCTGATATTATCTTCAGGTCCAAATGAAACTGAATTATAGGATACACAGTCGAACTGAACTGAATTATAGGATACACAGCTGGGTTCGGAGAACTGGTAATATGGGGGAAACATGTCACACATATGGAATCTTTATCACTGAATCTTACCAAGTGTTTTCTAAATGCAAACTTGACATGAATGTTACAGAGCATGAGATTTAGGTTGCTCTTAGAGAACAGGTTGGATTTTAAAAGTCACGACCAAGTCCTCAGGGGAGGACTAAATAATTTTCCAGATCTTTTGTAATGCAAGTGTTTTGTCACAAGCTGAGAAGTGTAGCAAGATTCCTGTGAGCACCACATTAGTACCCAGAGGGCAGTTTAATGTGAATTAAATTGCAATAAATATTCTCAGGCCAGGCAATCTGTCTGCATGGTTACAGAGGAAGATTCAGATGGTGGGTTAAAGATTCCGTGAAGAATCATGATTTTTAATGATGAAAGAGAAGAGATAGAACAAAAACACCCTACTAAAATATCAAAGAGCTTAAAGGCTTGACAACAGTGGCAATTCCTTCTGCCAGTACTGCAGAATAATTTATAAACCACACAGCAATTCAGAACAGCTAACAATTACTGGATGATGAATACGTATTTGGAAATGTTCCTGTTTCTACAATAACAAAATGATATCCAATTAACTAATTTTATCTTATTCCTATGTCTGAGGGTTTGAGAAGATAAAATCAATTAAGTATGCATTGGTATAATCCTGACTTGTTGAAGAACCCAGTGGTATACTAAATAAGAACTTCTTATATTTGAGGAAAACATAGTGTCTATATGACCAAGGATAAATTGGTTTGGGTTTTATACTCATCTAGTATGGTGAAAACAATACTGTGACATCACCCCCAGAGGTATATTGGATCTAATCTTCAGAACCTGTGAATATATTACCTCTCATGGTAAACGAGAATTTGCAAATATACTTAAGTTAGACATAGAGGTAGAGAGGTTATTTTAAATTATGTGGGTGGGCCTAAGTAATTACAAGTGCCCTTACAAACTAATGTCTGAAGTAAGGGAATCAGAGATGGAGATGTTACAAGAATAGAAACAGAAGTTGGAGAAATTTGAAGAAGTCATTAGCCAAGAAATGCATATTATTCTAGAAGCTGGGAAAGGGATGTTTCCCTAGAGCCTTGAGAAGGAACACAATCTTGCCAGAATCTCAATTTTAACTCACAGAGACCCATTTTGGACTTCCGATCTCTAGAACTATAATAATAAGACATTAAATTTTATGCAGAAGTACAAAACAAAGATACTCATACAGAAGTACAAAACAAAGATACCAAAATCTTTTTATTATTATTTTTCTTCATTTACTTGCTTCATAAACTTAGAAAGTCCTGTAGCTGACATATAAGAAATATGTCACAGAAATGCAAATGAGAGAAAGAGAAATATGGAATCATATATAAACAGTTATGTTAGCCTAGAACCCTCCTTGGTTATTTTCATGCCAGGTTTACCATGAGGCTTTCACAAAGCACTCTTTTTTTGTTTGTTTTTTGCTTTTCAGGTCACACCTGGAGATGCATAGGGTCACTCCTGGCTCTACACTCAGGAATTACCCCTGGCAGTGCTCAGGGGATCATATGGGATGCTGGAATCAAACCCAGGTCAGCCACGTGCAAGGCAAATGCCCTACATGCTGTGCTATCACTCCAGCCCCTCACAAAGCACTCTTTAGAAAACTCTCTTCCACTTATTTCAAGGAAATATAAATATTTTAAGCACAGTAAAATAAAAATTTTAGGATCTCAAAGATTTTTATTTTAATATTGTAAAAGATTCTTTGGGGATTTACCTCTAATTTCCACATCTTTGGAAACTGTCCCTTGATTCACATTTACTAAATTTTATTCTTCTTTCTAGCAATATGAATTACAAGAAGAAAGAGCCAAGAAGAATTGCTGACCCAAATTGAACCAACTATTTCACTTGGGAAACTAAAGATTGAACTGCAAGATTCAGAGTCTGGGAACTGAAAGCAGAACTATTTTAATGCCAGAAATCTAGAAAGACTATTCATAAGTTTCATAGCTGAATATTTAGCACTTGTGAATCTAACTCTTTCTTGCATCCCTACGTGGATCACTATGAGATAATATCTTATGTGGCAAAAGGATTTTTTTGGGGGGGTCACACCCGGCGATGCACAGGGTTACTCCTGGCTCTGCACTCAGAAATTACTCCTGGCTGTGCTCAGGGGACCATATGGGATGCTGGGAATCGAACCCAGGTCGACCGCGTGCAAGGCAAATGCCCTACCCACTGTGCTATTGCTCCAGCCCCAGCAAAAGGATTTTTATAAATGACAGCACTCCCTGAATTCACACCCTTCCAAATGTTATTTGTAATTTTGAATAATATATTCTCAGTGATGGAATATGGACTGGAGTGATAACACAGCTGGTAAGGCGTTTGCCTTGCGTGTGGCCAACCCAGGTTTGATTCCTCCGTCCCACTTGGAGAGCTGGGTAAGCAACCAAAAGTATTTCTCTTGCACAACAGAGCCCTGGCAAGCTACCTATGGCATATTTAATATGCGAGAAACAGTAACAACAAGTCTCACAATGGAGACATTATTGGTGCCCATTTGAGCAAATAGATGAGCAACGGGATGACAGTGAAACAGTGATACAGTGATGGGATATATTGGCCTATCTTTGTACCTGGGATGGCCTGGCGACTTGCACTGAACAATGGAACATGGTAGAATTCTGTGTAAGCTTTCCTGTGTCTCCTCTCCCTCTCCCATCCTCTGTCTCTCTCTCCTGCTCCTGATTTGGATGAGAACAAACTTAGATTGGCCTACAGGATAATTAAGGGAATAGCAAATTGTTAAATACAGTTGAACCGGAGAGTTGGTCCATAGAATTGAGCTTACCAAGGAGGTTGGAAGGGTGGAAGGAAGAGGACCTTGGGACATTGGTAGAGGGAAGTGGACATTCTGGTGATGGGTGTGGTGTTGGAATTTTGTACTCATACAGTGATCTTACAATACTGTTAAGATTACAATATTAACAGTATTGTAATCATGGTACCTCACAATTTTCAAAATTATACCAAATATAGCTATTTGCATTAAATTTGGGAGTTATAATCTAGAGTCTAGGACAATCTAGGTACTCCCCCTTTAATACATTGCATTCCTTTGTTCTATTATTCTATACACCACAGGTAATTGACATTATCTGGTATTTGTCATTCTTCTAGCTTGCTTAATTTAGCATAGTATCCTACATATTCATCCAATTTAGAAAATCCCTGACTCTAGATTATAGAAATGAGAAGGGTAGGGAAAGAAAGAAATAGAGGGGGGAAAATAAGAAGAGACAAATTGGAGTACACTGGGCCTGGACACGTTGATGGTATAGAAATGTGGTATGAATATATATGTAAACCACAGAGCTAACAACACTGAAAGCAGAAGCCCAAAACTACAATAATCAAACTTAGAAGTATGTATGTTAAGGGGTCAGACTGGGGAATGAGAGGAAACCTGGAGACATTGATGGAGAGAATTTGATATTGGTAGTGAGGTTGGTGTTGGAATATTGTTTATCTAAAATTCTATTATGAACAACTTTGTTTGCTTTTATTGTGAGGTATGGGGGAAATATCCTGACTGTGTTCAGGGCTTACTCTTGGGTCTGTGCTCAGGGATCACTTCTGGTGGAGCTCAGGGGACCATATAGGATGCCGGGAATCAAATCTGGGTCAGCAGTGTACAAGGCAAGTGCACTACCCACTATCTATCCATCCCCTAGTATGAATCACTGTCACTGTCACTGTCATCCCGTTGCTCATTGATTTGTTCGAGTGGGCACCAGTAACGTCTCTCATTGTGAGACTTATTTGTTACTGTTTTTGGCATATCGAATAGGCCATGGGTAGCTTGCCAGGCTCTGCCGTGCGCATATGATACTCTCGGTAGCTTGCTGGGCTCTCCGAGAGGGGTGGAGGAATTGAACACGGGTTGGCCGAGTGAAAGGTGAACGCCTTGCAAATCACAGTGGGACTTAATTTAAAAATTAAAATGAAACAAAAAGCATAAAATTTGGAGTCATTTGTTTGTATTTGGAGTCAAATGGTTCAGAGCCTGAGAAAAATGTTCTAAAGAATGTAGAGTAAGAAAGAAGCCCAGACAGAATACGAGAGTTTCCTGATCCCTCCATATTGAGGGAGATAGAAGAACCAGTGAGAGGTGTGAAGAGAGGCCAGTGAGGCATGAGAAAAACCAAGAAGAGCTTGCTACCAATAAATTCCTTTCTTTTCTCTGTAACTCAGCTTAAGCCGTTTTTTGTTGTTGTTGTTGTTGTTGTTGTTGTTGTTATTATGTAATGGGATAATACATGGAGATTTTAAAGAGAGTTTTTTTATTACTGAAAATGATCCTTGTTGCTCTGTGGCTCTCCACAGACTGGATCAAGGGTACCCACAGCTGCACGGGGTGGACAGAAACAGAGACAAAGACTTCCATGGATTTGATAAGGAATTGTTTTTTAAGTTCTGGCATGCACAGTAGTCTAAAACCTAAGCATTTTTTATCTATGAGCTCTGATTGTGAGAGAGAGTTGGTACAACTTTTATTTCTGAAATAACTCAAGTGGAAGAATGAGTCAAGGTTTAGGGAGCTGGAGTAGAACAGAGTCATCTAGGAAATGCGATGGACAAGGATAAAGGACAAATTCTTGCCCCACAAGTGGGAGGTCAGATTTCTTCCTGGTTGGGAAGGAGGCTGGGGAATGAGAGTCAGAAGTCCAAGTCTGCTCTTGGGCTGCTCCTTTATTCTTTCTCTACCCTCCCTCCTCCCCCAGCCTGGGCTAGCAGTTTTGTGGGATGCAGATCAATGGAACAATGTTGGATATCCTGACACATACCTTCAAATATATGATAACCCAATCTTTGACAAAGGAGCAAGAAATGTGAAATGGAGCAAGGAAAGCCTCTTCAACAAGTAGTGCTGGGAAAACTGGGCAACTACATGCAAAAAATAAACAAATAAATAAATAAATAAACTCAGTCCTCTTTCTAATGTCAGGTATAAAAGTCAGATGAAAATGGACTAAAGACCTCAATATCATACCTAAATCTATAAGTACATGGAGGAAAATGTAGGCAGAACCTTCCATGACATCGAAGCTAAAGGCATCTTTAAAAATAAAACACCACTGAACAAGCAAGTAGAAGCCAAGATAAACAAATGGGAAGACATTAAATAAAGAAGCTTCTTCACCTCTAAAGAAAGAGTGACCAACATACAAAGACAGCCCACAGATTAGGAAAAATTATTGACTCAATACCCCTATAAGGAGTCAATATCCAATGTAAGGCACTAGTAGAACTTTACGAGAAAGAAATATCCAACCCCATAAAAAAATGGGGAGAAGAAATCCACAGAAACTTCCTCAAGGAAGAAATAAAATGGTCAAAAGACACAGGAAAAAATGCTCTATACTGTTAATCCGCAGGGAGATGCAAATCAGAACAACAATGAGATATCATCTCACACCACAGAGACAGGCACACATCAAAAGAACAAGAGCAATTGGTGCTGGTATGGATATGGGGATAAAGGACTCTCTTTCACTGTTGGTGGGAATGCTGACTGGTCCAGTCTTTCTGGAAAATAATATGGGCATTACTCAAAAAAAATCTAGAAATTGGGCTTCCATATGACCCAGCAATAGCAATTCTGGGAATATACTTTGGGCACCCAATAACACATAGCAGAAATGCCATCGGCACTTCTATGTTCATTGCAGCACTATTCACAATAGCAAGAATATGAAAACCACCTGAGTCCCTGAGAACAGAAGACTGGTTAAAGAAACAATGTACATCTACATAATAGAATACAATGCAGCTGTTAGGAAAAAATGAAGTCATGAAATTCACTTCTAAACTGATGGAAATGAAGAGTATCATGATGAGTGAAATGAGTCAGAGAGGGACAGACATAGAATGATTGCACTTATTTATGAGATTAAAGAAAAAACACACCATAATGTGAGACTAATATGCAAGAAGAGTAAAAACAAGGGTCCAGGAGGAATGGTCCACAGTTGGAAGCCTGTTTCATGTGCTGGGGGAGAAGGCAGTTTGGATAGAGAAGTGACACTATGAAAAAGATAGTTGGAAATGATCATTCTGGATAATAACTGTGTGCTGAAAGTAGGTAAAGACACAAACATAATAATCTCTCAGTATCTGTATTGTAAACCAAATGCCCAAAGCGAGGAGAGAGAGATAGAGAGACACAGAGAGAGACAGGGAGGCAGAGATAATGAGAGAGAGACAGAGAAGAAAAGTGCCTGCCACAGAGGCAGGTAGGGGGGGGGCGGTGAAAGGGTTGTGGTGGGAGGGAAACTGGGGACATTGGTGGTGGGAAATGTACACTGGCAGAGAGATGGGTGTTGGAACATCATATGACTGAAGCCTGATCATGAGCAGTCTTATAACAGTATCTCACAGTGGTTCAATCATTGTATCACTGTCATCCCATTGTTCATCAATTTGCTCGAATGGGCACTAGTAACGTCTCCATTGTGAGACTTTTTACTGTTTTGGCATATCGAATATGCCATGGGTAGCTTGCCAGGCTCTGCCAGGTGGGCGAGATACTCTCGGTAGCTTTCCAGGCTCTCCGAGAGGGGCAGAGGAATCAAATCCAGGTCGGCCACATGCAAGGCAAACACCCTACTGGCTGTGCTATCACTCCAGTGATTCAATTTAAAAAATGTTTTTAAATATGTCAGTGGGGACCTTGGAGAGATAGTAAAGTAGGTAGGGCACTTGCCTTGCACATTGCTTACCTGAGTTCATTCCCAGGTACCTCAAATAGTTGCTGAGCCCACCAGGAATGATTCCTGAGTACAGAGCCAGGAGTAACCCCTAAACATTCCTGGTATGGTACCAAAATCAAACGAATAAAAAAAACAGTTCTGTAGGAGGAACTGGAGCGATAGCACAGTAGTAGGATAGTTGCCTTGCACTCAGCCAACCTGGGTTCGATTCCCAGCATCCCATATTGTTCCCCAAGCACCGCCAGGAGTAATTCCTGAGTGCAAAGCCAGGAGTAACCCCTGTGCATCGCCAGGTGCGACCCCCCTCCAAAAAAAAAAAGTTCTGTAGAAATGCAGTGGACTGAGACTCCAAGACAGGTTTAACAATTCCTATTAATGTTAATCTTGGTTGTCTGAAGAATACTTCTTGTAAACATGTTTTATAGCCTTGGGCATTAGGGAGGAAGGGGGTTGGAGAATCATTTGCTGAAATGAATTCTCATTACTTTCTCCATCACTGAAGAAAATGAAAATCTACTTTCTGATGAGAAGAGTCAAATTACACTAAACAGACATTTTCTAAATACCCAGAAATCTTCAGAATAAATAATAATCCTGGTGATTCAACGTAAAGATTACTGTAGCCTCTGCCAATTATCCTCAGGAACACTGGCAGCTCTACCACTGGGGAAAATATTTTTTAAACCAAAGGAAAAACGTATCAAATCATCGTAATTTTTCTCATGTATACATATGAGAATATTAGAGAAATAACATGTGAAGCACTGTCCAGAAAAGCCGACTATGGCTATTGTATCTATACAAAATGCATCAAACCCACCAGGCTTTGCAGAAACATCATCTGATTTATTAAGGCTCGATGGGGCTGGCACATTTCGCCTGACCAGAGAGAAAATATATTTGAGGCTTGTGAGCCACTAGGTCTCTGCTTCAACTACTCAATTCAGCTGTTGTAGCACAAAAGTGTTAGTTCTCGATCAAGTGATCAGTTGGGGGCGCAGAGACAAGCAACAACAGAGGGCCAAAGCTCGCTCAGGCCATTTGGCACTGATCAGCTTTTGCAGCCTCCCCCCAATTTTTTCTTTCTTTTTTTTTTTTTTTGCTTTTTGGGTCATACCCGGCAATGCACAGGGGTTAACTCCTCGCTTTGCACTCAGGAATAACTCTTGGCAGTGCTTGGGGGACCCTGTGGGATGCTGGGAATTGAACCCGGATCGGCCGCATGCAAGGCAAACGCCCTACCCACTGTGCTCCAGCAACCCTTTTTATTGGGTTAACAATCAAAATATCTAACATGGCTCACAGTACATAAGATCAAAACACCTTAAAGTGCATATTATTTTGAAGCCTAATGACACACACACAGTTCCTGATGAAGTAAATCAGACCACCTTGTAAATCTTTACATTCCACTTCCCCTTCATTCCACATCAAAATCTATGCAATCTTATACAATAGCCCAGTAAGGGATTTGTTTAACTCTCATCCAGTCGTAGAACAGTTAATCTATAGCAGAAAGTGGCTGCATTGGGAGATGCTGACTCCAACCCAGTTCACTCTGAGTTCCTAGTTGTCTGCAGCTATGACACGGCCTTGTTTGCAAGGCAGCGTTCCTGGAACTTCCTCCTGACTCTGGTCAGGCTCCAACACAAAAACGGTCATAAATATTATGAAACAAGCCAGTCTGGCTATACTGTTTGTTTGTTTTTTTTTTTAAACAAACCGGATATGGGACTATTTTGGTTCATGGCTTATAGTTTGCCAACCCCTGTTCTAGGATATCCAAGAATACTCTTCTATATAAAAATGAGTGTATTTCCCAAAGAAATCTCTCTTTTGCTTTCTCAGTATTCCAAGTAATGACCTTCATATGTTATTCCAGTAAAAAAAAGATACAAAAAAAACCTCATCCTTTTGCTTTCAGCTCTCTGAATCAAGGTGATATATGCCCATAGAAAAGGAATTTTAGTGCCATTTTTGTCATTTCTTATGCGTTAAGGTTTTATATCAAAGCAGAAAAAAGTAACTAAAGAGAACAGTGTTATGGGCAAGGCCATGGTTCTAACTTAACTGTTTCCTAAAGTATAAAATCATTCCAGATCATTACAAACCAAATAGCCCAACTAGGACAGGTGATGGCTAATGCAACTAAATGGTCCTCAGCAAAATAAATTGACCAAAACTAACAGAACAAGCTGTCAATGTTAATAGTAAGTAACTAGTAGGAGGTTTTTAGAAAGAAAGGGTGAGAACACTATTTGGGACAACTAGATAAATTAATTTGTTTTCTTGTTTTGGGTCTGTACCTCAGCCCTTTGACCTATCTCTCCCACTCCTCAAAGATTAAATTCTTCTAAGGTTTTTGAGGCAAATGTTTGAAGTCAGGGTTGAGGTCCATAGAGTTTGTTGAGATCAGGCTTTATGAACTATAGCCAGATAATCCTATTTAATGAAATTTTTTCTTCTTTTTTGGTAAATTACCTAATAAAGAAAAACCTCAGCCTTAAAATAATCGTATTTGAAGTTTCAGAGTATGAAATCAGTTTTGATCGCTGGTATTTAAGTAATTACTATGTTGTGGTCTTTATACTGTATTTAATAATTATTACTATACCTGGGCTGGAGCGATAGCACAGCAGGTAGGGCATTTGCCTTGCACATGGCCAACCCGGGTTTAATTCCTTTGTCCCTCTCAGAGAGCCTGGCAAGCTATGGAGAGTATTCCACAGAGCCTGACAAGCTACCCGTTGCGTATTTGATATGCCAACAACAGTAACAAGTCTCACAATGGAGATGTTACTGGTGCCCACTCGAGCAATTACTACACCTAATTTAGGTAAAGAAACAATATGTTTTTAAACTATGTATTCATTCTAATTACATAGATTATACTTTATAAAATTCTAATGCATAGACCACTCAGAATATGTAATTGATTTTTCCAAGGACACAGGAATTATGAGCAAGGCCAGGATATATTAGTGAGCCTGTCTGATTTGAAAGACAGTCTCAGACTATATTTTTTCCCTCCTCTATTTTTGTTGATGGCTAACTTTTCAGGTCACAAAGAATTCTGCAGATAGTCTTTAAACTGATATAACTAAGACTTGATTCTCAGAATGAAATATGTAGGAAAAGGAAGTTTTATGCTTAATATTTTATTAAATTAATTAGTTTTTATAAAAGTGAGAACAAAATATTTCAGGGACAGCACAGTGATGAAATGAAGATAAACTGCCTGATGGTGGAGAGGAACTGTCAGTCAGACACAATAATGAACAACCTGAGAAAATGGTGTTTTTGTGCAATGATTTTTTGCATGGCCTACATGTCCCCCTATCCCCCACTATTATATGCCCAACTAGACTCCCAAAGAAGCATTCATATCTTTGCGAGGAAGCACACCTGCCAATTCTCTGGCCTTTCTCCTGACTCTGTGCTCAAAGATCACTCTGGGACATGCTCAAGTGATACCTTATGTGTTGCCAAGAATCAAACCCAGGTGGGCCAAGTACATAGCAAACGCTTTATTTGCCATACTATTTTTTAGTCCCCACGAACATCTTCATAATCAGCTATTTTTTCCTCCTTCCTTTAAGTAAGAACATATGACTAGCTTTCACCTCACAAATTTAAGAAGCCGAGTCTTATGACACCCGTTCTTTGATATGTTTTTCATCTCTGGCAGGTATGTCCTGATTCTTCCTTTCTATCATGGATTTTAACCTATCTGTGTAGCAATGAGGTTGAAATTCAGATTTTTCCTAATTTTGTTTTAATTATTTTCTCCTATGGTTTGCTCAGTGGTTGCCACCATTTCCCCTCCCCGCCCCGCCCCTCAACTATCTTCTGTCCCACGGTCTATTACAAAGTTTGCTAGCAGAGAAGGGAGCACCTCAAGAAGACATTTTCTTCCTTACTAGTTAAAAATCTGTAGACTTTGGTATGTTTATTTAATTTATTTTTGGGGGCTGAAGAGTGTAAAATAGAGGAAGTGCACAGAACGACAGCTCCCTCTGGACTCAACTTCAGCTGCCTCTCCTTGTTTTATTAAAATCTCTCTCTCTCTCTCTCTCTCTCTCTCTCTCTCTCTCTCTCTCTCAATTCTGAGGTTTTGCATCCAGAAAACCATCCAGAATTGAGTTGATTTTGAAATACTTTCACGCATATGCCAGGACCCAAGACTCCTAGGAGTTAAACTGTCTGCAGATCATTTAGACCACCCACCGGCAATTGATGCTCAGTCTGTGGAAACTCCCCAGAAATGCAAAAGCCTGTCTCTCACTATCTCTCCAAATAGTGCCCAGGAGGCTTTGCTCCTCTTAAGAACTGCTGAGCTAGACAGGAATTTTACTCCTCTGGCCCACTGTCACTTGCAGGTGGGAGGGAGAGGAAAAATTAAGACCCAAATTCCATTCCTAGTGAATAAATGTTGGACCTAGGAGACCAATAGATTTAAAAAAGGGAAGGGAATTTGGGGTTTCACATATTTAGGCACCGTGATTTTATTCAAATGATATTTTCCCCAACGCATTGGTTTCCTTTTTCAGAAGGATAATCAAATACAAAATCAGAAAACTTCCATGCTGTGATTTCAGATCTTGTCTGTGGGTCTTGAAAGTGATACTGCTTGTGATAAATCTATTTTAGATAAACAAAAAAAAATCTACCACCTATTTTATTGCTACATAATTTTATACTATACCCAAAAGAGTAAGCCGACTCTTAAATATCTGGTACTACAAGAGCAGACAGGGTGCTTACCTTACACATGGCCGACCCTGGTTTTGGTCTCCAGCATCCCAAATACCACCCCCAGGTCCCACCAGAAGTAAACTCTGAGCACTACCAGATGTTCCCTGAAACAAACAAAACAAATAAAACAATAGGAAAAAAATTGGTACTAATCATAGTATTCAAAAGAAACAAGTGTGAAAGGCAGAATTTTAAGAGTGAACCTTCTCAAAACCTTCACTTTGTATAATTCCTCCCCTACTATTATGGGATCCCACTGCTATGATTATGTCAAGTTGTGTACTGCAAAAGGGAGATCACAGATGAACCTAAGGTTAACTAGTCATTTGACATTAAAATGTAAGAATGAACTAGATGGGCTAGGTCTAACTGTATGATGGCTTTATTTGTTTTGTTTTGTTTTGTTTGGGGTCATATTCAGATATACTCAGAAGCTAGTCCTGGCTCCATGCTCATGAGTCACTTCCAGCAGTGCTCAAGGAACCATGCAGTCAGGGTCTGAACCTGGGTCTCTGTCATGCAAAGCACGTTCTTGAGCCCATTGAACCATCTCTCTGACTGTGCATGCATGATCACTTTGAAAACAGAGTTTTCTCTCACTGGTGATGAAAAAGTAGCTTTTGGATATGGAGGGACCACATGTGGGAGAATGTGGACAGCCTCTAAAGTACAGAGAGGACCCAGCTGGCAGCTAGCAGGGAATTGGATTCTGTCACCTGCTTGAATGGGCCTGGAGCACATTCTTCCCCAAGGGCCTTTAGATAAGAACCAAGCCAGCAAGGACTTCTGACCTACATAACTGGGTGCTAACAAATGACTGTTGTTTTTAGACAGCTTCATCTGTTTGCAGCAGTTGGAAAATTGGTTTGCAGCAGGCAAATTGGTTTGCAGCAGTCAGAACTAATATATAATGAGATGTAGGGGGGAATCGCACATGCCCCTGTTCAAAAGAGCCCCAAGGCATTCAGAGTAATAAGTGCTTCCCTGAATCAGACATCCTCCTGGAGACGCCTCTCACTGAGAGACCGGTTCAAGCAATGTGTTCATTCTGAAGCAACAGCAATTCTGTTGGTTTGTGGCCACATTCCATGTGCTGTTTCTGACGATGCTCCTTGGCCACGCTACAGACATTTTGGCAGGAGACAAGGAGAGTGGTGGGTCTCCTTGACCAGCCCAGCTCGGTGCAGAAAGCGGGTTACTTGCTTTTGTCTCTCATGCATCCCTCTGCCTGCAGGAAGTGAAGAGCTTGATTCTGTCAGCTCTTGAATCTCACTCTTGCCACACCATTAGTCAGTTTCGACCGGCTCTTCCAGTCCCACTGAACATGATGCCCATCTTCCTCATGGTCGCTGGGCCCCGTTTCATCCCGTGCCTGCGGAAGCTGAAACCAGGATGGTCAGAGAGGGTTTTCCCAGAGATCCCAGATAACATAGAAGAGTTGTACCTGGGACTCCTAGGTGGTGGGGAGAGGTGGGTGGGTGGGTCAAGCATCCAAAGCGAAAAACAGCAGCAATTCTAACACCAGAAGTCAAAGGCTAGGAGCTAGGAAATTGCTGCTGGGTGAAGAGGAATTACACAGATGGATCTATATTCATTTTTCGAGGCGAATAGAATATTTTAAAAAGATTTGATACATCCCACTGGATTTGGAACTTTGATCTGTTTAATTGCTTTGAAATCTTAACCATTTTAGTTTCTTTCTTTTCCTTTCAGTCTTACTGGGCTGAATTCACTTGCTATATTGAAATCCGTTCTCTCTTGACTTTTGTCTAAATTAATTTAATTAATTTATTTTAGGGACATTTCAAATGGTGCTTTAAAGGCCCGGAACCCCCTCCCAGCAAGGCCAGGCTGACAGTTTAGTGTTTCAGCCCCTGTGGAAATTATAAGGGCCACTCTTGTGGTGTCTCGCTCAGGTGAGAGATATAAAGACATCAGAAAAGAGAAATACCAGATTCAGAACTATAGGGCTATGGATGAGCAGTGTTGGCTTGATCAAATGTATTGCAATAAGGACAGAGCTCTCACCAAGAAAATATTCTGATGCTTTAGAAGGTAATGTGTTTGCCTTGCACACAGCTAGCCCTGGTTCAAATTCTGGTACCGCATATGGTCTCTCAAGCACTACTAGACTTAATCTTTCAGAACAGAGCCAGAAATAAGCCCTGAGCATTTTTGGGTATGACCCAAAAACCAAAACAGGAAAAAGGTGAAGTCTTGTATAATAAGCTAACCTTCTTCTAAAAATTATCTGTCTAGTCATAGGGCTTATGCTTCTCCAGAAGCTAAAAAAATGTTAGTCCTTTGGTGACTCAAAACTAGAATCTTGGCAGCTTTCTTACCTGACTAGCCAGTTCTCCATCAGGGTTAGCTTCCTCAGAAGGTGCCAGGATTTCCTGGAACAAAACCCCCCTACACAGGGCCTTCTTCACTGCTCCAGGTCCACTTGTACTTGTTTCTATGTCTCCCACACACACCAGGAAGATAATTTACACATACATCTTGTTACTATTGCATTTAATTATAATATAATCCTACATATGCAAACATGAAAACAGCAATCATGTTTTATTCCAAGTTCTAATTGCATGTCACGATCATGTGCTTTCACTAAATTATTTCCATCAAACCTATATAGTTCTATTATTCCCAGCATGCCAAAAGGCCCACCTGCATCTCCTGCCCTCCACCCCCAAGCCTATGAGAAAAGGCAATTTGCTTTTCAGACATTTGCTCTGAGTTTTATGCAGTAGCCCACAAAATAAACTCATGCAGACACATAAAATCACAAATTTGTACATCCCAAATATGAATAAATTCAGCTCCCCAGTTTTGTTTTCCATTTCCACTAGCCTCACGAACCTGGAAAAGTTAAATATGTACCCACTGCTCCCTTTTGTTGTTTAATCTCAGCTGAGACTTAAGAATAGTCTCAGCTGAGATTTTTATTTAATGATTTCCTGTTCTTCTGATATCTCAGGTTTCTCTGTTCCTCATAGTTAGAACCCTTATTAATCTCTTCTTTAATCAGACATTAAACTAGACCTTAATGGCATCAACCAGAAATCAACTGTTTTTATTTTTTGAGCAAACAAAAAACCCAGTAGAATAAAATAAGGAAAACTGTTCTTTTTCCTGTATTCATTCTGGAACTTCATTTCTCTCCCTAGGATTGTGCACGTTTTATTCTCTCTCTGCTTTTCTTCTATATTACATCACTGGAAACAACCCTAGAAATTATTTGTCATGTATATAAAAATGAAAGCTAGAGAAGGAAAACATAAGATAGAGAGGTGGAGAATTACTAAACTCTGGGGTCAGTGAATGTTTAAATTTTCGCTTCTGCTCTTATAAGTTTTATGCTTTTGGGTACATTCCAAACGAGGCCTCAAGCCATTACCAGAAGAGGTCATCTCAGTAGGTTTTTCTTTAACTTTTTTCCAAAGACGTTATCAATCAAGTTTTCCCAGAGGCACACGGGCTATTAGCAAAGCAAAAGGGAGCCTCAGTGTCTCAGATGCAGGATTACCATCTGCTCCAGGAAGCAGGAATGAAACCTGGAGAATTCAGCTTTGCACTGCATCTCTGTGTTTGAGAAAAAGGCTGAGAGAGCTCCGAGGACTTGAAAACAGCCAGCATGATTGACTATTTAAAAAAAGAATCCTGGAGCAGCATTCCAGAAACATGAAGACAAGCTCAGCACTGTGCAAAGCAAGTAGTCATTCCTCCGGGACTATTTCGTGGAATTGAGAGAAATGACTTTTAAGAAGTGGCTGTTTGAATGGAAACAATCAGGGACTTTCTTTATTTTCAGGGCCAAGCTCCATGCTCGCTAATATTAAATGCAAAGGTTGAATACTAAAGTGAAACAGCTAAATAAATAAATAAATAAATAAATAAATGTTTTGCAATTGTCTCCCTATGTCCTGTTCCCCATCTAGCTAGTTTTCTAGTTTATGTAGTTGGTGATTCTTACCCTAAAATTAACAGAGACATAGCTTTGCTGTGTGTGTGTGTGTGTGTGTGTGTGTGTGTTTGGCTGTGTGTGTTAGAGTTGTGTTTTAACTATTTTATTTGTGAAAGACTTTGAAGTTTAACAGGGAAGTACAAAAATTATTATTAAAATTTGGATTTTTGAATTCATATTAACCATCAACAGATGCAAAAAGGAATATAATCTGTCAGTAGTCTCAGTTGCTTGATTTATAAAGTGAAAAAAAACTCTGTCTCAGAACTAGCTTCTTAGTATTACTTATTTCTTATTCTTATTACTTATTACTTAGTATTACTTATTTCCTGATATCACTAAATATATCCTATTAATTTATATCATATATAAATATATGCTATATAAAACACATCTCTCCATCTACATAGCCCTTTATGTCATATCACCTATAGGCAACACTTCCCCAAAATCTGATTTTGCTTGTTTTCTTGTTACCTATTACCCCAATTAGTGCACAAGGACTATAAACAAAATGCCTTTTAATTTTTTATTCATTTATCAAATATTGTTCTTTAGTAACTTCTGAGCATCAGACACTATTCAGTGCATTAGGGATTCATCAGTGAAGAGAAATGATTACATTTCTCTATGTTCTAATAGAGAAGCCATGTTGAACAAATAAGTAAATGACTCATAACTTGTCCAGTAGTAATAGATACTATAAGAGGATACAAAGGGATAAAGAAATTAAAAAGATCATCAGTGGGGTGAAAATCATACAAGATGATCATAGAAGGTTTCTCTGAAAATCTCATGTATTAATAGGGAACTAAAGAAAAGAAAAGAGAGAGAGAATAAAAGGGAATGTGCTGCACAGAGACTGGGGCGGGTGGGAGATGGGGAGGGGTGGTGGGAGGAAAAGTGGGAACATTGGTGGTAGAGAACAGGCACTGATGGAGGGATGGATACTTGATCATTGTATAACTTGAACTTAATCACGAGAGTTTGTAAGCCTGTAAAATAAAATAAAATGTTTATAATACAAAAAAAAAGAAAAGGAAGGAGAACAATCTGCAGGTAGCAGGTGATGATATATTCTAAAACGTGGAAACTCTTTTTTTTTGTCTGTTAACTTGACCTGATCAAATTTTATTATTTTTTACAAATTTTTAAAATTTTATTGAATCACTGTGAGATATTTACAAGCTTTCATGTTTGGGTTACAATCTCACAATGATCAAACACCCATCCCTCCACCAGTGCACATTTCCCACCACCAATATCCCAGGTATACCTCCCCTTTCCCACCCTTCTCCTGCCTCCATGGCAGACAATATTCCCCATACGCTCTCTCTACTTTTGGGCATTATGGCTTGCAACACAGACACTGAGAGGTCATCATGTTTGGTTCATTATCTACTTTTGGCATGCATCTCCCATCCCAACTGGTTCCTTCAGCCATCATTTTCTTAGTGATCCCTTCTCTATTCCATCTTAAGAGTAGCATGTTTGGAGAGGATTAAGAGAAGGACACTGTGGGAGAAGATGGAAAGGGAGCCCAGTTTGTGAAAGAATATATCATTCATGGTGAGAATCTTCATGTCTTCTCTTTTATGAGGTTCACCTTGACAGTTATGAAGAGAATGGACTGAAAAGGGGCTTGACTGAAAGCAGTGCATTAGTAAAATTTGTAACCTTGGTGCAAATAAGATATGCACTTGCTTTCAAAGAAATTTCACCTCACATTTGTTAGACTATTACCAAAAGCCAGGTAGCAATAAGAGTTGACGAAGAAGTGGAAAAAAATGGAAGTCTTATGCACTGTGAGTAGGGATGTAAAATGGAATGGTCACTGTATAAGAGTATGATTATTTTTCAAAATGTTAATATTAGAACTATCGTATGATATAGCACTTCCAATTTTGGCTATTACCTGAAGAACACGAAAACACAAATCCACAAAAATACACAAATCACTATGTTCATTGCAGTATTATTCACAATAGCCAAGTTACAGAAACAACTAAAGAGTCTGTTGAAAGGTGGATGGATAAAGATGTGGTATATATATGTAATGGAATATTACCCTTCTATAAGATTCAATCTCACTATTTGTGACAAATATGAATTAGCCTGAAGAGGATTATGCTAGTGAATGTATCAGAAAAAAAGACAAGTACCCTATTTCATTTATTTTTAAAATCTAAAAAGCAAATAAACAAATTAACCAGAACTAAAAACAAACCCTTAAACTCTGACTCTTTAATGAATGGCAGTGAGAGTGGAACAAGTAGAGGGTCAATTAGTTGGTGAAGGATGGTAACTAGACATTTGGTAATGGGTATGGTGAAATAGATTTGACTGCCAAGGTGAAAGACTGTATGCCTGACACCTACACATTATAAATCAATACTACCTCAATTAAACATAAGAATTAAAGATGCTTTTATTTAGTCATAGCAATGGCAATAATGGAAAGGTCTTAAACTCAAGTTATGTCTTTACGTCAGAGGCTACAGATTTTCCAAGTAGATTAAATTAGGGTAGGAGTAAGAGGGAAGAAAGAGCAGAATCAAGAATATCTCCTAGATTTTAAATTGCACAACTAAAAACTTGGTGTACAGCGTGGGTCAGGAGGTTAATGTAAGATGGGATGAGGGGATTGGTTTTTACATATTAGTTTTAAGATATCCATTTGAAATCCCAGAAGAAATTTTGAATAATTATACTGACTGAGAAGTTCAAAGAAACATATAGAGACTGAAGATATAAATTGGCATTAGCAAACATAAAATTTAAAACTATCTCTTTAACCATTATGTCTTTGGTGCCTGGCAGAGTATGAACATTCAATAAATATTTGTTAAATAAAGATGTATCAAAGTATAAGAAATCTTACCTTTAGCAGAAGAAAACCCTAGATGGCTTCCTTCTTCATCCCCATTTTGATACAGTTTAGAACTATGATTAAACGCAGTAAAGCACCACTGAAAACTTAGTACTATAGAAATATAGAAAAAAATTAAACAATGGTCTTCAAATGGTCAACAAGATTTTCACAGCAATTTTTGAGCTGTATCTTTCTGAAGGAATTTTACACTTCAGAGGGTAATTCTATAAATACATGAATTTTGGATTGACTTACGTATCCCAGGGCAACACTCTATAATTATAAATTAAATCAGCATTATTTTGTGTGGAATCATTAAACAAAACCAGCTATGAGTTCCATTAATTTTTTCCATTTATTTCCATTTTATTTTGGGTGTGGGGGTTGGGATGGTTTTGGGCCACAACCAGTGGTGCTCCGGAACCCTGGGGTGGTATTTGGGGACAGCTCCTGGGAATGTTCAGGGGATTATGTGATGTTGAGGATCAAACTCAGGGCTTCCACAGGGAACACATGCACTGCCACCTTTAGAGCCATTTTCCTACCCTCCATATATTTTTTCTTAAATCATAGCTTAATGATTTTATTTAAATAAAAAATACCTGATTAATCTCATTGAGCAAACTATTGCATTGGGTATATGAAATCATCTCAGTAAAATTCTGTTTTTTTTTCCCAGCAATCCCATTCGAATTGGGGAGAAGAGATTAACAGACACTTCTCCAAAGAAAACATACAGATGGCCGATAAGCGTATGAAAAAGTGCTCATTGCCACTTATGATTAGGAAAATATAAATCAAAACAACAATGAGATATCATCTTAAATCAGTGAAAATTACATAAATCAAAAACTCTGGAAACAGCCAGTGGGATCTGGTTAGGAAGGAACCTCTGATTCACTGTTGGTGGGAATATTGTCTGATTCAACTTCTATGGAAAGCATGTGGAAATATTTAAAAATAGTAGGAATAGATCTCCCATCCAGTCTAGTGACTCTATTTCTTGGTATATACCCCCAAGACATGAAAACATTAATTCAAAGGAATATATGAACAAATATACTCATCCCTATCACAATGCTTAGTATAAGTAGCCAAGGTAAGGAACAATCCAAATGCCCAAATATGAATGACTGAATCGTAAATGTATGAAGGTAGTATGTATACTATATACATCATTACAGCTGTAATAATGGATTAAATCTGGTGCAACATGGAGAGAACTAGAGGGAATCAAATTGAATAAAGCCAGTCAGACAAAAAGAGGTAGACACAGAATAATTTCTCCTCTGTGTGGGATTTCAAGATACACAGTAAGGGAGCAATAAAAGGCCAAAGGCAACAGAACTGGAGTAGTCCAAAGATCTATTTCATAGATTGAGGGATTGAAAGGAAAGGGCCATTGGGATGTTTATAGAGGAAAGGGGTACTCTGGTGATGGCATTTGAGTTGGAATGATGTAGATATAAAACCTTTATTAGCAGTATTTTAAAACACAGTACCTCAATTAGGATTTTTTAAAATTCTATGAATGTTTAAAACACATGACAGAAATTAGAAGCCATAAATTGTATTCCATATGTTCATTTAGAAACATAATATGGTTAAGGGTTTCTGGTCAACATCCAAGCATAGTAACATTAAGACTTAAAGTTTTTCTTTAAGTGGTTTCTAAAATTTTTCTTTAAGTTGATGAATCTTGGTTTCTAAAACAAACTTCTAAGTTTCTTTTAGACTGATGGGTTTATAGATGAATATTAACAAAAATTAACTTGAAATAGATTATAGATATACATGCAATAAGCCCCATCAAGAGTGATCATTAGGAACAGAGACAGAAATTGGCCTGAACATAGCAAGGTGTGACAACAAAGGTGTCAGAGGGAAATTGTTTCTGCATGAAGACTAAATATTACTTGGTAAATATAAAGGTAAGCAAATACAAGATCCTTTCCCTTGCTTTTAATATTTTTCAAGTGTAATAACTCAAAGCAAAAATAATTACAATGGGACCAGAGAGATATTACAGGGAGTAAGAGACTTGCCTTGTACATGACCAACCCAGGTTCAATTTGCTGGCAGCACATATAGTCCCTGGTGCATGACAAAAAGTAAACCCTAAGCAAAAAGCCAGGAGTATATCCTGAGAACCTTTGGGAATGGCTCCACTCCCCTATAATAATAATTATATTATGGATTTTTTAACATAATTAAAGTTTATAAAAATTCCATTTAGATGATATTACATAAAAATAAGGGAAACGTTATAGAGACAACACATATCAATAATAATAAACTGGGGTGAGAAACAGGAATCTGACTACAAAGGGTCAGAAAGAAATATGTTTGGGACATATAAATATTTAATAACTTCACTGTGATGATGGCTTCCTAACAATGTATTCGTCAAAACTCATAGAGCTGTACACAAAAAACAGTTGAGTTGAGTTTTATATATCTCTTTAAGTCTACCTAAAAATATTCAGTTGGCAGGAATAATGCATATTGGACCATCAATAATAAATGAGAAGTAAATTAAAAGACAAATGAATATAATACACCCCAATTTCAAATCAAAGAGAATAAACTCTTCAGGGATCCGGGGGGATGGGGGTTGGTTGAAAATTCCAGGTCTTCTTGGAGTCAGGATGGATGATACTTCCTGAAGTCCCAACTGCCACCTCTCACCATATAAGCTCAATCTACTGGTCTTATTCCAGAGACTCATAAATAAATCTCGAAAGAGATCAACTAGTGGCAAAAATTTCTTGGGCTCTCATTCCCAGCTGAGATCTCCAGGGTGATCTTGGGAGTGTAGTGGGACAGCTCCTGCCCAACTGGACACTGGACCCATGCCTAAGAGCTGCTCTCATACCTCTGGTCAGACTGCCAGTTAAATATTCTGGATTTTCTGGGTGATGTCTCCAATCTCTACAACATTGACATTCCAGTTGTAGAACACCAGATTGAAAGGGAATGCAACAAGAAGCCAACCAATTTTGACTAATTAAAACATTAGCACAAAAGGTTTTTTTTTGTTTGTTTGTTTTTTTTGGGGGTCACATCCAGCGATGCCCAGGGGTTACTCCTGGCTCTGCACTGAGGATTTACTCCTGGTGGTGCTTGGGTTACCATATGGGATGCTGGGAATCGAACCCGGGTCAGCTGCATGCAAGGCAAATGCTCTACCTGCTGTGTTATCGCTCCTGCCCCAGCACAAAAGGCTTAATTTGAAACAACAGCTTAGTAAACATTTAGACAAGGACTTAAGGTCCTCATAGTGAGATACAAAAATTTTCTCCTGCTGAAATATTTTTTTGATCATTCCATTCGCCATTTAGTGGTAACAAGCAATATAATATAAATTATTGTGGACCTACTGTGGGGTCAAGCTTGAAGGATGGTTGGAAAAGTGGAGACAATGATGGAAGGAAGGTGACAGTATTGGTGGGATTAATAGTGAAGCATTGAATGCCTGTAACAAATCATCATGAAAAACTTTGTTTACCATGGTGTTTAAATAAAGTGGGGAAAAGTAAAAAGAGAATAAACACTTAAGAAAATGAATATAGCTTCATTGACTTGAGGACTAGTATTGAGCCATCAAACCCAGATGTACATCTAATCCAGAGAGTAAAATAAATCAAATAAAATATTTGAATAAGTATTTGTCCAAATATTCCAAATTGAATTTAAAATACAAATCAACAAATTCAATCAGCATAATGAGACCTAAGCAAATAAACAAAGAAATCCCGAACAAGCATGACATAATCACACTGTTGAAATCCAAAGATTAATGCAGCCAGCAGAATAAAAGATATATTACATACAAAGAAGCAATACCGAGGGTTACTCCAGAGGTATATAAAATAATGTTTGTTCAGAGAGTACAATTTTTGGGTGCTTAAAAAAACTTTCAAACTATAAGTACGTAATTAATGGGAAAAAAATGCTTCAGAAATGAAGAAAGATAACGGCATGTCCAAAAGAATACAAAATACTGCAAATAGATACACACTGTAAGAAATATTTTTAAGTTGTTTGTAGGAAATAGAAAATAGAAAACTCCAGGATTACAGGAGTAAAATAAACCAAAGATAGTGAAAGTTCGCTAACTATAAATACTTTGTTATTAGGGTTACACTGAGAGGTGCACAGGAATTACTCCTACCTCTGTGCTCCAGGATCATTCGTGACCATTCTTGGAATTTTATATGGATTGCCAACGTATCAAATATGGTAAGCACACAGGGAGACCTCACGGGATGGGGGTGGAGCTGGCCTTTTCCTCCCCAGCCCCAACGAAACCTCGAGTTGCCACCCACAAATGGCCTCTCTGGTTCCTGATCAAGATGCTTAATGTCCATGATCCCAGAGACTCAGAAACAAATCTCGGAACCCAGCAGCTTTTGGCAGAAATCCCTCCAGATTTAATTTTTAAAATTTCAGAATTCCAAAATCTGATGCTATTCATCATATGCTATTCATAATCAGCAATAGAAAACAAATTTTAATTTTCTAAAGTTGCTTTTTTGGCAGATCTGAGTGTTGGGGTAAAATACCAAATAATAATGGTGGGTCTGGTTTTGAAATATTGTATGTAATCAAAGTAGAGAGAGAGTAATGTGGAAATCGTATGCCACAAAGGTAGGGGGAGGGTGTGGGATAGGGGGTACACTGGGGGATTTTGGTGTTGGAAAATGTGAAGGGACAGGTGTTCCATCATTGTATGACCGAGACTTAAACCCAAAAGCTTTGTAACTGCTCTCATGGTGATTCAATAAATAAATTATATAAAAAAATATGGGTCAGCAGCATGTAAGATAAATAGCTTACCTTTTGCACTATTCTCCACTGCCCTATAAATACTATTTGTAATTGAATTTTTTAAAAAGAAAAAATATCTTTTGTGGAAAGCAAAACACTAACTAGCATTGTTATCATGTGAGATATAGAATTTATTTCTTGTTGTTTTCTTATTTTGGGGCCACACATAGTGATACCCAAGGTTTACTCCCAGCTCTGTATTCATTCAGGGCCACTCCTGATGGGGTTTAGTGGACCATTTGGCATGCTGGAGTTAGAAGTTGGGTCATTTGTGTGCAAGACAATTATCTGCCTGCTGTATTATTACTCTGACCCCCAAAGAATTTAAATGCATAGCATCAATAGCACAAGATGAAAAGAAACAATGAATTTTATAATTGAAATAACCACAAAGAAAATAAGAATTCAAGCAGTTATAGTTAAAATTCAATAGACATAACTACAATATACTAAGTAAAAATTCTGTTTGCCAAAATTAGTTCTGAAAGGCAGAAAAGAAGAAATAATAAAGAGCAAAGGGAGTAAGACATACCCAACCATGCCAATAATGATACTAAGTGTAAATAGGCTAAGAATTTGAATTAAAGACAGGATTTGTTAGATTGGATGACAATTAAATCCAGGAGTCAGAAATATGGTACAGAGTTAAGTGTCCTCCTTTCATGCTGCAGTAAGCCCAGTTTCTGTCTCTGGCATAACATGTGCAGCCCCTCTGTCTCTCATTCTCCCAAACCTTATCACCAGTTCGGTCCCACCATGGGTCACAGAACCAGCAATAGCCTCAGATTACCAATAGGTGTGACTAACCACTTTTCCCACAAAGAAAAAAAATCTAGATACATGTTCTTACAAATGCATAAAAATGATGCACTTTAACTATAAAGAAAAAAACAAACTCTTAGTTGGATTTGGTTGAGGAAACATGACGATATTCAGGTACAATAGAAGAGCTATCTCTATAGAACCTGATGATATTAAAAGGAACGTATTGGTTATATTTATATCAAAGTCTTACAGACTAATTTGTCTTATCTATCCTTTTATTTAGTCCTGCCATAATCCTGTAGTGAGATAAATTTTTGCTCATATTTTATACAGAAGGAAAGTGAAGTTTATAGAGCGTAACTGACTTGCCCAAGGTCACACAGCTTGTTAGTAGTAGAACCACGTTTGTACTCACTTTTTGGGACTATTCCTCCCCTCTAATGATTTCATTAGAGTAAATCTGAATGTATACATTATATTTCAAGGGGGAACAGTTTTCTTTTTCTGAAACAATTTTAGAGCCTGAAGGTTTTGAAGGAAGAATAGAAAAGCTATTCACTGAATTGCTGCCACTGTTGCCATGGTAACCTGAAAAGAGATTACATACACATCATTTCTACAACTCCATCTTTTAATAGGTGCAGAACATAACCACAGGCTGCTGATTCCTTATGGAAAACTCCCTGAAATGGTTATCTAATCAAAAATCTCAGTTTTTCTAACACAAAATCTCAATTCACACAATAAACTGAAGTTGACCAGACAGAATAGATACTAATTTTTTTTTCTGAAAAGAAATAAAGCATCCTCTGATGAGAAATAAACTAAATTCTTAAATTCTTCTCAACCAGAAATTAAAATAATACTAAAAATCATGGACAGAATACTAAATTGCATTGCATGTATACATCTTAAGAGGAGTTAGAGAGGGATTTAAAGCAATAGCAAATATCATGAAAAGAAATAGACAAATATTATGTTTTTAAATAATTAATAAATAATAATCTCCCCTGACAATAGGTTTGCATCCTTCACTGGAAGCACAGTAAAACACTCTTGGGCAGTACAAACCCACCTGTGTTGACTTTTTCTGTGATGCTGAGGTAAAGACATTGTACCGAGCATCAAATCTCACAGTCAAATACAATTCTGGAAGTGAATAAAGCATACGTTTGTTTATAAAGAAAGTGAAATGTCTTTGCTCATCTTAATTTAGGTCCTTTAATATGCTTCTCTGAAAACAGATTTGAAGAACTATACACACACATGCACACACACACAAGGCTAAGAAAAGTAAGACACGGTTTGACAGTGAATATTTCATGATGTTTGACAACCTATAGAAGTGATTTAATGATTTAGTTATCATAATTAGATTTAGTTGCAAATGGAAGAAACCTAAAGTGATATAAACAACACAGAATTTGATTTTCATTTCATTTACAAGTCTTCATAGGTCATAGGTGGCTGGGATGGTGGCTCTGTAACCATGAGAGACCTTCCAGATTATTTTACACAATTGTCTTCAACTAAGAGATAGCTTTTCCAGCTGCAGTCTATATACTCACAATGGAGCAAACAGAAAGAAGAGTGGAGTAAAAAATGATATGTCCTTTAAAGACACTGCTCTGAAATTCTGTGCACTTTGATTTACAGCATATTGTCCTTGTCCCACACAACAGGGTATATCCCTGTGTGTTACAGACTTGCTTATAGAAATTACCAAAGAACAAGAGAGTCATAAATAAACTTTGGAAGAGATCAACACACCGCAGAGATGCCTCCAGACCCTGTGCCAGGCTGAACCTCATGTTCAGGCCACTCTGGAGGGAGGCAGGCGAGCTCACCACCAACTCACCACCTGCTCAAACAGAGCACAGCAGTCAAAAATCTCCATAATCCAATCACTGCCATGCTCATGACCAGAGTCCACAGGTTAAGGACAAACTTCATCCAGGAATGACTCTGCTGAAAAACTCAGGTATGTGGGTTTTGTCACTGAAATCTTCAGGCTCTCATAAAGTCGAAGATGGGTGATGTCCCCCTATGCCCCTTTTCTTCCAGGAGTCTGGCAGTCATGCACATGAACTGTCTCTGGTGCCATAAAAGCTCATTAATCGGCCATGATCTAGAGACTTAAATAAGTCTTGGAAGAGATCAACAAGCTGCAGAGATGCTAACATACCCTAAAGTTACCAGACAGTTAAAAATTTAACCCCAGCTGTGTCACCTATTTAAAAATTTTAGAATACCTGGAGCACTCAGCCACATTTGCAGCCACCAGATATCTCATATTCCACACCACTGATATGCCAGGAGTAACACACCATATTAGATAGGATGTGAAGTAGAAGGTAACCAATTTCAATTAAGAAAATTTTAGCATACAAGGCTCAACATATAACAGTATGTTAGTAATCTCTTTTACAAGGGCTTAATGTCTCCAGGGTGAGATACAACAATCTTCACACACTTTCTTCTAAGGAAATCTTTTTTTGATAATTTTTAGTGAATTATTCATAACAAGCAATACAAAATAAATTATTTAGGGCCTGCTATTGGGACAGGCTTGGGTGGTGGTTGGGAAAATTTGAGATAATGGTGATGGAAAGGTGTAATGGTGGTGGGATTGATGTTGAAATATTGAATGTAATAAATCGTTGTGAACAACTTTATAAAAATAAAAGTTAAATTAAATTAAGCAAGCAAAGAGAAATTACCAAAGAGAAAAGGTATGAGTTTTTCTGAAGCTAAGGGGTCAGAGGACTAAAGTTTATTTTATTCATTTATCTGTTAATATATTTTAATGATAATGATTAATTTTATATTATGTATTAGGTTTTGTATTAGACACTGAGAATAATAGTAATCACAATGGCATGCACTAATTAAAAAAATTTCAAGGCAGTGCCAAAGAAGAATTTCCAAGAAAAATTTCACAGAGGAAATCTCATGTAAGATGCATCTTAAAAATATATATGATTCTTCTCCATCATCCCTGGTTATGGATCCAAAAAAAATAAAACAAATAGGCTTTTACCATTTATGCAAGAGGAGAAAAGAAGTGCTTGGTATGAGTGTGAAAAGGCAAGAGTCGTGAGAATTTTGGAAAGTGAAGAAGGAATTCCAGAAAGGAGGAAAACGGGCAACTGTGAAAAGATATATGTCAATCATATCTCCACAGAACGAGGGGGAAAGAACTGCCAAAGGGAAACACTAGTTTCATTGTGAGGAAATTTCATTGAAATCTACATTTCAATGTAGATTGTGCTACACAGCTTTTCTTAATGGGAGGCAGGTCTTAAACCAAGTTTTAGATGTGCCATTCAGCTACTTACATTTGACACAGCTTTCAGGAACAGTGGCAATCCCAGACTTGTTCCAAGAGATCTCTTTTCCATGCTAGATTTTCTTACCTAAGAAATTGCTCACTAAAATCTGTGAAGAAAAAGATAGTTTTGATTTTTGAACTCCACCCCCAGGTTAACTCCTGACTCTGCGCTCAGCAAACACTCTTGGCGGGGCTGGGGGACCATATGGGGTTCTGGGGATCAAACCAGGTCAGCCACATCCAAAGCAAGTACCCTACCTGCTGTACTAGCTCTCAGGTTCCTGTGAAGTAAGTTTTAATGAAGTTTTGAGTGTCTGATTCAGGGACAGAGAATCTGTTTGTCCATCTGAATCAAGTGTCCAGTGTCCTCCAGTCTCAGTGGCTCACAATACAAACAGGATTGTCTGTTACCACTCTTTGGGGAAGAAGTTTTTTGAGAAAGTACACTGGGACAATGTGAACATCTACCCACTAAAGAGACTGGGACTGTGTAATTTCACAAGACAGATTGTAATGTGCCAAGAAAGGCATTAAAAGTCCATCTCGTCATCTGGTATTTTACTGCTTTTTTTTACATTTTTAAAGAAAAAAATCATCACACATTTACAACTCAATTACATTTTAATTTTTCTAGTTCTCCTTAAAGGAGACAGTCATTAGTTCCACAGCGATTTTTTCATGGGAAGGGTGTTGTTACACCTGCCACGCAGCTGGGTCCAAGGACTGCCTGCATATTCCCAGCATGTTCCAGGGCTAGTTTCCATGCCAACCAGTCTAGTAGTGCTTTCACCCTATCTACCCACTCCAGGACAGACATTATTAGACTAGGCACATATGAGGAAGAGTAAGAGACAGGTTGAATAAGTGTATGCAATTATTTTTATAGTGCTGTGGTCTTAAATTATTCCTTTTGCCAGTCCTCTTTTTAAACACAAGATAATAGATTACAATGTCTTTCCTGCTAAATGCTCAGGACTCTTTCGAATATGCTACACCATTATCCTCACAGCAGTCCTAAGAGATAAGGAAGGCCTATTTTGTAGTCTGGGAAACTAAGGCACAGCAAGGTAAAATGTCCATCTTAGACATACAATAAGGCAAGGTTAGCATTTAGATGAAATCCAAGATGCCTGCTTCTAAAATCAGCATTTTTCTACAGTCATTTGCTTCCCTATTTTATCAGCATTTAAGCTCCAGAGCAATCAATTTGACACCATTTTGGTGAAATAGCCTCATTATATTTCATGTTAACTGTAAAAATAGCAAAAGTATGAGGGAAATGACAAAGTTTTAAAGCACAAGGCAAGTGAATACAAAGATTGGAACACAAGAAAGGAAGTATACATATTTAACTTAAAATATTTCAACTAAAATTTCTTTTAAGAGAAAGAAATAACCATTCAGTTTTGGGACAACAGGTTTGGGATGACAGGAGCACAGTGATGCTCAGAGAAACAGGAGGATGACATTAAATGTGATTAAGATTAATTCATATTCCCCAGATGATAAGAAATTTTGCAAAGATGTGCCCCAAACTAAAGAAGGGAATTGTTGTTAACTTTCTTTAAACCTTTTGGGAGATTCAGTCTTTAGCCTCAACTACTTTAGGGATAGGAGATCTTGAGTACAACCAGGGAAGAGGCAATGACACACCTTTGTGAAGTAGAAGCATCTACTAAACACTACAAAGTGTTTGTTTCTCTGTGTTTATATTATGAAATTCATCTCTCTCAATTATTTCATATGAAAAGTTACAACAGCAACAACAAAAAAGATGGCACTCTAGTTCAGAAGATGCAGAAATACAAGATCTGATTTTATGCCCTTCATCTTTGCTCAAAGCAATAATCAATGGCCTCAAATCACTTCAGTAGGAAATAGCTAGTGGTTTATTGCTGCCTATTGCATTCTGAGCATTAGATATCAAGAATACTTATTGCAGACTCAGATATGAATAGGTGCACACACAATTGTCTACTTTGTTTCTATTTCCTGTAACATAAAACTTAGTGACTTTAAGTTGCGTTATTTATTTATTTATTTATTTATTTATTTTTTGCTTTTTGGGTCACTCCTGGCTCTGCACTCAGGAATTACCCCTGGCGGTGCTCAGTGGACCATATGGGATGCTGGGAATCGAACCCGAGTCGGCCGCATGCAAGGCAAACGCACTACCCGCTGTGCTATCACTCCAGCCCCAAGTTGCATTATTTAAACACTGATAATTTAAGTCATACTATTTTAGGATTATAGGCTATCATGAAGAGAAATTATCTCTCAACATTTCACCAACTTTTCTAGGGAAGGGGCCAGCATACATTTTTAGTTGTATGCAAGGTTGTTGTGTCCTATTAGGTAGAACTTTGATCTTGCTATTGTCTTTATTTAAAGATTAAATGTGGTTTACAGAGAGATGTCTTGATACCGTGATGACCAAGGGTTTATTTGTGATGATGAATTTTATGTGTCAACTTGACTGGGTTATGGGACATCCTGAGGGTGTTTCCAGATAAGATTAGCAACAGAAATGGTGAGCTGGGTCAAGTGGGATTGCTTTTGTGATATGGATGTCCTCATTCAGCCCATGTGAAAGTCATTTGAGAAAGTGCTGATTTCATTTGACTTTTCATATCCATGAAGAACCCTCATTCATACCGGTACACCTCATTTTGGAGACCTCTTTTCAGAGGAGACTGTTGTCCTATTTGCCTCTCTTCTGAGGAACATCTAATACAAAGAGGTATTTCCAGTACCTCTTTGCTACTTAACTTTCCATCCAATTCTATCCCTAGATAGTGGAGTAGGATAGTGGAGTTGAGGCAGAAGAGTGTCAAGTCCTGGTTCCTGGTGAGCATTTTGATGACCAGTAACATTTATTAGTGAACACAGGCAATACTGCTTCTCTGTGTTCTTCAATGTTTATGTTTATTCCAGCCTATGAATATCAATAAAACCAACCTAACATTTGGATTAAGTAAGTGACATAAAATTTTAATATAGTGCCTAGAACAAAAATCAGTGCTCAATATCTATTGGCTATTTATTGAAAACAACTCCCAAGAAACTTGTTCCATGTGGAGCTATGCTTTTCTGTCACACTTGAACAGAGTAAACACAGAGTAGGGTGAGGGAAAAGGAAAACTGGAAACCAGAGAGGCTGTGAAAGTGGCCAATCAGAAGGAGCCAATTAAATAGTTGCCTGGAGCATACAGATATTAAGGGCCTCTCTGGACAGATTATGGAGTGTATAAAAACAGTTAAAGAGTCCCCATTTAAGCTTCTTAGGGCAAATCTAAGATGGGGTGGGGGGTGTATTAAGTAGATTCATAAAAATAGACAGACTTTACAAAGTATACTTAATCAAATGAAAGATTTGCATTGAAAAGTGGTGTTTTCCCAAGCTCAATTAGAGCAGCAAGTCAATGATTCCTTAACAAAGTTAAAGTTTTGCTTTTATAGGATGGAAAAATTAGGAGACTAAAACAGCTCAATACATGAGCAGTAAATCTATGTCATGCCCAGGTCTCAAGCAGAGCTAATGCATTTTGTGTGGTGAAGAAGTCGATTCTATAGGAAAATTCAAAAGAAACAAGTAACATGCTTAAAGTAGTCCAAATTCATTTGCAGAAGAAAAAAAGATTTACTCTTTGCTGCTATTAATATATTGCTAAGAGCAAGAATTATCATTTTTATGACCTTGGTTCACATGGTTTTTCCTTTGAAACTTGCTGCCCTTCCTTTGCCACATGAAGCTATTTTGAATCTGTCATACTCCCCACGTACTATAATGATAAACTAGCTATTACAAAAAGCATAGAAGTCAGACAGGCGGTTCCTACAGATCTACCCCCAGTTATTTTTTGTGGCTTAACATATTTCCAATAGCAGTTCAACCACATGCTTCACTCTAACATAGAATTCTTTTCACCAGCTTTGGAAAAAAAATAATCAAAGTGACTATTGCTTCTTTGGAAGTTCTTGTACATGACTCCAGGAGAATTATCCTTGGCCCTTATTGCCACATACTTTATGGACTTCCCCAAATGCCAGAAACATGTGAGTTCTCGGGATTGGAAGCACCCCCGGAATCAAAGTGACAAGAAAGAATGCTTACAGCCACGAGACCATGAAGCATATTGAAGAACATGATTTCCTCCTTCCCTTCATGATCTGTGTTTTCCTAGTTCCTTTCAAATTAACACAACAGAAAGTGACAGCAACCTGCCATCCTTGATACCTTCTGTATATCCTCTGCCTTTCCTTCTGGGCCACTGAGCTTTTGACAAATAGAATAAGGACATTAAATAACCACTACACCAAACAAGATACAAGTCATTCCATAGCCCCAGAAAATTCCCTTTTCTTTGAGTGTGTTTTCACTCCCATCTAGTCAATTACAGATGTGATTTCTATCACTAGAGTTTAAATACTCTATTCTGTATACTTCCATAGAAGCACCATAATGTTTTAAGAGGTTCATTAAAATTGTCACAAACAGCAATTAATGCCTTTTTATTGCTATGTAGTTTTGTATGGGCACCAATTGTAGGCATATACCTCCATTCCCTATTGAACATTCTATGTCGATGAATATTTGAATTATTTCCAGTTAAAGATCATTATAAATCATTATAAATATACTTTATGAACGCTTGTATGCAAATAGTGGTGTGGATATATGTTTTCTCTTTTGGTTAAAACCTAATGCATATAAGTTTAGCTTAAAGGAGTATAAATTTAACTTTATAAAAAACTTTTCATTTTCTAGAGTTTTATTTCTATTTCAGTGTGAGAGTTCAAGTTCCTGTACACTCTTGAATATTTAATGTTTTAGTAATTTTAGCATAAGTCATTATACTAGGACAAAATGGTATCTAATCATAGTTTAATTCATACTTCTTTATATTTATTAAGAGCGGTGCTGAATATTTATTATTGTTTATTATATACTGTTATATTTATTAATAGTGATACTCATGCATGGGTGTATTCTGTTAAGTATCCATTTAAGTCCTTTTATATTGGGTGGGGTATTATTTTATTTTCCTATTATTAAACTGTAATATTTTCTTGTATGTTATGAATAGAAATCTTTTGTAAAACATACTTATTGTTGCTACTTTCTCTCAGACTGTGGCTTATCTTTTCATTTTAAAAAGAAAACCCTTAAATTTTCATATATAGATATCTTTTGAAAGATGGAACTTTTACCAACTCAAATGTCACAAAAATTTTGTTCCTAAGTTTCATGCAGAAGTTTTGTAGTTTTCTATCTTATGTTTGATCTATGGTTTCCCATCTTTAATTAATTTGGCACTGATATGAGCTGGAAGTTGTAACTATTATGTATTCCTTATGGCTATCCAACTGTTCCAGAATTGCTTATCAAAAAGATTATATCCTCAATGAATTACCTTGATACCAAGGTACTGACAATTAGTTGTTTAGAAAATTAATTTTTATGTAACTATTAATGGGTTTATTCTGTTTTATTGATCTATTTATGACTGCAAATACCACATATTTTCTTGTTGAAATTTAAAATCAGAAATCAGACAATATCTAAGTTCTTCAATTTCTGTTCTTGTGTCAAATATCTTTAGCCTTTATGTTTTATAAAAAGTAGAATCAGTCTTTCAATGTTTTTAAAAAAAATAATGGAGAGAATAAATATGTTTTCAATTTTGTATTTTCCAATACAGAAGCATGGCATACAGGTATATTTGTTGTTTCTTACTTGTTTAGTGTTTTTTTTCCCTGTCTACATTGTACAGGTTTTCTACTAATTTATTAGATGTAATCCTAGGTGCTTATTGACATCACCACAGTAATTTTTTTCAGTTTCCAGTTGTTTTGTTTTTGTCGTGTATTGTTTTAAGTGAGTGTCAATTAGGTCAAGTTGATAGAGACATTAGATATATCATTAATGGTATTTATGGTACTGTTATTCTGTTTTCTATTTGCTTATTTTCATTTTGGGGTTACACCTAGCTGTGCTCAGTCAGGGCTTATTACTGGCTCAAGAATCAATCATTCCTGACAGGTTCAGTGCCAAGGATATATGGATCACTTGTGTGAAAGGCAAGTGCCTTATCCACTGGATTATCTCTCCAGCTCTATAGTGCAACTATTCTGATCATTTCTGAGAGGGAGTTCAAACATCCTACCCTTTTCAATTTTTATGAAACTCTTTAATACTAGTAATACTTATTGTTCTGATTTCTGCTTGGTCTAATATTTATACAGCTACTTGAGATTTAATTAGTGTTTATGTTGCATATCTTTCCAATACTTTTCTTTTAAGGCCACCTGTGTCTCATTATTTAGTGTCTATCTTGTATAAAGTGTATGGTTTGATCTTGCTTGTGTTATCCATGATTGTACATTAATTATTTTTGTGTCTCTTTTCCTCCTTCCCTATCTTTTTTGTTTTAACTCATTTTCAACATTCTACCTCATCTCCTTTCCCCAATATTTAGCTATATAGTTTTGTATCACTGTATCACCATCACCCTGTTGCTCATCGATTTGTTTGAGCGGGCACCAGTAATGTCTCCATTGTGAGACTTGTTACTATTTTGGCATATTGAATATGCCACGGGTAGCTTGCCAGGCTCTGCCATGCAGGTAGATACTCTCGATAGCTTGCCGGGCTCTCAGAGAAGGATGGAGGAATCAAACCCGGGTCGGCTGCATGCAAGGCAAACACCCTACCCGTTGTGCTATCGCTCCAGCTCACAGTTTTGTGTTGCTGTAAATTGTTATATATATTTATTCAGAGTCAATATTCAAATAATTTGAAAGGCTTCAAGAATGGTGTGCAATCTTGCATTAGTATGATACATGTACTTGTCATTTTATTCTTTTATTATACTTTATTCCATATATCTTATCATTGCATAATATATAATATGCAATCTTTATTATTTTTTGGTTTAAATATTTATAATCATTTAAACAGTATGTGCATGTATGTATAAAAATATTGTTACATTATCCACTATATATGTTCACTATATTTCTGGTCTCTTCATTTCTTTTTGCACATACAAGCTACCATATGGCATCAGTTACTTTAAGCTTAACTTAACATTTCTTATAGTATATGTTGGCAACACATTTTCTCAGCTTTGATGATCTGAAAGTATTTTTTATATATACTCATTTTTGTTTCCCATTATATCTTTTTTTCCCTACTTCCTCTAGGATTTTCCTTTTACTCTTTGTTTATAGTGACAATGAGATGTTTAACTATGGTTTTCTTTTTTTTCCCCTGAGTAAGCTTCGCTGCCCTTTCTGAATCAATGTGTTGGTTTTTGTTTTTAAAATCAAATTTTGTAAACACTTTATTTAGTATTTTTAATTATTTTCATACATAATTTTTTAATTTAAAACTCTTAATTGCATGTATACTTGATTTTTGATCCTATTCTCTGCCACTGAAATTCATCTTATCAATATTTGCTCTCTTTGCCTTGGTTTTTCTTTGGTTTAGACTACTTCTACTGACATACTTACAAATTTTCTAATCCTTTATTCTGCTGTGTTTAATCTGTTGCTAATCTCCTTCAGTAAAATATTTTATTTCAAATATCTTTTTTCGGGCTGGCGTGATAGCACAACGATTGGGCGTTTGCCTTTCACTCGGCCGACCAGTGTTCGATTCCTCCGCCCCTCTCGGAGAGTCCGGCAAGCTATCGAGAGTATCTTGCCCACACGGCAGAGCCTGGCAAGATACTAGTGTATATTAGATATGCCAAAAATAGTAACAATAAGTCTCTCAATGAGAGACATTACTGGTGCCCGCTCAAACAAATTGATGAGCAATGGGATGACAGTGACAGTGACAGTGATCTTTTTTCATTCTAGATTTTTTTCACTTAATTTTTTTATTTTAAAGCTTACATGTCTTTCCCAAGCTTCTATGTGTTATCTATACCTATATTAATTTAATTTTATATTTTCTAGAGTATTAGTCATAGTTATTTTAAACTCCATTTCTGCTGATTTTAATGTCTGAATCATCCATCAGTCTCTTGACTAATTTTTTCTAGATTATAGGTCACACCATCTTTTGCATGCCTCAAATTAAATATATGTATATGTATTTATATATATATAAATATATATATATATATATATATATATAATTCCCTTTCCCTTGCCTTTCTATTTTGGGTGTCACCTCCTGAGTAGCAAACAGAGGGTGCATGGCCTTCTTCTCAAGATTCTAAACCATTCAGTGTGAGGACTTGAAGCTGCAATGCTGCTCCATCTCTTATTGCTTGGAACTACCTGGGCCACCCCAGTAGTACTTGGGGGTCTTCTGTGGTACATTTGACCATCCTCAGAGGATCATGTGATTCTTGAAATTGAACCCAGGTTAACTACATGTTGATATATGCCTTAGCTCTGGACCCCTCCCCTGCCTTTCGTTATTCTTTATTGTGTAGTTGTGATGACTAGGTGTTCTCACACACTTGACTGCATTGCCTGCACACGATTGTGGTTGATCAGAAAGTACACGCTGCCATGGCACCAAAAGCCAGTGCTCTGAGGATTGCTCAGTGCATGTGAGTAGGTGTTGGGGACCAAACTCTTGGGCCTCACACTTGCAAGGCAGATAATTTATTACTGATATATGACCACATCCCAGGCTTAGGGCTTATAGTTCAGTGCTAAGCCTGTGTCTAAAACATTAAGTGATGAGGTAAATCTGTGTGCCGTGGGACCTAAATTCTGCCACGGGACTAGATCTCAAAACTACTAGATTCTAGACTGTGAGATCATGAGCTCAAACAATGAGACTTCAAAGCCACAGGTTATCTCTATTTTTCAGTTTCACTCCCAGCTGCAGATGACTCGTCAAAATTCCCATGTAGAAGAATCACTTGGTGGAAAGGATTTTGTCCCTTTTATTCTTACAGATTAAAATAGGATATGTCAGCTAATGTGTTGATACAAAACCTAGGTGCATCTTTACCGTTTTTCTCTAACAAGGTTATTCTTTCTCCTGCCCTGTCCTTAGAAACCTGCACACAAACCAAAGTGTCTCTCTTCTCCAATTTCCTGGATAGGACATTACTCTGGGTTTTGCTTTCTTCTGAGTTAAAAGCCGAGGGCTCTTAATGGCTTCGTTGGTCATCTATTATTATGTAATAAATTGTGCCCCCACCACAAACAAACAAAACTTTAAAGCTTAAGATAGCAAACATTTATTCTCTCACATAGTTTTGGAGGACCAAGAATTTCAGAGTGGGCTAGCTTCGTGGTTCTGAGTCAAGATCTCTGTAGCCCAGCAGTCAGCAAAACTGTAGTCATCAGCAGTCTAACAGCTTGACCAGAGCTGTGGTTGTTGGCAGGAGGCCTCATTCCTTGTTGACTGTTGGCTAATGGTCTCTCAATTCCTGACATTTTCTCTTCCTCTTTATTAGGCTGCTCACAACAAGGCATCTGGTTTCCCCCAGAGTGAAGTCCAGGACCCAAAGTCTGAAACCTCCTGATATAGAGCAAGAATGCAAGCCAGTACTTAACGCGGTGGCCTCACGGTGGAATGGGTACATGAGATCAACACCTGAAGGGCTTCAAGCCGGGGTGGTAGGGTGGGTGTGAAGAGAGTTTGCTATATCGGGGATCAAACTGTGGGTCTGGAACTTGGTAGACACATATTCCCGCTCCCCAGTTCCTCAGGGTCATTTTGGATACTCCCTTCCCTGGCTTTTAAGGAAAGAGTGATTTGTTTGTTTATCCAGTGGTTTCTTCTTATCTCAGCAGCAGAAAGCCACTCAAGATCTTCCACATCTTCCCAGCAGTAAGATGATAAGGAGATTTAAAGCACAATTTTCAGAAATGATTCTATCAAAATATTTTTAAATGTAAGTCAACTTTTGATCCCTTTTATTAAGTTTTACTCTTCAAAAGACACTAGATTTATCACACTGACTTTCTTAGGTATTTTTTCTTTAAGGTTTCTTTTTTTCTTTACTTTGATTTCCAAGAGACAATGGTAACATTGTTATAACAGTCTAAAAAAGCAAAATAATCTACTTAAAAGTCAGATCCAGGGCTGGAGCAACAGCACAGCGGGTAGTGCCTTTGCCCTGCACACAGCTAACTGGGGTCACACTGTTAGTTCTGTGCGCAAATACTAATTCTATATCTCGGTAACCTCAGTGGCTCAGACTGAGCCTTAATGTGTCTGTTTCCTGATCATTAAAACGGGCACACAAATTACAGCAACTTCTTTGCTTGGTTGCATGAAAATCAGCAAAGTACTGTATAACCAAGCAGGATCCCAGTCAAGCCTAAAGTCTGTGTTTCTGCATTGTTTCCACACAGAGCAAAGCATATTTAGGAAGGTTTAATCTTTCTCATTCATTCCATCCTTTCTTTCCACTTTAAGAAGAATATTAAGATCTGTTGATTTTTAAATAGAAGGCAGAGACTTCTCAGAAGATTTTGTATTTTTCATTTTTAGATCTGTCACTGTCACTGTCAATCCCTTTGTTCATCGATTTGCTTGAGTGGGCACCAGTAACGTCTCCATTGTGAGACTTGTTACTGCTTTTGGCATACAGAATAAGCCACGGGTGGCTTGCCAGGATATGCCGTGTGGGCGGGATACTCTTGGTAACTTGCCGGACTCTCCGAGAGGGGTGGAGAAATCGAACCCAGGTCAGCTGCATGCAAGGCAAACGTCCTACCCGCTGTGCTATCGCTCCAGTTTATATCATGAACAAAAAAGAACGAAGGGAATAGGCTTTTTAAACTTCATTTTTTATATCCATTTCAATAGAATGAGCATGGGAAATAACTCTAAGGGCCAAAGCACATGACTTGCATACATGAGTACAATTCCTAGTGTCTTGAGACCTCCCAAGCTCTATAGGGTATAACCCTGGAGACTTCTAGCACTGCAGGACCCAAGCAACACTCATCACTAGGCCTGAGCACAGAATTGCCTAACCCGTTTTACAGGATGGCACCAGAATTTCTCCTAGACTCCCGGAGCATTGCATGGTAGCCCACGACCCATATCCCCTTACCATAAACTCTGTCATTAGACAATGACACATTTGAAGCTAGATGCTGTGAACTTGGAGTTTATCCCCCAACCTTTTCCTGAATCTGTTCCCACTTCTCTGACTCAAGTGAGCAAATCTGCACTGTGATTCAAGGTGGTGATTTTTCTATGCAGAATATTGAGGTCCCTGGAGGGGTAAGAGGTGGCTGGAGTGGTCAGCAGCATCGATTTGTTACAAGCAGCACTGACGCTCTCTGCTTAAGTCTTGAACAAGGGCATTATCCTTGGCCTTCAATACACCAGTGCACAACAGGCCCTGCTGTCTCTATGTTTTATTAGTATTCTGTGTATGTTACCTGCTAAATTTGCCATTTCATTTAGAATGCTTCTGATTGCATTTTTTAAATATTTTATATTCCTGGACTCCATGGAGAAATGGATGCCATTGCAAGTGATTTGACAGGCTGCTGTGCTCACAGGGATGCATTTGTCATCAAACTCAGGAGAAAGTTATTAAAACACTTGGCATTGAGCCATGAATTTGGTCAGAATCATTTAGGTTATAAAAGTATTTTTATAGGCAAGAGCCAAAAAAGATAAACAAATCAATGAAGAACTGGGGAGAGAAATAAAAACATTTTAATAACTTCAAATTTACTAAAAAATATTTCCTCTTAAATTATATCCAAATAAAATTACATAAATGCACACTTTTTTTTTTCAGGCTACAAAATCACTTTTTGGCTATAGAAACTGATTTTCACTCAGGGTATATTCATGTTAGAAATTTCATGTTTTTAAAGTATTTTTACTTTAAAGACAATTACTATTTCTATTTAATTATGCTTTTCTCAATATTTCTTAAATGTGGTAGGTCAAGGCATCTGAATTGCTACCCTACAAGAGAAATAAATGAGAAGCCTTGTTTTATGAGCTGTGAAAGGGATGTACAATATGTACTCCTATCAGTAGAGCTACTAAAATATGGAAATTTATGATTTTTGCCCCCCAGAAAAACCTCATTAAGCTCCTTGAAGAAATGGAAACCTCATGAGCAGTAATCAAAGCATATGAAGCCTCATGAGTGGTTAACAGAACCCACTTCATCAGATAATCCCACTGGGGATAAAGCTGCCCAAGGATATGCTTCTGACAGAATGTATTATAAATTGAAATTCAGCTGCAAAAAAACTGACTGGGCTGGAAAGCCTGAGCAGTTGAATGTATCCATGAGAATCTTTTCTGAGGACATATTGGCCTTTCATCATTGTCAAATCCCTAGGAACCATAAGCAAACAAGAGGCAGATTGATGTGCCCATTCAGGGCAAATCCAGGGATAGAAGAATCCAGACGGAAAGCCAAGGCAAGGTCTCACTACCAAGGCCTGAGCAGCTGCATGCTGTAGCTCCTGCATACAAGTCAGGGTGATTTAGAACCACTGTCTGTGCATGTATTAGCTTGCATTGAACTGAGCGTGTCTTCCATTTTTCCATGAAGAGAAATTGTTCACACATGACTTTAGATGTTAGTAGCTGGAGGAAGAAAATTCCGATAGAAAACATACTAAGTGTGTTTTGATTTTTCTGGGTATCCTGTGGGACTATGCATTTGTTTCCCAAGGCTGAGGGAACAAAATCCCACCAGTTAGATGGCTTAAAGCAACAAAAACAACAATTTCTCTCACAGTCCTGTACTAGAAGAATGAGGTTGGTTTGGTGGCAGGGCTTGGTACCTTCTGAAATCTCTAGGGAAGAGTGCTCTCTTGCCTCTCTTATTCTTAACATTTGCCACGATCCCTGACAAACTTCACTTGGCGAAGTATCACTCAAACTTTTGCTTGCGGGGTCACATGTCTTTCTTCTGCATGCAATTTTGTTTCCATGTCATTTTTAAATAACAATTCCAGTTCTATTGAAGTAGGGTCCACCCTAAACACATCATCTTACTTGAGGGTATCAGGTTAAGTGAAAGAAATTAGAGCGAGAAGAACAAATTTTGAGTGATCTCACTTATTTGTAGTATATAGAGGCAAAAGGGAATAGGCTGTATTGAACAATGACAACCACTTGATCTTGGTTTAAAACACTGATTAATAGGGGGAAATTGTAAGGGGAATAAGAATGAGACCAGAGGTGACATAAACACAGTGGAGGAGAGTCACAGACACTTTGATAATGGTGGGTTGCAGTAACTTTGTATGTCACTGTCACTGTCACTGTCATCCCTTTGCTCATCGATTTGCTCGACTGAGAAAAGAGAAAGAGAGAGGAGAAAGAGACAGAGGAGGAGGAGAGACAGAGAGACAGAGAGAAAGAGAGAGAAAGAGAGAGGAGAGGGCACCAGTAACATTTCCATTGTGAGACTTGTTGTTACTGTTTTTGGCAGAGTGAATATGCCATGGGGAGCTTGCCAGGCTCGCCATGCAGGCAAGATAATTCTCGTTAGCTTGCTGAGCTCCCTGAGAGGGGCAGAGGAATCGAACCCAGATTGGCTGTGTGCAAGGCAAATGCCCTAAACTTTGTATATTAACACTATAAACATAAGCACTATGTAGCCATATTTCCTAGATTATAATTTAATTTTTTTAGGCCATATTTCACAGTTTGAGTTTATTCCTGGCTCTATGCATAGGGATCACTTCTGGAGATAACTGAAAGACCATATGTGGTGCCAGGGATCAAATCTAGATTGGCTACATGCAAGACTGTACAGTTACTGTACAGTTACTGTACAGATCCTCTGGTAATAATTTTTTAATTAATTGATACTTTGTGATTTATAATATTGTTAATGATGGTTTCTCATGTACATAACTTCACATCTATCACAGAAAAACATTAAGATCTAATCTTAGTTACCTCTAAGATCCATTTTTAAATAAATTCACATTTATATGACTTTATTCACATCCATATGACTTTTAATACGGAAGTTAGAATTTCAACATACCCTTTAGAAGACACTACCAATGCTACAAAAACTTTTTGTTAAAAGACAATAGAATAAAACACCAAGATATATAGGATGCAAACCATGATCAAATTATCTGCAAAGATAAAGAGATTATTAGCAGAGTGTGACCCATAGTAGTGGATGGATCAAATTAAGAGTCATTAAACTTCATGGTAAATTTAATAGCAGGAAGTTTACATATATAGAATGATGAGGCCATTTTGCAATGGGTAGCAGAGTGAGCAACAAGGTGTAAATAAAGATCAAATCTGGACAAATCTCTCAAAATGTTTAGACATGCAAAGATGAGAGAGACAGGAAAACTATTGGAAATACTATAACTCTAATCAGGGTCTTTAGTGCCAAGATTTTTACAACCTTAACATTTACATTAACTGGTACTTCTCTTTATAAATAGCCACTGGGTTATATGCAAGAACATGCAACATGAGCACTCAAGTTGGTGGCAAAAATTCTATCTGAGAGAACATTACTCTCTGCTCCTAATGGGAAGGACAAAGTGTATAAAGAGGTGGTTTAATTGGCTGAGTAGGTGATTTGAATTGTTATAGATGCTATAGTAAGGAGGGTGCTCTCATCTCTAAACATCTCTAACAACTGATTTCTGGCAGTTGAGTTTTGCTAAGCTTATGATACCCATCAAGAACCCAAAAGCTTGCATCAAAACCAGATAGATTTTCTTATAATCTACAAAGTATCTGTTTCTCTTTACTTTACTATCAGCATCAGTAAGTGTAGTAAAAGAAAGCAGAGAATATTATGGTGCCAAGAAAAAGGAGGAGGAGGAGGAGGAGGAGGAGGAGGAAGAGACGGAGGAGGAGGAGAGACAGAGAGACAGAGAGAAAGAGAGAGGAGAGACAGAAAGATAGAGAGACAGAGAGAGAAGGAAAGTACCAGTCATAGAGCTATAGAGGCATGGAGGAGGGGTGGGGGAGATGACAGGAAGGAAACTGGGATCATTGGTGATGGGAAATGGACACTGGTGGAGGAATGGGTGATGGATCATTGTATGACTTAAACCTGATCATAAACAGCTTTTTAACTATGTATCCCATGGTGACTCAATTAAAATTTTAAATTAAAATAAAAGAAAGCAGAGAAACAGCATCAATAAGGTACATATGTGCATAAATGAGATTATTTCAAAAGATTGTTTCACAGAATTGATGGGTCTGACAAATGGAATATATACAGACTGGGCAGACTGAAAGTCAGGCTGATGCTACAGTTGTACAGCAGATTTTTTTCTTTTCTTTTCTTCTCTTTCTTTCTTTTTCTTTCTTTCTTTCTTTCTTTGGCTTTGGAACAGTGTTCATGGTGGTGCTCAGGGAATCATTTGTGGTGTTGGGGATTGAACCCACATTGGTCGCATGCTAGGCAAGTAATTTTCATCACTTAAAGTCAACTGTATGGGGCTGGAGTGATGGCACAGTGGGGTGGCGCCTTGCACACGGCTGACCTGGGTTCGATTCTCAGCATTCCATATGATCCCCTAAGCACCGCCAGGGGTAATTCCTGAGTGCAGAGCCAGGAGTAACCCCTGTGCATCACTGGGTGTGACCCAAAAAGCAAAAAAAAAAAAAAAAGTCAACTATAAGACTCTTCACACCATCTACAAGTTCCTTTTCCAAAATACATAGATCCATGTTTGATTAAATAATAGAAGTATGGTCTAGGTCAATTGACATGAGAAGCAAATCATAACATCCACCTCTTCTTCTTAAGGATCTCTGGAAGGACATAGCTTCTGAAATGACTCTGCTCAGCAGTCAGGTAAATATCTATAGGGACAGACTTGGATTTAGGCATTTATAGAATACTATTTTCATAGCATAATATATATGGTAAAGGGGGACAATAAAGAAAAATAAAAATATTTGAGGCAATTTGCCCACAGAATTATAAATTTGTACATTATTTCTATAAGAAAAATTATTTTTTAGTTCATCCATAAGATAAAAGCATCTGGCCCTCCCTGAGGCAATTAGCTCATTACAGTAACACGATCTACTACTAAGTATTATTAATTTCCTTTCTCCTTCGAGGAGAATTTAGTGCAAGGCATATCTGTCTCTCTTACCATTCAATAAAGCTTTCAATTATCAGAGGATTAAAAGCATCTTGTTATAATGTTTCTGAATAGCACAATGCCAAGAGAATTATAAAGGACAAGGTAAGTGTAATTTTCTAAAAGAAAAAACTGCCAACAAAAACAGAGCAGAAGATGACAACTTCAGAATTATAATATGCCTATTTCCATATTCCAATTGCTGAAAACTCCATTGAGAACTTACCACTGAAGAAAACAGAAAACAAACAAACAAAAGATCCAACCAAAGCAAGAGCACTATACATATACACACAGAGCACTTAGAATTATCATCAAAGATGCTCACTCAAGAATGGAATAAGCAGTCTTAGACATTTAGTTCTATATGAAAATGTTGTAGTAGTTCTCTCTCCCTTTCTTTCTCTCTCTCTCTCTCTCACACACACACATATACACACACACACACACTTCTCCAAACTCCTGCAATTAAATGAGGTTTAAGTCCCTCATTTCTTAATCATATTCCTTCCACTAGGAGATGATTTTATTACATCTTCTCCAAGAATTTTTTTTAAATTGAAGTGACATAATATGTCAGCAGAAAGATATGAAACTTGTATTTGATTATACAAGAATATCATTTATAACTCATCTTCTCCAGACAAAACCAGATAACCTTCATATAAAATCTTGACAGGTTTGTGCAAGGGCTAAAACAATACAGACAGACATTTAACATGAGTAACATAAAAACATTTCATAGAGATCTTTTTCTGTTTATATTCCCCATCTCCAGCTTGCATAGATGACTTGAAAATATTACTCAATTACATTTTCATTTATATGCCTCATGCACTCATTAAAATTTTTCAGAAATTCTCCGGGAAGTTTAATTTATTGAATATATTTCTGAATCTGTCATTAGAAATTGACACATATTCAGTAGCACATTTTATTCTCTCTCAAAGATGACTTATTTCAAGATACTCTGAATTTGATTAAGTGAACTGTAGTTTTGTCTTTAGTGTATCATTTAGAGTGAAATAATCAATCCCTTCTCAGAGTGATTTAAATGCCCTTATTATTGGGGTCTATCAAGAAAAATGTGGCTGTATTAGAAGAGAGGATTATTTTTTATTACATAAATATTTTATGATGCATATTTTCTATTTCTTGACCTGATACTTTATTACCACCAACTCTTATTAATTTTATGTTTGATATAAATTAAATGCGGGATTTTGATGTGTGTGGCTGCAGGGCCTTGAGGACGTAGAATTTCTTCTCTAGGATTACAATGACTTAACATCTCCTAAGATTAATTTGCCTAACCACAGTCCTTGGACTATGCAAGAAAGAGATAATTTGGGAATGTAGCAGTAGGCTTCAGATGTGATAACTTATAACCTCCAATTTATGCAGCTTATGGGAATTCAAAGACAGAGTTTACAAGAAGATATTATGGGGGCTTATGAAATTGAATACAATCACACTCTCCTTTGTTCAGAGGGCTGGCACTCTTGTCAGGGGACTTCATTACTAGCTGGCACCTCTGTGTGATACTAGAGGAGTTAGGAAGGTAGAGAAACCATCCACACCTCAATTTCCACTTGGTAGCAATTCACATGAGATGTGCTCAGAGCAGCTAAAATAAGCTAGCGTTCCTTTGACACTTGTGCAGCCTTTGTCTATATCAGTTATCATCACACATTGATCAACTACCATTAAATTTTCCAAATTTCTTCCATAAGAAAAAAGGATAAACAATGGTAAAAAGCATAAATTATTAGGGTGTGATTAGCAACAATGACAGTAACAAAGGAATAAGGTAAAGAGAAATGATAGGCTAGATCGAATATCAAAAAGAATTACCTCTTTGGCCCACATCCAAGAAAACAAAAGCAACCGGTATTAGCACGAATGTGGGGAGAAAGGGACTCGCCTTCACTGCTGGTGGGAATGCTGACTGGTTCAGCCCTTTTGGAAAACAATATGTATTCTCAAAAAATTAGAAATTGAGCTCCCATTTGACCCAGCAATACAACTCCTGGGAATACAACCCGGAGAGACACAAAGATATAGTAGAAATGACATCTGCATTTGTATGTTCATTGCAGCACTATTTACAATAGCCAAAATCTGGAAAAAATTGGAGTGCCCAAAAACAGATGGCTGGATAAAGAAACTTTGCTCTATCTACACAATGGAATACTATGCAGTTATTAGAAAAGATGAAGTCATAAAATTTGCATATAAGTGGATCAACATGGAAAGTATCAAGTTGAGTGAAATAAGTCATAAAGAGAGAAACAGACACAGAAAGATCGCACTCATTTGTGGAATATAAAGTAGCAGAATGGGAGACTAACACCCAAGAGTAGTAGAGATAAGAACCAGGAGGTCTGCCCCACAGCTGGGAACTGGCCTCACAAGCTGGGGGAAAAGGCAGCTGAGATAAAGAAGGGAACACCTACTAGAAAATGTTGGGAGGACCAACTGGGATTGAAAGCTGCGTACTAAAAATAGAATATAGATCGAACATGATGGCCACTAAATACCTCTATTGAAAACTACAACATCCAACAGGAAAGAGAACAAAAGGGAATGCCCTGCTGCAGAGGCAGGGCAGGGTGGTGGGGGCTGGGGTGGGGGTGTTGGGAGGAATACTGGGAACATTGGTGGAGGAGAATGGGCACTGGTAGAGGGATATAAATGACCACTATATGACTGAAATGCAAACATGAAAGTTCATAAGTTTGTAAATGTACCTCACAGTGATTCACTAATAAAAATTAAAAAAAAAGAATTACAAGTCTAAAGATTGTGGAAATATCTTGTAGGTCACAGTTTAAATGATTTATAAGCCCCTCCACATTAAAGGAAAAGAAATATCCTTCAGCCCCAGATTCAACTGAACTACAGAAATATATACAAGCACTGATAGGTATGCACACATTCACAAATATATCTTATGTGTAGTATTTGTATATGAGTGTGTGTTTATGGATATATAAAACCCCATCTTTGTGTTATTTACCCTTCATGGTTGGTTGAAGCTCTTAGCTTTGGATAATCTTCTGGTGTCCAGACTGAGAAAGCATTCCTTTTCTGGGATACTACTGGGCTCATCCAGAAAGAAATAAAGAGAAAAAGTCAAACACTCAGTGACTCTGAAAGCTTCCAATTGAAAGGGCACCTATCCTTTCCACTTACATTTTATTTGGTAAATCAAGCAGCACAGCCAAACCCAGCCAGAAGGATGGGAAGTATAATTTTCCCATAAGAAGGGATCCATCAAAGAGAGACAGAAAATACCTTTGAAAAAAATAAGAGAATGTATATGTGTCCGAGAAAACTAGGCTTAAACTCTTTGTGCTTATAGGTTTTATGTAAATCTAAGGCCAGACCATTAGTTTCAAAGAAAATAGATGTAACCAACATAAATATCAGATATGCCATGGGTAGCTTGTCAGGCTAATATTTTTCTGGAACTAAATATCACTCTTACTTTACCACTCTAAAATAAGAATTAGTGCTAAGGATCTTTTCTTGGATGGTAGGATTATTTTTGTTTGTTGATGTTCATGTTTGCAATGTGGATAGGCATGTCTGGTCTGATATGACATGAAGGAATAAATTCCCCCCCACTTTTCTACTCAGAATAATTGTACTGAAAATCTGATTTCAAACGATTTACTGTCTCAGCACTTGGCCCTCACCTGGATGAAACTCCTCATGCATTACATCTACTTCTGTTCATTTTTCATTAATCCATAATATAAAATGTTATACAACTTGGCATCAATGAGATCCTGTCACAAGAGTAAATGAAAAGAAAAACAAAAAACGAGTAAATGAAATTTTATGACAGCAATAAGAATTTAGACAATGCAGAATATACTTATCTTTTTTAAAAGATTGTTTTTATTTTAACTTAGATTAAAATCCTAACATTTGAGCAAACACCTCAACAATCTAAATGTACTTTCTCACAGAATGTCATTCCGTGATCTTGGGCCTACCACTACAGGTGGAAGGGAGTCACTGAGGAATTGAAAACTGAGCACTTTGAGCATGAAAGTTGCTCAAAAGGAACCAGAAGGTACAAGTGTGCCATTGTTACATTAAATCTAGAAAGAAAAAATGAAGGCAGTATATAAATAAACTGAAATGACAGAAACAATACCATTCGCACATATTTTCTTAAGCTATGGATTAAGTCCCATTGGGGTTGCATAACTGAATGTGGGGCAATGAAAAACTAGGCAACGGTGAAAGGTTTTGAACACCAAAGACAAATACCAAAAATTAATTCAAAATCAACCACATTATGAATACAAAGTATTTCTGGGAGTGCTAACCAGTATTGCATTTCTCAGGAGGAAATGGGTCATGAGTATAACATGTTTAAGAAACCCTGGTTTAACACACACACTTATACTCTAGAGAAAAAAATCCTGAGGAGGCAGTGAGAGCTGGAAGAGAAAAGTATTGGTCTGATGGTCTGATTTCTAACACTTAAACCTCCACATTAGTTTCCCAGTCCAAGGGGAAACTCTTCTTCAATAAATATCTGAGTATATTATGTCTTACAATAACTAGAATGAACACTAAGCAAGAGAGAAGATCTGTTCAAGTTCCAGCTTTGCCACTATGTCGTCTGGGGTAAATCAGACTAAGTTTATAAAGATAATCTCTACATGAAGTCCAGTCTATTTCATATTGTGTTTAAGAGAGCAATAGGAGATAAAATATGTAGAAAAATACATAGAATAAGTTTCAATTTATTCAACAATCCTTAGCAGCTAGCTATGGTGATTTAGGGAGGAACTTGATCATTTGTAAAGTGAAACACTAATATTCTCTCTTTTCTGGGTTGATATAAATTTTCTCTTTCTTTCCTTCTTTTCCAGGAGCACAATGAAAAGTTGGTTGGAAAATTTTGCCAGAGCTCAAAATTCTATCTGAGCAGGAGCCAACACTCTTGGGGCTTAATAAAGAACAGAGTGAAAGCAATAAAAGAATTTGTATGGACAAGATCTGATTTTTCTTGAGAGGATCTGCCCTTTCAGGCACTTTCAGTACCTGGACTTCCTTTGGGTCCTGCTCAGTCTCACAGCAGAGAACAATCACCACGTTGAGGAATAGAAAAGAAATGAGGGAAAAGGTCAAAGGCAGAGGCTGTCTGCTGCTGTCTCGACAGTTCCCAGAGACATCCAAAAGTGAGTGAGTGAGTGAGTCCCAAACCTGTGGGCAACAGGCACAGAGGAATTTATAGAATAGGGACTCTCTCTCTCCTTCTCTCTCTCCTTCTCTCCTTCCTTCTCTCTCTCCTTCTCTCTCTCTTCTTCTCTCTCTCCTCTCTCTCTCCTTCTCTCTCCTTCTCTCTCTCCTTCTCTCTCTCTCTCTCTCTCTCTCTCTCTCTCTCTCTCTCTCTCTCTCTCTCTCTCTCTCCTGCCCAGGAGGGACTCTCTGACACAAGTCAGAGGAGAGACTGGAGAGACTATCTCCTTCACAGGCCAGAGGAGAAACCTTTCTGCCTCACAGGTCAAAGGATGGGCTTTCTCTCTCTAACAAGTCAGAGGAGGGACTTTCTCTAAGGGTCAGAGGAGGGGACTCTCTCTCTCCCACAGATCAGAGGAAAGACTTTCTCACAGGTAAGATAAAACTGTTAGAAAACTGCTAAAACTTGTGTGTGTGTGTGTGTATGTGTGTGTGTGTGTGCGCGTGCATGCATGGGGGAAGGGGTTTGAAGGTGGAAGGGTAGAACTGATAGAACATTCTCTGAGGGGCAGTACGAGCATTTATTCCCATGCAGCAAGACCTTCATGCCTCCTCAGTCCAAAGGCCTGGATTCTGATGCTAGGAAAGAACAGGAACCAAGTCAGACTGAATCAGTCATTGGCTCACCAGGGAGGTGTTCTTCTGATCCTCTTATTGAGACAGGAAACATAGTGTCTGTCTTAGACTATTACCTCAAATCCACACTTTTGCTGCTGGGAGGTGGACTATCCTTTAGGAAAGTCCAGAAATAACTACAAAAGGCCATAAGCAACAATCCAAGAGCATCTGTGGAAAGGCGGTTTAGAATAGCATGATGATTTGTTACTATTGGATGATGAGTTTTATTTCCTATATTTTCTGAAGTTTTCTAAGACTTTTAAACTAAAAGTGAAATGAGGGTTTTTGGCTACTAAACCTTGTTAAAGGAAGTATTAAAAGAAACTGTGGTTAAGCTACTGGTCTTCCATCTCACAGAGGGCAATTCAGCTACATACAAGGGTATATTGTGGACTTAAAGTAAATCAGATTCAGCAACTTTTTAAAGGTAGATTTGAAATTGGCAATTTTAGCCAGGGAATGAGAACATTGGATAATATTGAAGCAGTCTCAGTGTAAGAAAGAATAATATTTACGTAAAATCTTATGTCGCCTTATCCTTCCGTACAAAGGGTCATATAATTATTATCCTTGAGGAAGAGAGAATATCATTCAATATTAGAAATGGAACATCAACACAATTATACAACTTCAGAAGGGTTTTAAAATACTATTTACTTTGGTCTCTGGAATTTTAGGATCAGTCCTATCTTTCTGAGATGGTAAACTAATGTGACTATCTTCTTTGTCAATGCCTTAGACACTCCCCATGAGACACTCCCATGTTATCTGGGTCCTAATTTTCACATCGGAAACCTAAATGAACAAAGCTTTTGATTACTATCTGCATTGTCTAAGAGTGGCATCTCTGAGTCATCTACTGTTCTTATTTTTCAAAGGAATCTCTATATTATTTTCCATAGGAGCTATACCAATTTATATCCCAAGCTAAAGTGTACCAGGGTTGAATGCCATTGTAAAATATCAGATATTACAGTAAAAGGACATACCTCTAAGAGTTATCACCTTAAAATTGGAGGACTTTAATAAGTATTTTGTATCTTATAGGAGATAAGGAAGTAACTATAAATAGATTCAATAAACTTCACTAGTGACGAACACAAAACAATCTGGATCTCACTACAATATTATACATGTGTGTTATTTTCATTTTCATGTCATACTATGCCCTCACTGGAGCAAAAGCACAGTGTGTAGGGTGTTTGCCTTGCACACAGCTGACCCAGTTTCAATTCCTCCGCCCCTCTTGGAGAGCCTGGCAAGCTACCGAGAGTATCCCGCCTGCATGGCAGAGCCTGGCAAGCTGCCTGTGGCATATTCGATATGCCAAAAACAGTAACAACAAGTCTCACAATGGAGAGCTTACTGGTGCCCACTAGAGCAAATCAATGAACAATGGGATGACAGTACTACAGTGCAGTGCTACTATGCCCTCTAAAAGTTTTAGAGACATAGTTTTTAATTTTATAAATCAAGTTGTATGCTTGAAAGGAACTCACAATTGGAGGAACTTAGCCCAGCGGACATAAATCTTTTGTATATGTGTATCCTTTTGGTAATGCACATAATCATTGATTTGGGGGGGTTATCATCTCAGACTCAGTAAATCTATGTTTCCTTAGAGCAAGACATGCCCAGAGTTTAAATTAATGCGAAAATGTTATTTTTTTGAAGTTTACTTTTGACAGCTGTATGAAGAATTGAATATATTCATGAAAGGCTTTTATTTGTATTATAAGCAATGACACAGGACTAGCAATCGGCAGCAAAGCAACATTCTTTTTTCTCCTAAATAAAACCTCACAAACATATTTTTAGACTCTGCCCATCTGCTCTCATGGCCTTAAATTGCTAAGCATGTCTTAGAAGCATGGGTTGGCTCTCCAATTTATCTTTCTCACAGATATCTGTCTAATTGGTAGCAGCTGTTAATCAAGCACATTGTCACAGATCTTGTAGTGTAACATTCATACTAAAGGTTTGTGGGGTTTTTTTTTCACATTTTCAAGGGAAACCATATGCCTTAGGCAACATGGGATGAGCTGGATTTCAAGTAATTACCTTGAATCCATGTAATTTGACCTAAAATATCTGATTTGAATGTTTATGTTGATCAAACCCCCTGAGAAATTGTCAGAGTTTATCAATGCTTTGTGATGTTCACACATAGTCTAAGGGTAAAGACCTTCTGGCTCCCTGGCTACAGACCCCATGAAGCAGGATTGAAAGGGGGACAATCATAAGTAATGGCTTTGACTTTAGCATATTGGAGCCCGAATCCCTATCCTAGCATTACTCAAATGCTAGATGTTCTAGCATTTACTCAATTGTTCTAGCATTATATTCAAATGTTCTAATATTCTAGCTAATAGCTAAATGTTCTAGTGAGTACTCAAACATTCTAGCATTACTCTAGAATACTTATCATTGGGAACATGCTAAATGCTGGGATATCAAGGTGAGGAGAGCAGAGTCCTGGCCTCAAAAACTCCTCTTTATTGGAGGAAGTATCCATGGCCACGGCACCGGGGACCAAGCTAATACTCTAAGACATCCAGACTACTTGACTTCATGAGACTCCAAGCTTTCTATTTTGAAATTTCTGAGAGCATTTCTTATTTTTGCAAAAATTATTATTAAAAAAAATTGTATGTTTGTCATCATTCTGATGTCATTTTTGGTCCCTATCTTTCTTTCCTCCCTCCCTGCCTGCATTGGAACACTGAGTTCTGTAGTGAAAATGCAATTTCATGTAAAAATTTATGTAAATTATTATTCTGTATAAATATTATTATATAAATTATAATTTTTATATAAATTATTTTATATAATTTTTAAATAAAAGTAGATACTATTAGATCATTAGATACTATTCCTTCCCTTCCTTTGTTTCTAAGACAATTTTGAAGCTACCTTAAGCTCACAAATAGTCGTCCATTGGTATATAGTAACTTTGTACCAATGGACCCAATATTAATCTTTAAACAGAAGACTGCCAGAACTAAATAGTTATGACTCTGATCTATATTCTCATCAGTCAGCTTCCCCTTACTTCCTACCATCTCCATCTCCTCTACACTGCTTTCTCCACTTTAGCTTTAAAAAAATGCCTGAATTAATTCCTTTCTTGAAGCTGGCTCTCCCCAAGGATACCTATTTCACATAGTTCTTTCAAATGTGGCTCTTTATTCTCTTATACACCAAACACCTACAGAGGTTTCATAATATGATTTTTTCCCCAATGCATGTCTTACTTAAGACTTCAGATTGTCTTTTTAAGGGGCTGGAGCAAAGCACAGAGGGTAGGGCATTTGCCTTGCACGTGGCCGATGCAGGTTTGATTCCCAGCACCCCATGTGGTCCCCTGAGCACCGCCAGGGGTAATTCCTGAGAGCAGAGCCAGGAGTAACCTCTGTGCATTGCTGGGTGTGACCCAAGAAGCAAAAAAAAAAAAAAAAAAAAGACTTAATATTGTCTTTTTAAAAGACAGCTTCACCAACATACCTACTCTACCAGTAAATCCTTCTCACAGCTAGAATGTCCCTCAACCTCAAAAAGGTACCTGCATCTGCATCATATTCCTTCCTTCTTCCCACAACCAATCCTCTATTCTCAAGTCCATTTCTGTGTCCATTCTCTTTTCATTTCTGCATTTTCAGTTTTCTCCAACAGAGCCTTTTATGCTAGTGTGTGGGATCTTAAGTAAACATTATCATGTTTCTTCCAATATTACAAAGAAAGTTCCTTAACTATTTTACCATCTCCATCTACCACATTCTCTAGCTTCCTGATAGCCATATTTGTTGGAGTTGTTCATTCTCATCTTTGTTATTTCTGTTTCTCAACTTTCTTTAATCCCTCAGTCTTCCCCATCTGGTCTCCATCTTTACTACTGCACCAAAATAGCACTTTATTTTTTTTTAATTTTTATTTTATTGAATCACCGTGACTAAAGTTACAAAGCTTTCAGGTTTAAGTCTCAGTCATATAATGATCAAACCCCTATCCCTTCACCAGTGCACATGTTCCACCACCAAGAACCCCAATATACCCACCTCCCACACACACCCACCCACCTGAGTGCCAAAATAACACTTTAGAGGTTGGCAAAGACATCCATAGTTGTCTCTTAAATGGGTGTTTTCAGTTATAAATGGTACTACAGATATCATTTTGGAAGAGAAGAAGGGGACTAAGGCTTGTCCTGGCACAATTCTGGGATCAATAAAATGAGAAAAGGCAGAAGAAGAAAGAAGGCACTGATTAAAGAACACTGAGACTGCTAAAACAGGGGGATTTAGAGAGCGTGGTCTAAAGAAAACAGAGAAGACATGATAATGAGATAAAAGAAAACCAATAGAGAGACAAATTATGGTAAGCCAAAGGAGGCAAGAACTTGAAGTGTATGAATCAAAGCCTTGTGTTGAGAACATGGATTTCATGAACTGTACAAGTATGACAGAGACTCCAAACGTCTACTTATTGGGTAAGGAATTGAGAGGTCAATAGTGACCTAAGCATCAGGAATTTAGTGGGGAAAAAAACTCCTTATTTAAAAAAAATTTTATTGAATCCCATGAAATACAGATACAAATCTTTTACGTTTGAATTTTCGTTATACAGTGACTGATCACCCATCCGTCCACTAGTTTACATCTTCCACCACCAATGTTCCCAGTATTTCCCCCATTCCAACCCTCCCCCTGTCTCTATGGTAGACAATTTCCCCCATACCGTCTCTCTACTTTTGGGCATTATAGTTTTGCAATACAGATAATGAGAGGCTATCATGTTTGTTCCTTTATCTATTTTCAGCACACATCTCCCATCCCAAATGATTCCTCCAGCCATCATTGACTTCTTCTCTAACCCAGCTGCCTTCTCCCCCAGCTCATGAGGCAGGCTTCGAACTGTAGAGTAATATTCTTAGTGCTTGTCTCTACTGTCTTTGGGTGTCAGTCTCATATTACAAAAAACCCTGATTTTTAAAAGAAGCATATGTATTAAATAAACAACAGAACAGTCAGCAACTAAAGGGGATGGTGGAAAAGTTTTTGTTGCTTTTTTTTCTTTAGTAAACAGAGATTATGAACTCAAGCTTTAGTGTTAAACTCACTTTAATTTAAAAATCACCCAAGTAGCCTCTGAGCACTACCAAGTATGGCAAAAATAAAAATCATAAAACCTTGGGAAAGGTACATAATCTGTGCCTTGAATTCTGTTAAATAGAGACAAAAATAATGACCTTCTGGGGTTGTGAGAACTAAATTAGGTGAAGGATAGATGATTCCATGTGGCTTATGCCCTATAAATAAAAAGGCATACATTTTTTTAAATGGAGGTGGGTCAGCATTGATACATACTCAGTGGTGTTCAAGCTCAGTGGTGTACAAAACTCTTGGTTTTGTAGTTAGGGATTACTCTGAGTGGTGCTCAGATATTAAATTCAGTGATGGAGATTGATCTGAGGTCAGTTGCATACAAATCAGATGCCTGAACTAGACATTTATGCCTGCTTCCAGAGGCATAAATACTGAAGTATGATCATGAGCAATTAAATCTACTTCTAGACTGGCAAAATGAAACTATTGGGGATGGGTTGAAGGTAATTGACATAAGAGAAAATAATAAAGGGGCTGGAGTGATAGGACAGCAGGGAATGTGTTTGCCTTGTATACAATTGAACCATATTCGACCCTCAGCTTCTCATATGTTCCCCAGAGCCTGCCAGTAGTGTGTGATTCCAGAGTACAGAGCCAGGAGTAACCCTTGAGCATCTCTTGGTGTGACACCAAATCTAAAATAAATAAATAAATAAAGGCAAAGAAAGTGATAAAGGTCCTGTAATCAGAGTATACAAAATCAAGCAGCTAAGTAGAAAAACTGATCTTAACCAGGAAAAGGGAAATCTCATGATTCTTCAGTGAAGACAAGAAGAGAGGAACTAGGGTGACACAGAAAGTTTCCTTTAGGTGGGGAGAAGCTGTGAAATTGATGCAGTCTGGGATTGATCACCTGCATTTATTAGGGAGCTGTGAAGGGAGATTTTCTGTAAGATAAGGGGTATGAGTGGTTTAGGAGCACTTCCAAAGAAACAGGAGAAAGTGCTGACCGGACAAATTAGAAGCTGAGCAATGCCGAAAACTCACTGAAACTGGAAACCTGAGATGCACAGAGGCCTCACCTGCACATGCTCTCATGACCTTTCTTGACCCATGCATTGTTCATATATCCTCATAAAAGCATCAGCTCCCTGAGCATGAGAACTGTGCTGATCTTGTTCACCATTCTATCTGAAAATTGGTATACAGGGCAAATGCATAATAAGTAGCAGTCAAAAGAATAAATAGTTAAAGTTTCATGAGCTGGGAATATGGAGAATAGAAGGATTATGAGGAGACTCTATTGAGGGAACATATAAATTGTTATGACAATATGGTAAGTGATAAGGATAAAGGAAGATGCAAAAAATTGCTAAATGAAGACAGAGGTCAGAGGATGAGGTAAGAGACCAAAAAGAAATTCAATGAGATACAAGGAGCAAAAAGGATTCTATTTGATTTTCAAAACATCTAAGGTGACAATTATTACTGGAAATGATGAATCTAGAATGTGTGTAGAGGACTGAGAAATTTAAAAGAGATAGAGACAAAAATAGTGAACTAAAAGTTATCTCAGGGCTGGTGTGATAGCCCAGCGGGTAGGGTGTTTGCCTTGCACGCAGCTGACCTGGGTTCGATTCCCAGCATCCCATACAGTCCCCTGAGCACCACCAGGGGTAATTCTTGAGTGCAGAGCCAGGAGTGACCCCTGTGCATTATGGGGTGTGACCCCCAAAGCAAAATAAATAAATTAATAAATAAATAAAATAAAAAGTTATCTCAACTGATTATGTCCCAAATAATGGGGAACTCGAAGATGCAGTTTGACTTAAAACTCAATACCCCAAAAGTGGCTTGGCCAGAAAATGCAAGTAGGAATTTTGGCATGTGACCACATTCAGAAGCAATAATCAACATTTATTGAACATTTCTAATATTTCAAGTGCTGGTCTACATTTATTAACTCATGAAGTCTTCAGAACCACCTATAGGGTCAGTACTATTGCCACTGCTAAGGGGTTAAGTGTCTTGCTCAGGTCACTTGCATAGCAAATAATAATGTAGGGTCATCATCTGTCTGCTCTCGAACGCAAATTATTCTCCAGCATTTCTGCAACTATAGCGTTCTTTGCCCTTTCCCCTCATCAGTGTAATCATTGATGGTTGTTATAAAAACAGCATTAAGGGAGACTTGTGAAATTGCCTTTAATGGTATTAAAATACCAATAGCAGATAATATCTTATGAGTCCTTATTATAGGCCATATACTGCACCAGGCACTTTATCTCATTTGATTCACATAATCACTTCAAGGAGAGGAATTAATAGTACTTCCATTTTACAGATTAGAAAATAGTAGTTTTGAGAGGTTAAATTATTTTCTTGTGCACATGCCAGGGCAAAATCAGAGATCCACCACAAATCTGTTGAACTCCAAAGCCAACCCCCTCAGTCAAAACTTTATACTCAATTCTGTACTTGACTCTATCTTTAAAAAATTCAAAGATTAAAAAGGTTTTACACACAGATATAAGATGTCTGGTGTTGGAGAGATAATACTGTGAGTAGAGTGCTTGTCTTGTTCCCAGGTTCAATCCAGTGCACCCCGTAGGGTCCCTGAGCTCAGAGCCAGGAGTAAGCCCTGAACATCACTGGTTATGACCCAAAACAAACAACCAAAACACACACACACACACACACACACACACACACATACATAAAACATACATATGTGCACACACACACACACACGTGTGTGTGTGTGTGTGTGTGTGTGTGTGTGTAAAGAGCCAGTTGAACTAATGCTTCAAGATTCAAAATAAAAACTAAAATTAAACCTGGCATGCTAGAGCAATGCACAAAAGCAGTAGGATGGAAGAGATTAATTCATTCACTGGAGCCACAAAGTAATTCATCATGTATGATAAGAAGAGGAGGTAGAATCTGGAATGGTTAATGAAATGAATAGCTCATCTGATAAAAGGTACTGTGTTTCTACAGAGGAAAGTATGGTGATAGAGTTCTAAGCAAAGATTTGGTTATCCAGAAAGGGAGTGGAACACTGCACAAATTGGAGCACAAACCATAGGGTATATATCACATGAGAGTCCAGGGCAAATGAAAGTTTATAGTAAGTGTGGGGTTCAAGTGAGTAGACACAGAGGGGGGGAAGAGAGACAGAGAGAGACAGAGAGAGAGACAGAGAGAGAGAGACAGAGAGAGGCTAGAACTGTTTTTAATGTTTGTGGGATCAGCTATTGTGTGTTAAGTGTAAATAGCTCCAGGGAAGTGGCTTGAAATCAGCACAAATACATTAAAGAGATTTGAAAGGGCAAACAAAATCAAGTTTTTTGGTCTGGTGTCTCTTTTTGGTGGTGCTCCGAAGGCTACTCCCGACTTAGTGCTCAGGAATTATTCTTAATAGTATTTAGGAGACCACGTAGTCCTGGGGATAGAACCCAGGGGCTCCAGCATGCAAGCTTGTGCTTCAGCTTTTTGAAATCTCTATCTTCCCAGCCCAGGGGGTAAACAAATGACAAAGGGAACAGTTAATGTGTCACTTGGGTAGGTAGTCAAAGGTAAACCATTTGCTCTAAATTTATTTTTTAAATCTGGATCTCTATAATTTCTTGAAACAGGTACCAATAACTATGCCTAGAAGATAAGAGGAAAGAGGCATACAGAGCCAGAGAAACAGCTCAGTGGGCTGGGCTGGTGGGCATGTTTTGCACATGGGAGGCCCAGGTTTTATTCCCAATACCACATAGCCCCCACCTCCACCACTGGGAGGAATTTATAGTATTATAAGCTGGTTAGTAGCCCTGGAATACCAGTGTGTGTGGTCCCCAAACAAAAACAAACAAACAAACAAACAAGCAAAAAAGGCAGGAAATCAGCAATGCAAAAACATGCTGGAGACAAAAGAAAAAGGGATGAAAAGACTCTTTTCTATGACTCCTACCCAGTACTGGATTTGCTCAGAATCTTTTGTTGTGGCATTCATCTGAGAAAACGATTTGGTGTTGCCTTTTTCTCAGGAACTGCATTTCTGCCTAACAAATTGTCAACCTAATGATTCGTTTGTAAATATGTTTTTACTTAGTTTGTGAAGCAAAGGTACATTTTGATAGATGTCAGGAAAGAATGGACTATATTGGCTCCCACACAACTCCAAGCTGTTGGAAGGAATGGAATGTCAGAAAAGGTGGGTGGCCACTGGAGATTTGGAAAGAAATAAAACACCTTCACAATCCCTGGGCTATGGCCTTTGGATTGTTGTCAAAAAAATACCTTTGAAATGTAAAAGATCTACTGGGAGTTTAGTTTTTGTTCACATGCAGTGACTCCAACAAAAAGTTAAACAATGCATTCTTTGACAGAAGGCTATAATTTGCATATTGTCTGGCAATTTTGATACTGCACTGACAGTGAAACTAACCTCATGTGTAAATGTGGTTGCATACACACTCAGAATGCCTTCCAACAGGGGACACATGGAGTTGTGCTCTGCTTGGTAAGTGAGTACATGTTTCTAGGCTTTGTCTGGTGGGCAAATCAGCCTCTTTGCTTTGTTGGGAGTATATTTTCTTTGTTCAACATGTGCCACATAGTTTTTGATTACTGCATGGAACTTAGGCTGAAAAAAAATTAAAAGCCCTGCAAATGTTTATATCATAAGACCATGTTGAAACATATTTTTATTAGAATTTCCTCTGCCCTCTTTTGTGGTTTGGAAATCACAGATTGCCACTAAATAATTAGCTCATAGGTCCTATTGTAATCTATCCTTTTTCTTTGTCCGGATCACTGAAATGAATTATACCAAGTATGGTTCTAATTCCAGCTAAGCTCTGTGTCAGAAAGTCATTGCTGTGATCTCACTTCATGATAAATGGCAAGTAAAATGATGCTAGTAAAATTGGTGCTCAAATTTGATCTCAATAACAGTACCTCTACTGGGTTTATTGACCATGAAACAAATGAGCACCTAAAGCTGTAGTGACAATTAAGTATAATATATATAATAGAGTATATATATATATACTTTATATATAAGTACTTTATATATATACATATATGTGTATATGTATATAGAGAGAGCACTTTGGTGCTTAGTACATAACAAAAACTCAATAAAAGATTTGTTGTTAAAACCAACAACTGTGTTAGGTATTCTTATTTTATATGTTCATATACTTGATCACTATTATAAAACTCTCATCAAATAAGTGTGCTTTGCCATGTTTATTTATTTATATTCCCATGCAACAAGATTTCATATATATATCACAAGAATATAAGTCACTGTAAATTATTGAAATACAAAATGTGTTGTATTTTTCTTTGGACTTCTTAAATTTAATCAACATTATATGTCTATAAAACCCAATTGCATTCCAAAAGATTAACACTTTTTCTTGTTCACATTTGGTATTCTTATGTCAATTGGTACTGTGTAATATAAATCAAAGTTTAAAAAATACATTTGGATGCAATTGCACTCTTGGAACTCATATTTATTAATGAAGAGAGGATTCAAAGATTGATTATTATAGAACTCCACATAGTTCTGAAATGTATGAAATGCACTGTAACTGAACATGTATATTGAGAGAGCCATTAACAACAAACCACTGAACCAGAGAACAAAGAATCTAAATGAGATGCTTCTATTGTGGTCAGGACTGGTGAATCCAGGGAGGCAAAATTCACAAAATTCACAGAGATTGAAAGACAGTTTATAGAATGACAAAGGGAAAACCTAAAGACTAATATTTTTTAGGTTATATCAAATAGCCCAATAAGAAAAAAATATAGCTATTGTTAGAATAATAAGGTACTCAAGTATGTCTATAAAAGTCCCTTACTAAGCTCACACTTCTTTCAGCTACTTTCTCGAAACAGTTTGAAACACAAGTGCCATTCAAGAGAGGATGAAGGTCACTTATAAGATGAATATGTCAACTTCAATTTTCTAAAATACTTAAAGAGTAAAATCTCAAGTCCAATCATGAACAACCTTGAAAGTGCGTATCTCAGAGTGATTTAATTTTTAAAAATTTTAGGAAAAGAAAAGAATTTTTTTTAAAGAGTAAAATCTCATAAAAGTGACACTTTTAATATACACTGTTGTGGAAGCAGGTGGAAGAAATAGGTATTATTTGGACCATAAAAGATTCTGGCTATACAAATTTTTAAAAAAAGACATTTTTTCTGTTAGCACATATTCTATTAAAGATATGGAAAGTTTCCCCAAATAGAGTGGTACATAAATTTGAAAATATATTGATGCTTGTGATACATTTGTGTTATACTCTTAGTTCATAGGTTTGTTACTGACTTCAAAATAAAGACCAGGGGCCGGAGCTATAGCACAGCGGGTTGGGCGTTTGCCTTGCACGCGGCCTACCCGGGTTCGATCCCCGGCATCCCATATAGTCCCCCAAGCACTGCCAGGAGCAATTCCTGAGTGCAAAGCCAGGAGTAACCCCTGAGCATCGCTGGGTGTGACCCAAAAAGCAAAAAAAAAAAAAAAAAGACCACTACCTCCTTTTATATATACATATACATATATACACATATTCATGTGTATATACGTATGTACATATACATACACACACATATATATATGCCCTGTTCATATTAATAGAATGACAGAACCCAAATCCTATACTCCAATACCACTACTCAATTCCTAATTCATGAATAGAATTAGACAGATACAACTGAAGCATTTATGAAAATTATACAAATGTGTCACAAACATCAATATATTTTCAAATTGGAGGTGCTCCTAACCATTTTTAAAACTCAAAATACCTATATAATGTATATTCAGTTAGTCATGTGTTACTTAATTGCCTGTCACTAGGGGGGATTGTGTTGTCAAAATGTAATTTCCAGAGGATTACAAAGTGTGGCTAGATGCCAGTCACTGAGTCGGTTTCCTAGGAATCAGCAGGAGACTTGATTTTAAGTGGAAAATTCTACTTCCTCAGGCCAATCACCTATTCTACAGAAAAGCCTTCCTTTTGCAAGCAGCAGACACTAGCTGTGTTCTCCTTTGTTCTGTCTATGTGCCCTCCGCAATCACCATGTCCTTGATCCTACTTTGGACAATGGGCTTACTATTATGACCAAGCATCAGGATCTTTAGACTCAAGGAATAAGATGAGCAAGCCAAATATAGCTGCAGTGCAGGGCAATGAGAACTACCCAAGAAGCTCACAGAAAATAGCAGAGGATAAACTGACTTTGATGATAAAGTTTAGTAGATAGATAGAAATAAAAGTGAATGCAGTGTAAAAGGTGTTTAAATTTGTTTCAATATAAAGAACTCTATTATAATGTTATTCTCACAAGATCGGGACTCTTGAGCCACCTACTTTCTTCTCTGACCAAATGTTGTTAGACCCTATAATTCAAACAATTAGGTGAGACTTAAAATTGACCATGCTTAAGCACAGACTAGCATAAGCAACTGGATTACTCCAGTTATGTGACATAATTTCAAAAAGTTCAATTAACATAGGGTTTTAAATTAATGCTGTTTCTTTGGAACCAAACATAGAATGGAACGTCACTAAAGATTCCTAAAATCTTGCAACTTTCGCACTTTCTCTCTCTCTCTCTCTCTCTCTCTCTCTGATTCTCTCTGTCTCTCTGTTGCTGTCTTTGCCTTTCTCTGTCTCTCTCTAACAAACACATCCCACACATACATCACACACAATAAGCTTATTTACCTCCGTAATTTTGTAGTTTGTATTCTTTTGGGAATTGTGATAGACATTTAACAATTAGATTGAGCTTCTGAAACTTTATTTACTTTCTTTCTAGTTGAAGATTATGCATACCCAGAATGCATGAAGAAAACATCAATCGCAATTAAGATGTTGGGTGCGACTTGCATCTCACTGACTATAGGCTATCTTGTGATATTTGGAAAACAAGTAAAGCAAATTCCATGTTTGAGCCGAGTGAGACTGTAGAGATAATTTTTTTCTATTTTGCTAGCACAATTCTACTATATCTTTTGCAAGTTTCTAGATGTCAGGAGTAGTATCTTCATTCTTAGGTTACAGCAGAAACCCTGTTTTGAACTTATGAATTCAGAGGTTGCAACTTGTTGAGTCAGTTGTGTAATGTTAGGAGGATACATTTGACTACTCAGCTTAAAAAACCATTCCCTCAGTCGCTCCAGCGATTTTTCTCAAGCATCTAGTTATATATAGTAAATTTTATACTGATAAAATATCAAAAGAAGTTTCTGTCTCCTGCATTGGATACTGACTCATTGAGGGGAAAGAAGTGTACTGAGTGATAGAAGAAGGGCAAAAGCAAATGAAGCATGATACATCTGACAAAGATAAATGTGAGGGCTTAATACTTAGATCCAAAAATTAATATCCCATCTATAGTTTACTATAATTTTGCAGCTTCATGTAAAAAAAAGTTAGAAATGAACCACCAAAGATACTAGTGTAGTATCCAGAAAAAAAGTTAAAAGATACGTTGTTGGTCTATTCAGGTTAAACCATACTACAGAATAGTGATTTAGCCTAGAGAATTTGTTTTAAGAAAAATTATTAAAGGGAAATTAAGGTGTGTTAAATATTGTGATATTATCTCTTTAAGGTATTATATGCATATATTTCACATGAGTATATATTCTAATAAATACATATATGGCCATTCAGATGACCAAAATGTTTCTTATGTAGATTGGTTTTTGTATATAATCCTTGATTCCCAACTCCCCAAATGCTTGTAATTTCATAGTGACTAGAGTTACCTCTTTTTATACAAATAGTGGGAAAGCACTTAAGACAGAACAAGTTCCAGTGGGACCAGCTTGTAGGAGGGGAGAAGTGCTGGAATTTGAATCAGTTGCCAGTAACCAGTGACTAAAGCAACCATGCCTAAATAGTGAAACAGAAAGAAAGAAAGAAAGAAAGAAAGAAAGAAAGAAAGAAAGAAAGAAAGAAAGAAAGAAAGAAAGAAAGAAAGAAAGAAAGAAAGAAAGAAAGAAAGAAAGGGAGGAAGGAAGGAAGGAAGGAAGGAAGGAAGGAAGGATGGAAGGAAGGAAGGAAGGAAAGAAGGAAGGAAAGAAAGAAAAAAGAAAGAAAGAAAGATAGAAAGAAAAAATGAAGGAAAGAAAGGAGGAAGGAAAGAAAGGAGGAAGGAAAGGGGGGAAAGGAAAGAAGGAAGCAAACAATAAACAGAATCTGGATAACTTCCAGATCCGTGAACATGAAGAGACAGGAAGAGTAATGTGCAGCAAAGAACAAGAAGGTGACTCTCGGTCATAACCTGGAGAGGCAAAAAAGTATAGTAGAAATGGCATTTGCATTTCTATGTTCATTGCAGCACTACAATACAATTGCCACAATCTGGAAAAAACCGGAGTGCCCAAAAACAGTTGACTGGTTAAAGAAACTTTGGTACATCTACACAATGGAATACTATGGAGCTGTTAGAAAAAATGAAGTCATGAAATTTGCCCATAAGTGGATCAACATGGAAACTATCATGTTGAGTGAAATTAGTCAGAAAGAAAGAGACAGACAGACCTTCCAGCCGCCCCAGCCCGTGTCCTCTGCGCCCCGGCTCCTCCCCGGGCCCCCTAACTGCGGCCCGCCCTCGCAGGAAGACACTGGGGGCGTGTCCCGTATGTTAGTGGGCGTGGTCTAAAAGTGGGCGTGGCCTCCTCTCAGAGCGGCCAACGCTAACGCGGCCGCAGTTATTCATTGTTACCTCAGCTCACTCGGTACTTGTATTTTTTTGAAAATTCACTTTTGCGATCTCAAACACGCAAAATAGCCATTAGCTTAGTCTGACACTATAAAAGCTGTCAGTTAATAAGGGAACTTTAGCACGATCAGAAAACCTTCTTTCCACAAGAAGAAAAAGGAATAAATAACTACAAAGCTCCAACTCTATACTTCCGTAACAATATGAAGAAGCAGCGAAAATCCCCTCCGAGAAGAGAGGGGGAAGAAAAGATACCAGAAACCTCAACAGGGGCTTCTCACATCTACGACCTCTCAGATAAACAATTCAGAGAGGAAATCTGGAGGAGAGTCGACCTACTCCAAGCAAATATGGAACAGACATCCAATAAATTAAGGGAGGAGATGAATGAAGCGCTGGAACGGTCTACCAAGAAAATACAGGAAGAAATGAGAGCAGAAATGAGAGCAGAAATTTCAAACCTTCGAACGGAAGTCTCACAAATAAAGCAATCGGTAGATGAAATAAAAATATCACTAGATGCCCTCAACAGTAGAATGACTACAGCCGAAGACAGAATCAGTGATCTGGAAGATGAGCTTCAGAAAGCTTATAGACAACAACAAATCATGGCCAAAGACCTCAAAATGGCTATAGAGCGAATCAGAGCCCTGGGAGATGACTTCAAGAGGAACAACATAAGAATCATTGGAGTACCAGAACCGCAGGGAAGCAACCCCAATGAAAAAAACACAGTCAAAGATATCATTGCTAAGACATTCCCAGAGCTGCACAAGGCAGGCATCCAGATACAAGGAGTCCGAAGAGTACCAGCAAAAATTGACCCGAATAAAAAGACCCCAAGGCATATCATAGTCAGAATGACGGATACCATGGATAGAGACACAATTCTGCAAGCAGCAAGGTCAAGGAAGGAAATCACATACAAAGGAGCACCCCTCAGATTTACGGCCGATCTGTCAGAAGAAACCCTCCGAGCCCGAAGACAATGGTGGGACATAGTGAAAAACTCAACGAAATGAATGCCTCACCAAGAATACTTTATCCGGCTAAACTTTCACTCAAACTCGAAGGAACCATACACTACTTCTCGGATAAACAACAGCTCAGGTCCTTCATAGACTCAAAACCAATCTTGAAAGAAGGTCTAAAGGGGCTACTGTAAGACAAGGAGGAGCCCCATAAGAACAACAAATCCCACAGAAAGATGACACAAAATCACATCACAATAATCTCTCTCAATGTCAATGGCCTAAATGCACCTATCAAGAGACACAGAGTGGCTAAATGGATCCGGAAATTAAACCCAACATTCTGTTGCCTGCAAGAAACACACCTGAACAAACAGAGTAAACATAGACTCAAAGTCAAAGGATGGAAAACAATCCTCCAAGCAAACAACCCCCTTAAAAAAGCTGGAGTGGCCATCCTGGTATCCGACAACATAGATTTCAGGATGAAAAAGATCAAAAGGGACAGCGAAGGTCATTTTCTGTTTATCAAGGGATATGTACAACAGGAAGAAATCACACTCTTAAACGTATATGCTCCTAACGAACAACCGGCTAAATATTTAAAACAACTCCTAACAGACTTCAAAGAGGACATCACTAACAGCACAATTGTAGTCGGAGACTTCAATACGGCCTTATCGCCTCTAGATAGATCCACAAGAACAAAACTCAACAAGGAAACACTGACTCTGAAAGAAGAAATTGAAGAGAGAGGCCTAATAGACCTATACAGGGCCTTACACCCCAAAAAGAAAGAATACACATTCTTTTCCAGTGCACATGGAACATTTTCTAAAATAGACCATGTACTGGGCCCCAGAACATACCTCAATAGAATCGGAAAAATAGAAATTGTATCAACCATCTTTTCAGACCACGATGCGCTGAAGATAGAAGCTAACCACTCACAAACACGGAAAATCAAATCAAACACCTGGAAATTAAACAATTCAATGTTGAACAATGAGTGGGTCAGGAAGGAAATCAAGGAAGAAATCAAAAGATACTTAGAAACAAATGAGAATGAAGACACGAGCTACCAAAACCTATGGGACGCAGCTAAAGCCGTGTTAAGGGGAAAATTTATAGCTCTCCAAGCATTCCTCAGGAAGGAAGAAAGGACCCACATAGATAGCTTGACTTCACGACTCAAGACCTTAGAAAAGGACCAGAAAAAGGACCCCAAACCAGACCGAAGGAAAGAAATAATAAAAATTAGAGCAGAAATTAATGACATCGAAACCAAAAAAACAATCCGAAAGATCAATGAAACAAAGAGTTGGTTCTTTGAGAAAATAAATAAGATTGATAAACCGCTAGCAAGACTCACAAAGAAAGAAAGAGAGAAAACTCTAATAAATCGAATCAGAAATGAAAAGGGGGACATCATAACAGAAACCAGTGAGATTCAAAAGATCATTAGAGACTACTTTGAAGGTCTCTACGCCACAAAAAAGGAGAACCTAAAAGAAATGGATGGATTCCTTGATTCCTACAATCTCCCAACACTGAAGAAAGAAGACCTGGAATACCTGAATAGACCCATCAATGTTAAGGAAATTGAAACGGTAATCAAAAACCTCCCCAAAAACAAAAGCCCAGGCCCAGATGGTTTCACTGGCAAATTCTTCCAAACATTTAAAGAAGACCTATTGCCTGTTTTCCTCAAACTTTTCCAGGAAATTGAAAAAACAGGAACTCTCCCAAACAGTTTCTATGAAGCACATATCTCCCTAATACCAAAAGCAAACAAAGACACCACTAAGAAAGAAAATTACAGACCAATTTCCCTGATGAACACCGATGCGAAGATCCTCAACAAAATACTAGCAAATAGGATCCAACAACTCATCAAAAAGATCATACATCACGACCAAGTGGGATTCATCCCAGGGATGCAAGGATGGTTTAACATTCGGAAATCAATCAACATAATCCAGCATATCAACAAAAGTAAAGACAAAAACCATATGATCATATCAATAGATGCAGAGAAAGCATTTGACAAGATCCAACATCCTTTCATGATGAAAACCCTCGCCAAAATGGGGTTTGGAGGAACTTTCCTTAAGATAGTCGAAGCCATCTATCACAAGCCTACGGCAAGCATTATCCTCAACGGGGAAAAACTAAGGGCCTTTCCTCTGAGATCGGGCACAAGACAAGGATGCCCACTCTCACCACTCCTCTTCAATATAGTACTGGAAGTACTTGCGATAGCTATTAGACAAGAAAAAGAGATTAAGGGCATCCAGATAGGAAAGGAAGAAATCAAACTCTCACTATTTGCAGACGACATGATACTATATCTAGAGAAGCCTAAAACCTCTACTAAGAAACTCTTAGAAACAATAGACTTATACAGTAAAGTTGCAGGCTACAAAATCAATACCCAAAAATCCATGGCCTTCATATATGCAAACAATGAGGCAGAGGAAAGGGACATGAAAAAAGCAATCCCATTCACAATCGTGCCCCAGAAAATCAAGTACCTCGGAATCAGCTTAACCAAGGAAGTAAAAGACCTTTACAAAGAAAACTACAAAACGCTACTCCATGAAATCAAAGAGGAGATGAGGAAATGGAAACATATACCCTGCTCGTGGATAGGGAGAATCAATGTTGTCAAAATGGCAATACTCCCTAAAGATATTATACAGATTCAATGCGATCCCTATAAGTATACCCATGACATTCTTCAAAGAAATGGATCAAGCAATCCTAAATTTCATATGGAATAACAAACGTCCAAGGATAGCTAAAACAATTCTTGGGAAAAAGATGATGGGAGGCATCACCCTCCCCAACCTCAATCTTTACTACAAAGCAGTAACAATTAAAACAGCATGGTACTGGAACAAAGGCAGAGCCGTAGACCAATGGAACAGGGTGGAATATCCCTACACACAACCCCAAATGTATGATCATCTAATCTTTGATAAGGGAGCAAGAGATGTGAAGTGGAGCAAAGAAAGCCTCTTTAACAAATGGTGCTGGCACAACTGGACAACCACATGCAAAAAAAATGGGTTTAGACCTTGACCTGACACCATGCACAGAAGTCAGATCAAAATGGATTAAAGACCTCAACATTAGACCACAAACCATAAGGTACATTGAAGACAAGGTCGGCAAAACCCTCCACGATATTGAAGATAAAGGTATCTTCAAAGGTGACACGGAACTAAGCAATCTAGTAAAAACAGAGATCAACAAATGGGACTACATTAAACTAAAAAGCTTCTGCACCGCAAGAGATACAGTGACCAGAATCCAAAGACTATCCACAGAATGGGAAAGGATATTTACACAATACCCATCAGATAAGGGGTTGATATCAATGGTATATAAAGCACTGGTTGAACTCTACAAGAAGAAAACATCCAACCCCATCAAAAAAATGGGGCGAAGAAATGAACAGAAACTTTACCAAGGAAGAAATACGAATGGCCAAAAGGCACATGAAAAAGTGCTCTGCATCACTAATCATCAGAGAGATGCAGATCAAAACAACCATGAGATACCACCTCACACCACAGAGATTAGCACACATCCAAAAGACCAAAAGCAACCGCTGTTGGAGAGGATGTGGGGAGAAAGGGACCCTTCTTCACTGCTGGTGGGAATGCCGACTGGTTCAGCCCTTCTGGAAAAGAATTTGGACGATTCTCAAAAAATTAGATATTGAATTCCCAGCAATACCACTGCTGTGAATATATCCCAGAGAGGCAAAAAAGTACAATCGAAACAACATCTGCACATGTATTTTCATTGCAGCACTGTTTACAATAGCCAGAATCTGGAAAAAACCCGAATGCCCCAAAACGGATGACTGGTTGAGGAAACTTTGGTACATCTATACAATGGAATACTATGCAGCTGTTAGAAAAAAGGAAGTCAAGAATTTTGTAGTTAAGTGGATGGGCATGAAAAGTTTCATGCTGAGTGAAATAAGTCAGAAAGAGAGAGACAGACATAGAAAGACTGCACTCATCTATGGTATATAGAATATCAGAGTGGGAGACTAATACCCAAGAACTGTAGAAATAAGTACCAGGAGGTTGACCCCATGGCTTCGAGGCTGGCCTCATGTTCCGGGGAAAGGGCAACTCAGAGAAGCGATCACCAACTACATTGTAGTCGAAGGCCATGTGGGGGAAGGGAGTTGCGGGCTGAATGAGGGCTAGAGACTGAGCACAGCGGCCACTCAACACCTTTATTGCAAACCACAACAGCTAATTAGAGAGAGAGAACAGAAGGGAATGCCCTGCCACAGTGGCAGGGTGGGTTGGGGGGGAGATGGGATTGGGGAGGGTGGGAGGGACGCTGGGTTTACGGGTGGTGGAGAATGGACACTGGTGAAGGAATGGGTTCCCGAACTTTGTATGAGGGAAGTATAAGCACAAAAGTGTATAAATCTGTAACTGTACCCTCACGGTGATTCTCTAATTAAAAATAAATAAATTATTAAAAAAAATAAATAAAAATAAAAAAATAAAAAAAAAAGAAAGAGACAGACATAGAAAGATTGCACTCATATGTGGAATATAAAGTAACAGAGACGTACGAGCTAGCAATGATGCAACTTCTGGCAGAAATTTCTCTGGACTTAGTTACTAAAATACTAAAATACAGAAATCCAAAACCTCATGGCCTCATATCTCTTCATTCTCAGCAATGGAAAACAAATTATCAAATGCTTCCTTTCCAGCAGGTCCGACTTGGGGGGTGAGGGGGAACTCCAAACAATAATAGTGAGTTTTTTGTTGAAATATTGAATGTAATCAAAGTAACGAGAAAGTAAAGTGAAATGTATCAGCTACATAGGCAGGGTGAGGGGCTAGGGGGGTGGGGGTTGGGGGGGAGGTTTACTATGGTTCTTGGTGGTGGAATATGTGCACTGGTAAAGGGATGGATGTTTGAGCATTGTGTAACTGAGACTTAAGCCTGAAAGCTTTGTAACTTTCCACATGGTGATTCAATAAAAATTAATTAATTAATCAATTAATTAATTTAAAAGGTGACTCTCCCATCTTTTGCCCTGTGTATCTTTTCTTTCTTACCCTTTCTTACAATCCTTTGTGTTGAAGCAATGACTGTTGAGTGAAGAACGTTTCCTGAATTCCTTGAACTGGTCTAACAATTCAACATAGACCTGAGAATGGGATTGTGGTAGTCTCCAGTATACCTAGCAGCTGATTAAAGCACAGGTAACAACCTGTTTGGGGGCTGGTATCTCAGCAGAAGGAATTAACAAGTTATCTCCTGGTAGGTTTTGTCAGAATTGAATTAATTCTTATGACTTGCTCCTCTCCAAAAGCTATTTGTTCATGTGGGAAAGCCTCCAAACACTCCCATTGAAATTTGGTCCAGGAACTCCCTTAATCAATGTGTTGTTTTTTGGTTCTGTTTCTGATTTGTTTGGGGTTTCGTGTGTGTGTGTGTATGTGTGTGTGTTTGTGTGTATGTGTGTGTGTGTGTGTGTCTAAGATTCTTTAGACTTTTTTCTATGTATTTCAAAGATTTGAAACCAGGACCAAGATAGAGGAGAAAAAATGGGGAGGAAACTCTAGGGAGTGAGAGATAGTATAGGGTTGTGTCCTGCCTTGCACCAGACAACCCGTCAATTCCTGGCATCAACCCTCCCCACCAGGAAATACATTTTATAAAAACTGGAAGCTATTTGTTAAGAAATGTCAGAACACAGAGTACTACTTTGGGAAACAATAAATTTTCTCACATTTGAATTATTCAAAAATAACCAAGAAATTTACTTGATAGAGGTCATTGTTGGACATACTCAAAGCATCAAAATTTGCTGATCCGACAAGGTGAACTTGAGGCTTATTCCAAATTCCCAAATATGTTCACAGCAAAACTTTGACAAGATTCATAGTCTACTCCCATAAGACACATATATCACTTACTATTCTTAGATACAATAATACACACACACATACACACACACACTACACACACATGTGCACACATGCATGCATGCAAACTCTGAGCTGGGTCATAAAAAGTAGACTGAAGCAGCTTAGGATTTGGAATTCGATAACCAGGGGCCCCAGTTTAGGATTCTTTACTTAGTAGCTGGATGATTTTGAACAATTTAAATAATCTCTGATTTTCTGTCTCTTTATAGGAAAAGAACGAAAGATCTTTTATAATTTTATTATGAGGCTTAGAAAATACTCCCTAAACACCCCTCTAAAATATAGTTATTGCAAAAAAAAGTTGTCATGTGTAATACTTTAAACCTTTTTTCTTATTTTAAATTATTTCAGAATGTTAGATAGAAAAGGATAAACAGAAGTCTTATAACTACCCTAAGAATTTCTTTTCTCTCCTCAGGTTTATAACTTGGCTACAAAGTAGGCAGTATATCACAATGGTTAAGAATGAAAGCCCATGAGTTTAGCTGATTTAGGTTCATATCCCAGCTTGCATTTTAACCACAAAGACTAGAAACAGTTTGAACCAACTAGGAACTTCAGTTCTGTAATTTGTAAGCAGGGGCAAATAATAATGTCTAGCTTATAAGGCTTGGTAAGAATAAAGTCAAAAATTCAGGTTAAGTGTCTCACCTAAGGTCAAACTCAGTGAGCACAAGAGCCATATCTTAATTATTGAGATTGCCCAACTACATACCAAATAGGAATAAGAAGAAAAAGTAGAAGGATAAAAATATATTAGGCACTTAGAGAATTGATTCTACTTCTAAGAACTGTTATCTTTGGAAGCAAAGATTACTGTGGTTATGAGAGAAGCACAAAGTAGTTGAAGCACCAAGCAAAAGTATTAATGCTATTGACTTCTTTTCCTTCTTATCCTTTTCATTCTGTACCTATCACAGCAATTCTCCTGGGAGATTCAATATCTATACTTTTTTTTATAGCTACTTCACACTTCACACTGACTGCTAATTGCTTACACTTTTCACAAATGTGCCAAAGGTCTGTGGTTATAACCTAACCTAGCACATCCTTTAGTCACAGACCTTTTTGGGCAGCCAGTATACAATGAAGCTAGGAAAACACTACTTCTTACTGCCACATTAACTCAATAAACCTCCCCAGGGAGCAATAAAATTGCAGTAGCCAGCAACCTTAATGAGGGCATGCTCAGAGCTCAGTGAAATTTTATCATGTGCTTAGTGCCCTGTGGAATCCATAGGAATTTGATTTAGCAACATCAGATTTCCATCTCTCAAATATTAGCAATATAATTTGCAAAATTGTCTCTTATTTTAGTTGATGATATCACAAATTACATGTGTTAGTATAAAATGTTTATAATTTAGTGATGCTACCACAAGAATCTGCCTTTCAGCTTTTGGCAGATGAGAGTGAAGTTTGCCTCTGTGAATACAACACATGCCAACTTGTTCCCTAAGAACACTCTGTGTGTTACTTATATTGGGACCACAAGAAGCTTTTCTGCAGAACAGTTTAAAAGGAAACCTCTGTTGTTAGGATATTTCAAATTAATCTTTGTCCCAACCATCTTTTTTTTCCACCAGTCCCTAGACATTGGGATTGCTCAACTACATACCAACAGGAACAAGAAGAAAAAGTAGAAGGATAAAAATATATTAGGCACTTAGAGAATTGATTCTATTTCTAAGAACTGTTATCTTTGGAAGAAAAGATGATAGAAATGATGATAACAATCAAGTGCTGTTTTCCAAGGCAATGACAAGGAATAGCTGGGAAGTGCTAATAGAAAATGGGATGTTTAGGGTTAATATGATTAACTGACAACAGATAAAAGAATATTTATCAGCTGTTTCAATGGCATCAAGATTAGTCTAAAAGGAGTTCATCACAGAACTGAGTTGAATGTATTCTAATTGGGCAGTAACTTAGAGGGAATTTTCAAAGTAATTATCTAGCAAATAAAAAAATAAAAGTCTCCTAGAGAGTCTCTTTAACATAAAACCAACCACTCAGCATGTTGGTGTACCAACTGAGTTCATAGGCAAAAAGAACAGCATAGAGATATGATCTAATTGAGAGTCATACCCAATAATCACATTTATTCAAAATATTACTCAGGGAGTTGAGCATAAAAGGCAGTTCTCTAAGCAGTTGATTTGAGTGTGACTCCCAAATACCTGGACCTTTGGGGAAGTTCTATTCTCTGCTTTAGTCTCACCTGTTGATGAAGATCAAACTATAAAGCACATGGAAAGAAAAAAAGAGAAAGAGAGTGAGAAGAGAGGTGCCTGCCATAGAGGCAAGTGGGGTGAGGAGTGGTTTGGGAAGTGGGAGGGAAACTGGGAACACTGGTGCTGGGAAATTACACTGGTGGAGAGATGGGTGTTTGAACATTGTATAACTGAAACCCAATCATGAACAGCTTTGTAATGCTTTATCTCATGGTTATTCAATTAAAAAATATATATAAAGAGAGAGGGGAGAGAGAGAGAGCACATGGTAAAAATTCTGTTTCTCATAATTTTTTTAAAAAATCCTATTTGATTATTTTTTGTACTATTAAAATATTATAAATAAAATACTTTAAAATTTAGTATTACTAAAATATTGCTATTTCCTCTTTTTTTTTTTTTTTGCTTTTTTGGGTCACACCCAGCAATGCTCAGGGGTTACTCCTGGCTTTGCACTCAGGAATCACCCCTGGCGGTGCTTGGGGGACCATATGGGATGCCGGGGATCGAACCCGGGTTGGCCGTGTGCAAGGCAAACGCCCTACCCGCTGTGCTATCGCTCCGGCCCCTATTTCCTCTTTTTTATAATTGAATCACTGGTGTGAGATACACAGTTACAAAGTTGTTCATGATTAGCTTTCAGTCATACAATGTTCCAACACACATCCCTTTACCCAGTATTACTGCTACTATTTTTCCTATAAATATAGCCATAGGAAAATCTCTTGAGCTCTACTGAACTTTTCCCTTATGAATATGAATGTACCATGAGAGATAATTTCTCAGTTGGGAGCAGGAGCTATTAGCTGTGTCCTAGGGTCCATGATCTCATTGTGGTTTTCCTCACTGTCACCATTTCTCAATGCTCTTGGCAGGTTCTTTCACCTCACCCTCTCCTCTTCACATGGAGTTTCCCAGACCTCAGAATCTGGTCGTCTTCACTCCATCTATTCTCCTCCTTTAGAGATCTCTTTGTCCAGATATATCTTGAAACACTCTCTGTTGACAACTCCCAGACTTCTAGCTCTGAAGCAGACCTCTTTATCACTAAAATATACCAAGTATCTAAAAGAATGTCTGGCTTATGACAGTGTCTGACCTTAAATTTAAAAAAAAAATATGAATAAATGGCTAATCGGTGCTTCAATGTTTATTGGAATGCCCTGGTACTCAGGAAAAAAAAAAAAGATGGCATTTCTAAGCCTCCTGTAAAGTTAGATATCTAGACTAAAAGGACAACGAGTTGCTAGAGAAGGCATGTGCATTATCAAAACTATGAGCATCTTCTTAATTCAACTGCTTAATTTTTATCCTGTCTCTCTAGGAAAACCTGATAAGTGAACTTATGCCTCTGTAGACTTTAAAGGAAATCACTGGTAATGATAATAATAATCTTGACATCAATGTATCAAGATAAATTCTCTAATAGGTATTCAAAAGTGCCAAGATCATGCAAATCTAGTAAAGATATTGTACTTTTACATAATATGCTGAAAGATAGTTAAAATAAGAAATTCCTAGTACTTATGGGATAATGATCCCTAATTACTTGGAAACCTAGCATTTCTCCTTAATGTCAGATAAAATGGGTAAAATAAAACTTTTCCCTTTTTTTCCTAGATGTAAAATTGTGTTATTAATTTAAAATTCTCATAAAAAATTGAAAATCTTATAAAAAATCTAGTTAAGAAATGCAAACATCAGAAAATCAGAGATGTCTTGATCTCAGGTGGCATTTGGCCTCTATAACAAGTTCTTCATTATGTACAGTGGGCTGGTAAATCTTGGGTAATGAGGAAATCTGCATTCTCATGAAAGTTATATATGATCTGGGAGTATGCAGAGTTATTCACTTAGACGACAATTAGAGGCAAGAGGAAGCAGGATCTCCTTAGAGGAGATTCAGAAAACAGAAAACAGACAACCACATGGAGAGAGGAAGTGAAGAAGTTCCAATCTTGCGTTTAGTTAACTAATTACTCATTAGAATCAGGAAGGCTGATTTGTATCATTTGAATCACTAAGAATCTTGAGATAGTTTACCCTAAAATGTACCCTGGCAGAAAAATGCTGCCTCTCAAAATTTCCTTTTCTTATTGTTAATTCATTATTTCAACCTACTATTCCTTCCTGTTTCTTATGTTCCAATTACCTTGCCCATCTGTCCCCAAAGGCTGGTTCACAAATAATAGTTATAATAGCTAAGACTGATAAATTAATCACTATGTCCCAAGTACCACATATATTATTAACTAATTTAATCCTTAAATAACACCGTGCAATGGGTACTATTTTCTTCATTATATAGAAGAGAAAAACCAAGCTATAGAGTGGATAAATAATTGTCAAAAGATTATAAATAAGCAACATTTTACTACATGTCAAATATTTAAAACTTTCTAATAAATATATTTTCAAAATGTAAATTATATACATATGAAAAATTCATTTCAAAAACAAATACCATCTAAAAAAACTTCTGTGTTCTATAGTTATGCTCAAATATTGAAGTTTTATGAAATAGTACTCAAAGCAAATTACACAAGCACTGTCTTTTAAAATAGTACCGACCAGCTAGATTATCATTCGCATTTGAAGGAACAATATAGATATTCATGGGCAGGCAATGCTTCGTGGAACGCATAGCCCTGAAACCAGTTTTTCAAGAAAAATTAAAAGAGCTTCTCTATATGACAGGAAAAACCTCCCAACATATATCATTGAGTATGACACGACACTCACTAATGGTGCATATGGTTGCCCCCCAGTATATTAAGAAAGGTATGTTTACTTATATTATAAGGGATTTCATACATTTTTAATATTAAATTAGCATCTTATTTATATTTCAATCATCACAAATTGACTTTTACTGATTTATTTTCTGATAAGTCCATTTGCCATTTCTTTAAGTTTTGTTAGAGAAAGTAATACAAAATAAATATGATCTATGCATGCCAACGGGGCAGACTACAGGATGGAAGGGAGTTTGAGAACATTGGTGGAGGTAGGGGGCATAGGTGGTGGGATTGGTATTAAGACACTATATGACTGAAACAACTCTATCATGAACAACTTTTTATATTATAGTGTTTCACAAAAATTAAGAGGAAACAGTAGGTCTACTGGACTAGAGAGATGGTACAGGGATTAAGGTGCGTGCTTTGCCTGTGAACAGTTTGATACCCAACACTACATGACTCCCTGAGTACCTCCAAGAGCAAACCCCAGGAGTAGACCTCATTGCTGACAGATGTGAGACAACTCCACCTCTACCCCCAAATTAAAATATAATAAGCAATCATATTTTCCCATTGATTATGGCCAAGCAAGCAACATAGAAGTTTAGGTTGCTAGGATAAAACCAAGTGGCACATCTTCTTCATCTTGGGAGTGTGGTGGCACACATATCAACTTGAGATGTGTTCTCAGCTTCTTCTCCTCCGGAGAAACCCATGTTCTCTCTTGTGCACCTCTCTTACATTTCCCTAAATGCAGCTATTTACTTTAAAATAAATAAAATAAAACAGACATATCATGTGAGATAGTGATTTCAATAGAATCAGTGCAGGTTTTGTACCTAAAGATCTCGATTGATCCCCAAGCACTGCTAGGAATAGCCCCAAAGCACCACCAGGTGCAGCCCCCAATCACAATCATCATCATCATCATCATCATCATCATCATCATCATCATCATCATCATATCATAACCACGCCCAGAATATTCTCTGTTAACTGAACTCTCCCTCCTTCCTTAACAGTGGAATCTACCCCCTTGGTTTTACCCCCACCAAACATGAGTCCAAACTCCTCTTAGTCCTTTCTGGACTTGCCTCATCATGTCACTTAGCAAAATGCCATTTATACCATAATCATAATTCATGTTTCCCGTCACTCCTCATCATGGTTGAAACCTGACAATTCTTTAGGTGAGGACACTTTTTGCCTTCCAGAAATTCCTTTCAATTGTACTTCTGTCATCATGGCAGGATTGTGTCTCCTGACTCATTTTCACCTCCAGTCTTCATCAATCCTCATTGTCCGCACAGGCTTACTCCCAGAACACATTCTCTGGTGCCTTTACAACTGTTAGTTTTGTACTTTCCCAGCCCAAATTTCTGCTACCAACCTCAGCATCCTGGGAAATGCCCTTCCTAATACCCAGATACTACACAAATTTTAAAATTCCAGCCACATTTATTACTACTTTGCTAACCTTTAGACACACCCGTATTTATGCTTGTGCTGAAGATATCATCATCATCATCATCATCATCATCATCATCATCAATTATCCCATTGATCATCGATTTTCTCGAGCGGTCTCAGTAATGTCTCCATTTGTCCCAGACTTGAGATTTTAGAAGCCTCTCTCTTTTTTTTTTAATTTAATAGTTTATTTTTAATTAGTGAGTCAACGTGAGGGTACAGTTACAGATTTATACATTTTTGTGCTCATGTTTCTCCCTTACAAAGTTTGATAACCCATCCCTTCACCAGTGCCCATCCTTCCCAATGATGCCACACTGGAGGCTCTTTCAGGATCAGGGAAATGAAACCCATTATTGTTACTGGTTTTGGCATATGAATACACCAGACTCTCCCATGACGGCAGAAAACTCTTGGTAGCTTGCCAGGTTCTCTGAGAGGGAGAACTAGGATATAAGAGCTTCCTGGAGCTTGGTTTTATAGTCTCTGGATGTTAGCCATTGATGGGATTACAGGGACCCAGGGGCAGTTTCTGGGTGTGATTACCCAGCTGCTGGAAAATGGAGGATCTGGGCAGAGGAGTTCCAATCCCAATCCAAGCAGGCTTGGAGATCTCAGCCCCGGGTCCCTCACACCTGGGATTTTCTGCCGGTTTCTTCATGTGTGACGCTCCTCTGAATGTGTGGAGAGGGGCCTTGAGCATGGCTGTGGCTGGGTTCTGGAGGTCTTCAGCTGCCAGGGCTCTGCTTGGGGCGGGAAGGGAAACTCAAACCACCCCTTCCAAGGGGCCCCAGTGAAGACAGCCAGGCACGGGGGCAAGAGATTCTGCTGGAAGATAAGGGAAAGAAAAAGATGAATCCATTATATGTGAGAATTAGAAAGTTTTCAGAAAGCGAATGTACAGTGAAGATATAGAATTATAATTTAGGTTACAGGAGATCAAGTGTGTACAGAGATGGCAGGAAAGTATGGACTACCATTAGTCAATAAGGTCTTTCTTTGGAACCCATTTGATCCTATAGCCCAGTCCCTCATATAAACTATTATTTTGACTTAACAGACATTAATCTGGATATCTTTGACTTTTTTATCAGCTCATCCTCAGATTTATTTTAATATACAAAACATTTCTTAAATCCCAATTATAAATTGAGCTGTTTGCCAAACACTGAGAGTACCAAAATTATGAATCTTTCTCGAGTATTTTCCATTCTTAGAGTATTAGAAACACAATTTATTGTACTCAAGAAAAATGAATAGGGAACAAAGAAGAAAAAAATCCCTCAATCAATGAATAGAATAAAGTTAACTAAAAACAAGATAAAGAAGGTGACTGCCCTGAGTCTGGAGGATGAAGAGCATGTTAGCAGAATGTCTTCTCAGTCACATGCCAGTGGAAGAGTAGTAAAAATTATTGTTGGGGTATTAAACTTGTACTAAATAGAGGTTACAACAGTTTGGATTTTACCTTGCAGGTCAAGAAAAATTATTAAAAGATATCAAGTGATAGTGGCACTATAAAAGCTACACTTAGGGGACTGGAGCAATAGCACAGCAGGTAGGGCATTTGCCTTGCATGTGGCTGACCCAGGTTGATTCCCAGCATCCCATGTGGTCTCCTGAGCACTGCCAGGAGTGATTCCTGAGTGCAGAGCCAGGAGTAACCCCTGTCCATCATCAGGTGTGACCCAAGAAGCAAAAAAAAAAAAAAAAGCTACGCTTAGATGAACAATTCTGGAAACGGTGTGGAAAATGAACAAAAGAAAGCATAAATAAATTCCAATTGGTATGATGTTCTAAAAACATGACACTAGACCTATGTCTCAAATTTACTTCTCTCATGTCCTGTCTAAATGAGAGCTGTGGTAGCTGCCCTGATGATGGTGGGGTTGGAGATAGAGGTAATATGAGAGGGAAAGCAACAGAATTTGATGAACAATTAAATGTGTAACTTTTGAAGAAATAATAGTAAAAACTAATTTAAGTTTTAAACTCAGGAGATTGGTTCGATATTTGTACTAATAACCGAGAATTAATGGTTTACTGTTGGCTCTCCTTCCATGGCCTATTCCCAAAGTTTTTTCTTCAGTTTCCTTTTACCTTCTAGTCTCTTTTGCAAGCAATTCTTGTGTTCTTCAATTGTTTTACTGTCACACGGACTATACCAAAGTATATACTTTTACAGCTACTCTATCCCTACTGAGTTTTAAATACACTCAACCTTTACCTCCTGGAATCTTGATAGGTTAACTCTCTAATCCTAAATTAATAGTTTGATGTGAAAATGTTCTTTCCTTCCTCCCCAACCAAACGAGCTTTTCCTCCAAGTTTTTATTTTTGTAGTTAATATATTTCACCCAATCATAAATCTCTCAATAATACAATTCCACAGTCCAACTTGCTACTAGAACATATTGAGCATTCCCTAGACTCACCCAAAGTCTCATTTCATTTCCATCCTCTCCATCCCAAAAATAAAACCTCCACTAAATAAAGCCTTAACTTCATCTGACCTCCCAGATTTTCAACAATACACAGTTGGCAGCACATACTTAAGTCTTTTATCAGTGCTTCATTTCATTCTGCCGCTCCTAAAACAGTTTTCTGTGAGGTGCTGACATTGTTCCTAGCTCAGGGATAGACATTTTCACATTTCTTTCTCCTAAGATGCTCCCAAGATAGCAAGAAGGTAACAGTTCACCTAAACATCAGTTGTAACTCTCCTGGGCAAAAGCTACTTTTCACTTAATTTGATAATGTCTGTAACACCAAGGTAAGCCTAAGAAGGTCAGATAATGCATTTCTAATCTTAAAAGCAAGATTATTTCATACATTGTTCTTTAAAATGTCTACAAGTGAAGTAATATTTTTTACTTAAATAGATTTTCTCTCAATTTATTTAAATGATTCAACTATGATATCCCACTGGCATCTACCTATTCAAGTTGCATTTTTGAAGCTATGTTTTCTCACTGTGACAGATGATAAAGATAGCAGTAATTTGGCAATTATGGGGAAATAGCTGGGAATGAGAGGTTAGGTTATTCTCTCTAGTACAATGATATCAATGGCTCAGACTCATTAGCAACTTCTGGGTTCATCACTAGCTCCAGGCTTGCTCACCTTTACAAAGACAGCAGATAACCCCTCTGTGCAGCAGGTTCAGAGTCACAGCACGGCACAGTGCATGAGCCATAGGTCACCCATAGAAAGTAGCTGTTTTTCCACACAGGGAGTCCGAAGCATCACTTCACAAGTGTAACTCCTGTTTATGTCCAAGTGTGCCTTTCAGTTTATTGGCATCACCTCCCATAAATGGGCCTTTTCCAGTTTCCACTGAAAAGCACAAAGACCCAGGCATGAAAGGAAAGGTGACCTTTTCCAGCTGCCTTAACAGCTTTATTCTTCCCTGAAAACCCAGGGGTGAGAGAGTTCTCTGCACTCACAGCTCTGGATATAAGTCAGGAGGGGACATGATTCCTCAGCAAGACTGGGGACTGGGCTGATGGAAGAGACCCTGTCAGCAGAGGAACACCGAAGAAAGGCCTCACAATGACAACAGGGGCAACAGTGATTGGGGCTGACTGAGCCCTAAGCCTAAGAGCAGGGGCAGCGGAAAATACTGGGTTCCCAGAAAGCAAGGGGCAGCTCTAATGAGGGACCAGACTCGTGTGTAAAACCCACTGGAATTTCTGCTCCTGCTGTCCAGTCACAGATGTGATTTAATAGCTAGAAAGAGAGGAAGATACCTTCCCAGTCACACTTTAGAGATAATTCCAGTTTTATTTTTAACAACAAAAGCAGCACACATTCACTATAAAAAAACAACAACAAAAATGAATACGAATCTCAAATTATGAGTCTCTGGCCCAAAAATATCTTTTAATAGCTCCAAGAATATTCTTCCAGAGATACTACATGCATATGTGCATACATGTGTTTTTATGTATGGACATGTGTGTCCAGATTGTTTTATTTATTTTTTATGTTTTCTTCCTCACCATCAAATGTTGGGACCAAACATGCTATTTGAAACCTGCTTTCTTTCACTTAATGCATGTGTATTAGTCATATCATTAATAATACTCTAATACTATTTTTAGTAGATCCTTAGTTTTTAAGGAAAATTTTTTTTGTAGGGGCCATATTTGGTGATGCTCAGGATCACTCTTGGCAGGTTTAGAGGACCATATGGGGTGCCAGGGATTGAACTTGGGTCAGCAGGATGCAAGGCAAATGTGTTACCTGCTCTAATGGTGCTCTGTTCCATTAAGAACAAATTTTGCTTATTTATTTGGTTTTGGGGACACATACAACAATGCTCAGGTCTTACTTCTGGCTCTGCACTCAGGGATCACTACTCAGGGTCCATGTGGGGTGCTGGCAAACGAGCCTGGATCTGCTATATGCAAGAGACAAGTGCCATGCTATCTCTCTGACCCCCAAATTATACTTTTAAGATACATTTGCATCAGCCCAAGCTATACTATTGTTGGCAAGTCATTCATTCACAAGACATAATAAAGGGACTGACCCAGTAAAACTATACTTTAAGGGTCCTGATACTTTGAAATGAGCACTTCTAAACACTTCTTTCTATGATTTGAACAGTATTCTTTAGGAGAAGATCTTTAGAGAGCTTTCTTTTAAAAGTAGAATAATTGTGTTGTAGAACTTTGAAATTAACTATTACATATCACACACTGTGCTAAGAAATTCCCATGCATTGTCTCACTTAATTTCAATTACAATTGTAGGATGATATTGGTTTGTCCTTTCTCCCTGGCTGCAGGAAGCTTAGGTTTATTGGGTTACACTCATCACAGTACTCCTGAGGCACTTCCATTCCTCTGTGTTTATCTATCACCTCTTCTCTGTGCTCTGTTTCCCCAACCAATCACCTTTATCCCCAAATTAGACTCCATTGACTTGTAAGGTCAGACCCTTCTAAAGACTCTGGATTTTTATTTGTAAGTGAAATATTGCTTTTCTCTTCTCCTTATGCCCTTTGCATAGTTACTTTAGAGCAATATCCTTTTTGTCTAGACACAGAAAGACAATTAATGCTATGCTTTTGTAACTTGGGAGTTAATTGACTCCAAATAATATTCACTCCTGGGCATCTGTTTTCTCAACTTACGTCTCAGCTGCCCTTCGTTCCTGGCAACCCAAAAGCAGGGTCCTGACGAGGGACTGGATAGACCCAGGGCAAGCTGTGAGCAACCCTGGCACTGGGAAAGGGCCAGGCCAAGCCAAGTGCCATAATATCTAACTGTAAGTTAAGAGCATGATCACGGACAAGTTCTGTCATGATCCAAAGAGTAACAACTAGATTAGGACTCTGCTAGGGTTAGGAAAGACTAATCTGGCCTGAACACTGTAGTCTGAGATCTATAGCGAGATGTCCCCAGGAGAGCCACCCTATATGCTTAATGTATCTCTAACTCTGTTCATACAAAATGACTAATATTATTAAGAAGTAGAATTAAGATGAATGCTTAAGTGATTGTTGGACTAAGGAGAAATGCACTCCTAGATGTTATCTCGCCCTTAGGCAGGTCATCTTGCTGGATGAGTATTTGTTCTAGAAGAAACTTCTCCTGAGGGAAGGACTTCACATATGTTGACTGTATGACCACATCTATGTGTAGTTGCTATCTCCAGTGCTTAGAGGTTGGGCACTAGACCGAGGCTGCAAGACAGAGTACAGAGAGACTAGCATGGGGGACAAGAGGAGACAAGAATGAGGTGCAGTGTGTGACTGGAATGGAGCACTTAGTGAGACTGGAACAGGCACATGGGGAAAATGAAATAAACAGCAACTGATCCCCAACCAACCTGGTGGCCCTGTGCCCTCCGCCATGCATCTGTTGGTGGTGGTTGCAGGCTGGGGTGGGGGAAGTGGCTCATGGTCACAGAACGCACATGGCAGGAAAGAGAGCCAGCACCCCATTGCTCACATATTTATTTTGTGATTACACGTACAATCTTTAATATGGAATTGTTCTTTCTCCAATTTTCTCATGTGGCAACTGAGATTTAAAGAATAATGTGATGGATTAGGAGCTCAACCCCAGTTAGAGTACTGGACATTATATACATTTCTCACATGCATGCCCAAAATCAGTTCTGTTCTCTAAGAAATGGAAAACCCACAAAGCAATAATTCCTCCTTTCACCACACAATTTACTCACCAATCATATAGAGGAAGAAACTTGCATCATCCTTTACTTCTGTCAGTGAATAAGGTCTATTTATTATATGTTAAAACAAAACATGAGGGGAAAATGTACATCTTTGCTCTATGTAAGTTTCAGGCTTAAAAAAATACAATCTTGCTTAAAGATTTTCCTTGGGATGATCTTCATAGCCTCATGCTGCATTTTAGAAAGACAGTAACCACTCATTTCTAGTTCAAAGCTCAGGGCAGGCAACCAAAGCCAGATCTTTAGGGCAGGTAATTTAAACAATGGCTAACTAACTCGAGACACAAGATGGTTTCCAAAAGAATGACCCTCTAGGTACTACAGAGAAGTCTGATTTCTTTAGACAACAATCACAAACCTTAAATTGCTCGAAACATAACCCTTAACCTTTATTTCAAATTATTTTTCTTTTTTCTCCCAAAAGACACAGCATAAATTAGGATATAGATGATCAGATCAAGTAGCAGTCCTTAATCTGTAAATAATCTCTTACTTCATGGCAATCAGGAAAGCAGTAGGAAACAGTCGGTTTAAGAAGAAAGTGACAACGTATTAGCATTCAGAGAGAAATGATTTCTCTCATCACCTTTACTGGAAGATGTTGTTGCTGTGGCAACTGGTCCCTGCATTTATCCCATGTACATTTGCTGAGATGACAAGGAGGCTGGTCAGGCTAGGAGAAGATCATTCACACAATTCCTTTTAAGTGACAGCCAATAAGATCTGAAAGGGAGATGCCTTATACAAACCCTCCACTTTTCACTACAGCAAAACATTGCTTTCCTAACTCAGTTCTTGGACTAAAATCAAAGAATTTTATTTTAACCTAATAGAACTGGATTGCATTTAGCATCATGAATTTAGGAATAATACTATGCCTTAGGGGCATTTTAAATGTTCATCCTTATGAATGTTGTTGCATCAAGTATGGGTATTTTATGAGGCATGAAATGTTTCTATGAAATGCAAAAATGCTGAGACTTTACCCAGTTGGGCTCATGAGGAGATTTGGGACACAATACCCTCTCACACCATGTCGGTCTTCAGAATGCTGCCCATGGGACAATTTTCTTAAATTTTAACTTAAGTCAAAACCCCCACTGGGGTTTTCTTCTTTTTCCTTTTCTTTTTTTTGAGGGTGCATAGTGGGGGAGGCTTCTAAGGACTGCTTAGGGGGCCCACAACTACCCCTAGAAATACTGAACTAAACTGGCAACTCAGTGTTTAGATCTCATGATGAGCCTGGCAGTGCTTGGTGTCCCCAAGTAGTGCCAGGGATCAACATGGAGTCCAGTGCATGCTAAGTGTGTATCCCCTGAGTACCGAGTCATCTCCCAGCCTCCCACCTGGACTTTCAACAAGTCTTAGTCTCCCACTTAAACCATGACTAGGTTTCTCTTTCTGAATACACAAATTATTCTCAGATAGAAGCAAGTTAGTGTGCTCTATATAGATATCCTTCATGTCACTTATTCTAAGAACAGAGCACCTACATTTGCCATCCTGCTTAAATAATAAATGCATAGCTTGTAAAAGTTTTATGTGAGCTGAAAACCAAATTCTCTTTAGTGAGCATGCTCATTCATGGCAAGCAACTTCCAATAATGACTCATATGGTGGTAAGCTTAGAAAGAATAAAAGAAGTACATTTTCAAAATTACATGCTTCTCTGGCACTCTCTGAGAGCTCTTTGGCACTCTTTCCCAGGGGATTATGTCCATTCTCTCCCTACTCAAACACGGCATGATAAATCCAAATAGCTTTTTGGTACTTCATAACCAATGCCTCTTCTTAGTTCTGTGTCTCAAACCAAAAGAGGCTCTTGCCTTTTCCCATAGAGAGGAAAATACCCATTGGCTATTTAGAAGTTTAGAAACCAGAGGGTTAAAGAAAAAGCAGGAAGAAGTAGGAAAACCATATGCTTGAACTTATAGATAGGAGAAAGGGACCTTCTTCTGATGGTTTGTCAGTTAATCAATGAAGACTTCTCTTGACATGAATTGTGACCTATATATGAAACATATTTGTGGGCCAGAGAGATAGAACATTAAGTAAGGTGCTTGCCTCCAAGGTAGCCAACCTGGATTCCATCTCTGGCATAGTAAATAGTCCTCAAACCCCTCTTGGAGTGATCCCTGAGCATAGAGTGAGGAGTAAGCCCCAAGACCATTAGATGTGGCCCCACAAATAAAATAAGAAAGAAAATTTTACTGTTGAGCACATACCAAATACCATCTAAACTCAATTCACATGCAGTTTTATTTGGTTTCCCCAAACACTTCGCAAGTTAAGTCAATGCCATTGTTGCCTTGGTTCTGAGGTTTAGGGAAATTCAGTAAATTTCGTACAATTATATGACCTAGAGGCAGAAAAATCTTGGTCTTACTAAGGCCATAGACTAACGTCACCTCTGTCCAATCCCAATGCATGTGTTGTTATTAAAAGCCCTGAAGCAGATAGTGATTTCATCCTCTCCTGTCCTTGGGTTAAAGACAGAATCTTAATTTATTCTGGAAGATCCATCATGGATTTAGGTATAAGAGTGATGTTTGGGAAATCTTTGCTAGTGAGAAGAAATAAAAAACAAAAATATGAACAGCCCAAGCCTTTTGATTCCAGAGTAGCATTGCACTGTCTTCCCGTTGTTTATTGATTTGCTCGAGCGGGCACCAGTAACGTCTCCATTATGAGAGGAATAAAAAAATGTATCTTCATTTTTCAGGGTGATTAGAGGTTGCCCTAAAAGCCTCCATCCCTCTTGGAGAGCCCGGCAAGCTACCAAGAGAATTCCGCCCTCATGGCAGAGCCTGGTAAGCTACCTGTGGCGTATTCAATATGCAAAAAAACAGTAACAGTAATGGGCTTCATTCCCATGACCCTGAAAGAGCTCCCAATATGGCAGCATTGGGAAGGACAAGGAAGGAGAGGTTAATAAAATCTCAGGGCCAAACTAGGCTGCCCAAACGAAGAAGAACTAAAATGACTCTGCACTTTTAATGCACACACACTGGCATCAGAAGCATCTATTGAGGTCCTGATGGTGCAAGTGCAGAAGATCAAGTACGACGTCATTGGACTGACTGAGAAGGCATCAAGCTGTTTTTGACACTGGAGAACTGTTCCTCTGAACATGTGGCAGTAGAGGCATCGGTGGTGTCGATGTCCTCATCAACACCACTTGGCCATGAGCATTGATTCATTCAAATGCCTAGCAACCCAAACTGGATGCTTATGTTTGAATAGATGTTTCTATCTTTGTCATCTACGTATAATGCGATTTGGAGAGGACCACTGAGCTAGAGCTAAAGCTGTTACCAACTGGGTTCCATGAGATGTCAAAGAATGCGTGGCTGCCCACCTACAAGATGGTCAGACTTCTTTGTCATGACCTTGAACAAATGGTTTGATGTTCTTTGTGTTCCTGGAGTGAGCAGATGCCATTGGGCTACACTACCATGCGACAGGGACAAATGGAGACATTACTGGTGACTGTCGAGCAAATCAATGAGCAATGGTATAACAAGTGATACAAGTAGTCTTCATTTTTTGAAGATACATTGCAGCATTGACTGGTGATTACTTCAGAAGTCTCTGAAATGCTCCTTCCTACCTACTTCTTTCAAGGGACCCTAAGATCCTACCTCTAATCCTGTTTTGCAGTTCTTGATTTATTACTGTTTTTTCTTACTAGATCCTCCTTGAAGATTTTAGGTCTCCTTTTATTACTGATGATGCTAAATAATCTAAATTCATTTGCCCAATTTTTTCAGTCAATATGAGCCCAGCCATGAGCAATTTTAGAAGAATTTTTTTCAGCACTTATATATGTATGTATGGTGCTTGGGATATATATATATACACACACACATGTGTATACACATCATCATCATCATATATATACATTTCCCAACATATATGTATATATGTGTGTATATATATGCATATATATCGACGTTCTAATTTTATAAACTAGGTTTACAGTGAATTTTACAGGTTTGCATGTATTCATGTTATATCCAAAAAATTTATCAATTTCTGTTTTTTGTTTTTTTTTATAGTGTTGGGGATTGAACCTAGGGCCTCAAACATGCATTAGTTGCCCTAGCATGGAGCTAAATCCCAGCCCTTGAGCTCTGATGCTTTCTTAATAGTCCATTATATGAATCTAATGATTTTTGTATAAGAACACTTTGAAAACCTAACAAAATAAATAGTCCCTTACTTCCAAATTCTGTTACTTTCACTGAATGACTTGTAAAAATGTGTATAGGCAAAAGAAACTGCAGGGTGTCAGTTAATAAACGTCCTCTTAAAAACCAAGAAAAGTATGATTTTTATCTTATGCAGGAATTAACTAAGGTTTAGAGAGGATAAATAATAGGTGGTTAGAAACCTCCCCAAATTGAGAGCAATCATTGTAAACTGAAGAGATTACTCAAAAGGGGAGAGCATATGGAAGCTCCATGTTCAATCTCCAGAACCACATGATTCCCCAACTATCAGGGGCAACCCTTGAGATCACCAGGTATGGTCCTAAAACAAAAAATCATAATTAATAAAAGGAATGAAATTAATGTTTTTGACCTTTAAACTTGATACATTTTTAACAATAGTAATACTTATGGACTGGAACAATAGCACAGCAGTTAGGGCGTTTGCCTTGCATGCAGCTGACCCGGGTTCAATTCCTCTGTTCTTCTTGGAGAGCTGGGCAAGCTACCAAGAATATCCCACCTGCACACCAGAGCCTGGCAAGCTACCTGTGGCATATTTGATATGTCAAAAACAGTCTCATGATGTCTCAGACTCAAACAACAAGTCTCACGATGGAGACATTACTGGTGCCCACTTGAGCAAATTGATGAACAAAGAGATGACAGTGTTACAACATTGCTACAGTAACATATCCAAAAAAAACAAAGTGGTGTTACTCTTTGACCCTTGAAGGCCTTTTCAAATCAAGGACTATTGAGTTTCCCTGCCTAAGAAAGTCTCTAAAATACCCAAGAAACAGCTCCCAGTCAATTGATCATCAAGCACATATGACAAAAACTAGTGAAATAGACTTTGCTATTTTTTCTATTTTGAAACTTAGGATACATCAAAACCATTGTAGAAAATAAGAAAATATAAATAAGCTGGAATAAATGTAAAATATTTGTACATTTAACTGTAAATGTATGGTTTTCAGTATTTTTCTATTTTTGAAGAAAAACATAGTATGCTAGTACTTTTGCATGTCAATAATATTCATCTTTGCTATTGCTACTTAATAATTGTATGGTGTCCCTTATATACTAAAATAGTCAAGCTCCTTGTGGTTGAAACTTGAGTTGCTCCTTTATTAACCATTCTTGAATATAATTTTCACATACTTGTTATTTTCTTAAAATAAATTCCTAGAAATAGAACTGCAGAACTGAAAAGTATCTAAGATTTTTTTTTTTTTTTTTTTTTTTTTTTTTTTTTTGCTTTTTGGGTCACACCTGGCGATGCACAGGGGTTACTCCTGGCTCTGCACTCAGGAATTATTCCTGGCGGTGCTCAGGGGACCATATGGGATGCTGGGATTCGAACCCGGGTCGGCTGCGTGCAAGGCAAACGCCCTACCCGCTGTGCTATCACTCCAGCCCCCAGTATCTAAGATTTTTAAGTTAATCAAATTTATTTTAAAATGCTTTCCAGAAAATTTAATTCTGTTTATCCCCTTACCTATAATGATGTCATATGTCCTTTTTTTGAAGTCAAAATCTTAACTATTTCAGAGTCAAATAAATTTTATAAATAAATATTTTAATTTTTTTCCCAGCAATATTCTTGGGATCTCTACCCTCAGGACATAAAAACATTCATTCAAAAGGACACATGCTCATGACTATCATTGCAGCACTCAGTACAATAAGATCATCATCATCATCATCATCATCATCATCATCATCATCATCATCATCCCATTGATCATCAATTTTCTCCAGCGGTCTCAGTAACATCTCCATTTGTCCTAGCCCTGAGATTTTAGAAGCCTCTCTTTACTCATCCTTCCTAACGATACTGCATTGGAGGCTCTTTCAGGGTCAGGGGAATGAGATCCAGCATTGTTACTGGTTTTAGCATATGAATACACCATGGGGAGTTTGTGAGACTCTCCTATGTGGGCAGGAAACTCTTGGTAGCTTGCCAGTTCTCCCAGAGGGAGAACTAGGCAATAAGATGTCCCTCAGCCCTAAGCGGCCGTTTGCTTCTGGGAGCTTGGTTTTAAGTCTCTGGACGTTGGTCGTTAGTGGGATTACACAGCACCAGGAGTGCAATAGACAGGATTTGGAATCAACCTAAATGTCCAACAACAGATCAGTGGATCATGAAGATGTGGTATATATACACAATAGGATACTATGCAGCTGTAGAAATGATGAAATCATGCAATTTGCTGCAACATGGACAGAACTGAAAGATGCCATGTTAAATTAAGTAAGCCAGAAAAAGGACGAACACGGGATGATATCACTTATACATGATATTTATAGTAACTGGATAAGGTAATGCAATGGTTCAAAGGGGCCCTGGCCCCTAGAGTAGGAGAAGGAAAGAAATAGAGTGAAGTGGAAGAGGAAAAAAGATAAATGAGAAGTATCAGGAGTAGGGGTCAAAGGGACTCAGGCACATAGGTGGTGTTAAGAAATGATAGAGGTGGGAAAATTAGAAATAATGGTGGTGGGAAGGTGTAAATGTGGTGGGATTGGTGTTGAAATATTGAATGTAATAAATTATTGTGAGAAACTTTATGAAAGTAAAATTTAACCAAAAAAAAGAGATGGCAGGCTGAGACTGGGGGAAGAGGGAGAAGAGAAGACTGGTGGAGGGAAGTTGGCACTGGTGATGGAGAATTGTATGTCAAAACCCCAATTATGAATAATTTTGTAACTTATAGTGCTTTAATAAAATAAAAATTTGAAAAAATATTTTATAAGTAACTATTAATCTTTTATAAATACCACACATAAAAATATTCATATATAGTTATATATAATTACTTATTTATCTTTTATAAATAAATGATCTTTTATTAAAAAACAACTATTCCAGAGTCAAAATAATAAATGCTCTTTGGTTGCCTATATGATCATTTTCCTCTATTAACATCAGTAATTATAGACTCAGCAAAAGTGGTTTCTTATGATTACTAAATCAGTTCAACATTCTGCTGCATTTTAAGAGTCCAGAGATCCAGAGACACTGCTCCACTACACTTTCCCAAAGGCTGTCTGGTTTTAACACAGTAATGCAAGGGGGTCTCAAGCAGAGCCAACCAGACTTTGATGTTTTGTCTCGGGATAATTCACTTTTGTGGGTCAAGGTGAGTTATGGCCGATAGTTTAATTCTGATCTCAGCGGTTCCCTGAGCCCACTTATTATTGTCAGAGGCCAGGTCAGATTCATAGGGAAAAATGGAGGTTAGCAAATTTCAAACTAGCAGATTTTAAAGGTGATTTCAGAGCACTGGGAGAATTTGCATTCTTCAGCCCCTCAGATGTCCTCTACAAGATTGGAAATGCACCCAGGTGTGCCCCCATAGTCCTACACAGCCAGAGGAGCCATCCATGTGTTCTTTCCAATGCCTTTTCTCATCTGTGGTTAAGTACCAGATGGAGCCAATTTCCCTGGTAGTGGTTAGAGATAAACAACAAGAAGTGCTACATGCCAGCATTCCTTCCTTAATAATTAAACTTCAGCCTCCATTTTTGGGGTGGAAAATACACTCTACTAACGTTTCTGGAATGAGTGAACCAATTCATCAGATCATTATTCTGAGCAACAGAAATACTGTTGAGAGTGTAACCCCCTGGAGTCAGACAACCTTGCTCCCAATTGCAATTTAGTTCTTTGTATGTGACTTAACACAAGTTACTTTTCATTCTGTGTCTGAGTTTTCTTATGTGTAGAATGGAGATAATACATAAGAGGAATTCCAGGATAAATTACATGGTATATTTAACTTACCTAAAGAAAACAATATCTCGAAACTAGGGTCTCAATAAATGTTCACTCTTACCATTGCCCCAATGTACTTGGGCACTGGCTGGAAACCGGAGACATAAAGGCACAAATTCCCTGGCTCACAAGGGCTTTCTATTCAGCAGAGAAGGTGGCTGTGTAAACAAATCATTAGGGCAGCCTGTTAAGTGATTCTACAGACATGAAGAAGGCGCAATGGGATTGCACGAAAGGAAGTGTTTAGCTCAGCCTGAGGGTTCTGGAAAGGGCTTAAATATTCTCTCTCCTCTGGGAGTCTGCATCTCTTAGGGTAACTTGGAATTTGTCAAACAGAAACGGAGAGGAAAGGCATTTTAGGCAGCACAGTGGATATGCACAAATTCATGGAGAGGAGCAAAGCCAGGAAGAACAGAACTAAGTCAGGTGGGCAATAACTTAGGTTGGTAATGGGAATATGAAGAGAAGAGGTTATAAGAGGCCGTCAAAGATCAGCAAGATGGATTTATGACTCTGCTATATTTCAAGCTTACACATTTGAACTTTGTCCTGTTAAGTGCCCTTTCTCTCAATCTGAAGCTGTTGGGGAGTAGACCAAGGGAACTCGAGCTTTAGAAGTATAGCTTGCCCAACAGCAGGTCTGACAACATAAAGCATTGTTTTCCTATTGAACTTATCTTAGATATTGTATAGACTGAACCAAAGAAATTCAATGACTTTAGAATGTCTAGTGGAATACCTAGGGCAGTGTATCAGAGTTCTCAGAAGTGCAGGCAATTTCCTTCTCTGCCAGTCAAATTTTCCAGAAGAAAAACAGAAAAAAAATTGAGGAAGAAACTTGTGGATTATGTCTCATTCAAAAATATCTTTGCTTAAGTATTAGGGAACCACAGAAATATTTGAATAAAGAAATCATACATACATTTACCTTGAAGGTTATTCTAGATTTGTGGCTTGAGTTTATCTGGTTTTTGTACTGGGGGCCATAGCCAGTGGTATGCAAGAGATACTCCCAATTCTGTGCTTGGAGGTTCCTCTGAGCAACACTCAGGAGAACAAGGACGCCAGGGGTTGAACCAGGCCTTCTGCGTGCAAATCAGGGTACGCTCTCAGCCCTTTGAGTTATCTCCCAATCCATGAGGCTTGACTTAAAAAAAAAAAAAATTAGGGACTGTGATTTACAATACTGTTAATGATACTGTTTCATGAATACAACATACAACCCCCTCCACCATAGTGTTTACCTCTCAATCTACACACACACACACACACACACACACACACACACACACACACACACACACATGCACACATAATCACACACTCACATACAACTCCCACTCTCCCCACAGTAAATTCATTTCTATGGACCAATTCTTAGGTTCTGTTGCCTTTGGCCATTTGTTATTCCCTCACTATATTTCTTTCTACCCCACAATGAGAGACTACTCTGTTCTGCCCCTTTCCTTCTGACTAACTTTACTCAGCATGATACTCTCTAGATCATTCATATAGCAGAAAATTACATGATTTAATATTTCCTTATAGCCAAGTAGTATTCCATTATTTGTATAATACCAGAGTTTCTTTACGTTGCAATCTGTTCTCGGATACTTGGGTTGTCTCCAGATTTGGTTATTGCAAGTAAAGCTGCAATGAACATAGTAGTTCAAATGTCTTTTCTGAATAGAGTATTTGTACTCTTGGAGCAGATGCCAATGACCTTGGTAAATCCAATACCACTGCTTATTAGTTTCTTTGCTTCTGAAAGAGCACCATAAATAATTGTGTTCCACACTTCAGTTTATTTGAAAACAATTTGGTTATGACATTACTAAAAATATTTTTTTTATTTTTAAATTATTTTAATGTTTTAATTAGTGTTTTGTGTAATTTGGATATATTCTTTGGAATGGAATTGATGGATCATGTAGTGTTTCTATTTTTAATTGTTAAGAATTTCCCAAAATAAAAATAAGTTTTATGTCAGATTTTTGTTTCTTGATTTTACATTTATTGTTAGATTTGAAAATTAAAAGCCCTGTTCTCTGCTGGGTTTCTCTGACCTCTATGAACCTCCTATTTAAATAAGCTGAAATCTTCTGCTAGTTTATAAAAGCCTACTCTGGTTAGAGATGAACGTGATATTTGTCTCTTCATCCTTAGGATACAAAAATGGGGTGAACTGTGGACTTCTTGGCTTTTAGTTGACATTATATTCATCTTTGTTCAGGATTCACAATTCGTTGTGGATCTTAGTGGGAGGTTTGGAACTTGCTTTAGTTCTATTAGAATTGAGTAAACCAATATGGTAGGAGGGGAGATATTAGTTTCATCTGTTTGCTCTTCTCCCCCTTTTCCTTAATGTCATGTGTTCATCAAACTTGTTTGGAAGGAGATTGCAGGGCAAAAATAGCATGCAGTTGGTGAGGTCTGGAGCATAGAACAGGGAAAGCACAACCACCCCCCACTGAAGCCTTGAGGATGCCAACATTCACATTCCCACAGCGACATACATGATTTGGTTATGTCCTAAACATCACATATAAGATATGGAAACAATATGGAAAACCTCATTGTATATACTAAACTATATGCTAATTGAAACCAGATTTTGGACTCTCATTTCTCTAAAGCCAGGTGAAAATTTCTTATCCTTATAAAGAAGTGGATGTGAGCAAAGTTGATGGCTTGTTTCTTTATTTTAACATGAAAAATATTGCCTAGAACTAGCTATACCTTGTCTATTTAAAACCTTCTCTCTCTACACCCTTTTATTTCACACAGATTGGCCATCCCTCCCTGTGGTGACTTCCTAAACTCTTCCCAAAACCACTTCTATCAACTATAGGAACACATCAGGTTGTTTCCTTGGTGGACTGGGCTTTTGGTAATGTTAAGCTCTTTAGACTGTATCTGTGGTCTGACTTTGTCAAAAGCCATATGGTGCTGAGACAAAACTTGGAAGAGGAGAGCACAGCCAAGATCTGTGATTAACCAACACTGTGAGTTTTATGAGGAAAGAAGAGATTAAGGGATTCTGGATTTTTTGGCAAAGGTCCCAATTGCACACAGAAATGTCCAGAGGCAAAACTAATGCAACCTACAATAAATTAATAAAACACCCTATTGATCATGCCTCTGTTGTCAACACAGTTGACTGAAGGCAATTCTCAACTCCCAGAAAAAAAGGACTCTCAGGACTCCCAATTGTACATTCTCCATATACCCCCTCTTTAGGAAACACATAAATTGCTCTCCATTTGTTTCTTTCCCTGGGGTGTATTAAACTGGTGACATGATGCATTTATAGCTATGTTTCCTTTCTTTTGTGAAAGAATTTTATATATTCATCCTAAAATGGTTTGCCAATGTTTGGATGTGGAGATGGGGAGACTAGGTCAATATGAATTCACATTAGAAAGAGTAAAGGTCACAAAGCTTTCACTAGAAATAAATACAATTGAAAAATTTTTATATTTCTCCTTAAATTTTTCCCATTATAAATTCAAATCAAAATAACAATGAGATATTACCTCATACCTATGAGAATGGGCTACAACAAGTCTAGAAACAAAATGTGCTGGCAGCGGTGTGGAGAAAAAGAAACTCATACGCTGTTGATCAGCTTGTAAATTGGTCCAGTTTTCACAGAAAACAGTATAAAGACTTGCAAAAAATAAAAACAGAAATACCATATGATCCAGCAATTCCATACCTATGAACATATCCAAAGTCATGAAAACACTAATCCAAAGTGATATATGAACATTTATATTCACTGTATTACAATAGCCAAGACTTGGACACAACCCAATGCCCAAGGACAGATGAGTGGATAAAGAGGTTGTGGTATAGACACAATGGAATACTACTTCTCAGCAATAAAAAGATGAAATCTTATTCTTTGTTTCAACATGGGTGGAACTTGAGGTTGTTATGCTAAGCAAAAAAAGTTAGGAGAAGAAAGACAAATACCAGATAACCCACTCATAGGTGCATAAAGAAATAAAGCAGGGGAATAGCCATTGTCCAACAAAAACAAAGCACAAACTTTGATCACATAATTGAAGTGGCCAAGTGGTAGTAGTGGACTTAAGGTGTCTAGTGGACTATGGTATAGGAATGTTCTTGCTTGATAGGTATGATATGGGAGCATCGTACTCCTGTAGCAATGTTGCACTGTCATAGCACTGTTGTCCTATTGTTCATCGATTTGCTTGAGCAGGCACCAGTAACATCTCCATTGTGAGACTTGATTGTACTACTACAACTGTCACTTTCACTGTCATCCCGTTGCTCATTGATTTGCTTGAGAGGGCACCAGTAATGTCTCAGTTGTGATACTTGTTGTTACTGTTTTTGACATATCAAATACACCATGGGTAGCTTGCCAGGCTCTGCCATGCAGGTGGGAAACTCTCGGTAGCTTGCCAGGATGACCGAGAGGGAAGGAGGAATAGAACTCAGGTTGGCCACGTGCAAGGCAAACACTCTGCCCGCTGTGCTATCGCTCCAGTTCAACTGGACAACTTCATAAGCCATTGTTGCCTCGATAAAATACATTTTAAAAATTTATTTTGTGATGAACTGAAAAGATAATAGAGGGTTCAAGTCACTCGCCTTGCATTTACAGACCTTAGTTAGATCTCTGACACCACATATGGTCCCCTAAGATCTGAGACAGCAGTAAGCCCTGAAAACTGTTGAGGTGTATGCTCCCCCCAAAAAAATGTTCCCATGAATATAAAAATAAAATGTTATCTTGTAAAAATCAAATGCAGAAAAGATCATTTATCCTCCTTGATCTAACCAAAACATAGAATCCCAATCTGTTTAATCAAATGTAATTGCTATTCAAATATTTTTAACATGGTGTTAATCTTTCATTATAATTTAAAACTTCTTTATTCCTAGCTTTTAAAAACACTATAATTATGGAAAGTCAGAGATAATTTAAAAAACTACTTTTTCTTTTTAATAGTTAAATTTGACTGCATTCATATTAAAGAATGTGAAATTCTAGCAATGTGGATGGTCCTAAATTGACTATTACACTAGGAGACCTGGAATCTACTTGCACATTAGTAAGTGTATTACCCAAAGGATTGTTTTTCTACAGATATAAGAAAGTCAGGAGACAGGAGCTAGTCTCCTAAGGGAGATCATAATTAACAGCAGATAATGTAATAACTCAAAATAGAGATCAACACCAGTTAATAGCTAACAACACCACTGATACCAGTTTAGAGAGTAAGGAAGAGAGTGATAGTGTAAGTATGTTTTGAACAAAAGATTAAACACCTTCGTGGAAACGTTTTAAAGGCAATTGTAGAAGTGGAAATTTTAAAGGCAACTGTAGAAGAACAGTACTGTGAAAGTTTAGATGGGCTAAATATTGCTCTTCCCCCCCCCCCCCCTTATTCCCTCAGGGATCTGGAACACATCCACAGTCAGCAGCAGGTGGGAACTTTGAAGGAGAGAGACTGGATAAAGTTAATAACTGAGTCAGGATGAGGAGGGAAGGAACAAAGCAGGATGGGGCAGTCGACAGAGAGAAACCAGGCGGCACAAGCAAGGCTACTGATTATGTCTCGATTCAGACTTCAGCAGAAGATAAGAAAAGCTAAGCCATGTGAGAGAAGGAAGACATTAGAGACATTTTGGGGAGAAGATTTGTGGAGTGAAATCACTCAACATTGCAAAGAGGAACTCCCTAGAATGAGTTTAAGGTATGAACTCTGGTTTTTAATGGAATTGGGATGAATTCAAGGGTGTCATTTATAATCGATGGTGTCATTGTAACATTTAACATTGTAACAAAGGGTATCATTGTAAAATCATTTAAGTTCCAGGAAATAGAGGACATCAAATTTCAACATAACTTATAGTTTCTTTTAAAATATATTTCAGAGTGTGAAAAACTAAGCACGCCAAAGGGTTTGTGCACTTGCGGGCTCTCCAGGCAGCTCTATCTCACTGCCCATGTACCTCTGGAACCGCTGTGTATGGGATGGATCAGGATGGCCATTGGCCAAGGACAGGCGAAGGAAGAACAAGGACCAAAATGGTTGCTGATTAGTTACTGTTTATTCAATCTTCCATCTTTCTCATCTCTCACACTCCTAGCTCTGTCCTCTCTCTGGATCTACCTTCACTCTGGATTCCCCCCCTTCATTAGTCTCTCCCCCTACTTGTCTCTCTTCACCTTGCCCTCTAGGCTACACAGTCAGGTAGCAAAATCAACATAAGAAAGCCCTTCCTGAGGGCAGGGCATTACAAAGCCCTTCCTGAAGGCCAGGAGGCAAAATACCTCTTAAGGTTTTTCTCCTTTCCCTAGTCCAAGAACTTACTATTCACATCTTAATACTAGTTATTTTTGTATGGACATAGCAAGAGATACATTGAGGCTTGCAAGGCAGCTCTCCTAGCAACATCTTGCCACAGACTCAGACTATATCACCCAGGCCAGATTACTCATTCCTAACCCTAGCAGGGTCTGAATCTAGTTATTACTTTTTGGATCATGACAGCATTTATCCATGACCAAGCTCTTAACTTATAGTTAAGCATTAGGCACTTTGGCCAGGCCCATCTCAATGCCAGGGTAGCACACAACTCACTGCTTGCCCTGGGGGTGCTAGGAAGTTAGGGCAACTAAGGTTTAGCTGAGAGAACAGATGCCCAGGAGGAAAATATCATGTGGGGTCAAATGACTCCCAGGTTGCAAAAGCAAAGCATCTGCTAAGTCTTCCTGTGTCCGTACAAAAAGGATATTGCGCTGAATAAAACATGCAAAGGACTCAAGGAGAAGAGAAAACAATATTTACAAGTCAACAGAACACTAAGAAAGAAACTACAAATAAACACAGAGGAATGGGAGCACTGTGATGAAAGTAACCCAATAAACCTAAACTACCTGAAGCTATGTTATCCTACACAGAGGAAAAAGACTAGTTCTACATGGATAATTTTGTAGTAATTCTGTCTAGCAGATCAAGGGCAATGAGTTAGTTCTTCAAAATGACAATGAAGATAAGCCATTTGTGCTCAAGATAATAGAACATTTTGATATTTTAACAGTTAAAGGGTAAGTGAAAATATACTTGATTTTTTATTCTGTATTTATAATACTCATAAGAAAAAATATATAGAGAAAGGGGGTGGGCGTTAAATCCCTATGCTATACTTTATAATTAAACATGAAAGGGGCGAGATTGATAGTTTAGCAGGTAGGGTATTTGCCTTGCATGTGGCTGACCTAGGTTTTATCCCTGGTATCTCACATGGTCCCCTGAGCACTGCAAGGAGTAAATATTGAGTGCAGAGCCAAGAATAAACCCTGATCAGTGCCATGCGTGGCCCACAAACAAACAAAGACAGGAAATATATAAGAAAGCTAAAGAAGACCGCCGAGATGTGATCCCAGGGGCCGCACGCATGTGCGGCCTCTCCGCAGCTGCATGAGTGTGAATCCAGACCCAGCAAAACCTCTTTCGGCATGGGCAACTCCTCGCAGAATGTCTCCAGCCTGAGAACTAAGCCTCGGCCCCATGCCCGCCCAGGAGGGGAAAGGTATTTCTCTCTCTCTCTCTCTCTCTCTCTCTCTCTCTCTCTCTCTCTCTCTCTCTCTCTCTCTCTCTCTCTCGCCTCTTTCTCTCCGGGGATGAAGGGCGCGGTGTCCACCATATTATGACATATTATGACGACCACAAATTGGATTTTCAAGCCTGCAATGATCCAATATCTGGAAGAAATCTCCCTGGACTTAGTTGTTAAAGTACGGAAATTCAAAACCGTGCGGCCACACCTCATTTGTCTTCACAGTAGGTCTGAATCTAGTGGGGTACTCCTAACAACAAATAGTGAGGTTTGTGTTGAAATATTGAATTTAACCAAAGTAAACAGAAAGCAAAATGAAACTTATCAGTTACAAGGCGGGGGGTGGGGGGGCGGGATGGGAGGTGTACTGTGTGGTTAGTTTTTTTTTTTTGGTTGTGGTATATGGGTACTGGTGAAGGGATGGTTGTTTCAGCATTGTATAACTGAGACCTAAGCCTGAAAGCATTGTAATCTTCCACATGGTGATTTAGTAAAATAAAATTTTTATTTAAAAAAAAAAAGAAAGCTAAAGAAATATAGAAAACTGAAAATTGATAAAACATAGGTAGTTGAATGGATGGATGATGAATGAGTAAGCAGATCAACTGATTGATAAATAAATCCAAAAGATAGGGTAATGTTCAGAAAAATATATTTAGGTATCTTAAAAGAATAAGTTCCTTGCTCTTTAATCCTTCAAAATATATAATTTTATACAATCTTTGTAATCATTGTATCACTGTCATTCCATTGCTCATCGATTTGCTTGAGGGAGCACCAGTAACATCTCCATTTGTCCCTGTTGTGTTCAGGGTCAGGGGAATGAGGCCCATTATTGTTACTGTTTTTGGCATATCAAATATGCCATAGGTAGCTTGCCAGGCTCTGCTGTACGAGATTCTGTATAGCTCTCTTCTGGAAGCTTTGTTTTATAGTCTCTGGATCTTGGCCCTTGATGAGATTACATGGCACTGGGGGCAGTTTGTGGGTGTGACTGCCAAGCTACTAGAAAATGGGAGATCTGGGTAGAGAGGCCCAGTCCTGATCCAAGCAGGCTTGGAGATCACAGCCACAGGTCCCACATACCTGGGTTCCTCTGTCGGTTCCTTCATGTGAGGCTAGTCCAAGCATGTGGAGAGTGGCTTTGAGCATGGCTGCAGCTGGGTTCTGAAGTTTTTTGGCTGTAGAGGCTCTGCTTGGGGCGGGGAGGGAAACTCAACCCACTTGCCTCCAAGGGGGCCCTGGTGAAGACAGCCTGTTGTGGGGGCAGGAGGTTCTGCTCTTTGTAATAACAAAACCAAAGCATATTAATGTGAATGGTCTAATTCACATCAATGCAAAAAGAAGCCTATACAGCTAGCCCAGTAAATACAAATGAACAACTGAGTCAATAACATCTGCCAGAATAAAGGCTTAGAAGTTTCCAGAGACTATAAAAGGAGAAGGCAAAGGAAATGAAGCTTGCAGAAGAAAATAAAAGTAACAGATTAATTTTAGATTTAGGAGTGGAGGTGAAGGAATCAGAGGGCGAAACAGGTGGATATTAAGAAACCAATAAAGTCAACAAAAAATACTGACAGAAATCACCAAACTGGGGAACAGAAACAGATACATGAACCCAGATGATAGGAGTGAGAAATTTTTATTTAAAGACGATGCCAGCCTGTGAGCCAGAGGCTCAACAATGTTGGTTGCTAGCCTCACTGTGAAGCCTGTGCCTGTGCTGATTGATGTGCTGACCCACCCAGCTCCAGGGGCTGGCCTTCAGCCTTGCAGGCACAAAAACTAAATTTTGTCAGCAATGAGATTGGGCTTAGAGATAGACATCTAAACCAGCATGCCAATGTCTACACCCATAAGTGCACTCTTTTCCATAGGTATTCCCCAGAGAAAAACAAGTGACCGGCAGTAGATTACTTGGTGAAAATGGGTGTTGGCATGAGAAGCCCTGAAGTTGAGATAAAAGGTCTAGACTCATGATTGTTTGGCCCCCTCCATGCTATCAATCCTGCAGGAAGAAAGTTTTGCAGCTGCCAGTTAATCTAGCCCTCCATATCCCATAAGATTCACATCTTGGCATCTTTTACTGAACTTTCACAAGGGTAGCCTAGCTACTCCAACCACATCAGGCTAATAGTCTATTAGCCCCTACTCCAATCAACATTCCCTAAAACCCACAAAAGTGGTGATGAGTGCAACAAGCAATACAACCCTAATCAGAGAGTAGAAGTAAGTCCAGGCCAAAGAACATATTTTCCGAATCAGTGCAAAAGGCTCCATACAAATACACAGGAAGACCAAATTGGAAGGGAGTACCTTTGACAGGGAAAGAAGAGACCACCACTTGCCAAGTTCCCCCAGAGTCCTAGCTGGCAGTGAGTGAGGGGGTGGGGGGGCCCTGGAACCCTGATAGTGTATTGGAAAAAATCACCTCCAGACTACCATGGCACCATGGGGAAACAGTGCCAAACCCCACCACAAGAAGTGGATCAAGATAGGAACCCTGAAGCCTCACAATCAATATGCACATACATAATCTCTCTAATGAAAAATTCAAAGATGAAATGATGAGGATATTTAATAAGCTCAAAGAAACAATAAAATGAACATCCAATAAAACACAGGCAGATATGAGAGCAGAAATAACAAAACTATAAAGAGAAATGTCATTATTAAAAAGTTTGCTAGGTGAAATGGAGAAGTCAATGGAAATCCTCAACAGTAGAGTAAGAGCAGCTGCAGACAGAATCAGTGAGGTTGAAGATGAAATGCAGAAAATGTCAAGACAAGATCAGAAGATGGAAAAAGACCTCAAAATATATCAACAGCATATAAGAGAACTTTGGGATGAATTAAAGAGGAGCAACATAAAAATCATCGGAGTCCCAGAGGGATAGAAAGACAACCTCAATGAAGAAGTAACAGTCAAAGACTTCATTGCTGAAAAGTTCCAGAGCTAGAGAACACAGATATCTAGATCCACAAAGTTCAAAGGGTAACACCTAAGAGAGACTCTAACTAAAAGACTCTAAGACATATCCGAATCAGAATGACAAATGCCATAGAGATACAGTATTGAAAGCAGGAAGATCAAAAAAGGAAATTATGTACAAAGGAGTATTCCTAACGTTTACAGCTGACCTGTCAAACTAGACCCTCTGGACCTGAAGACAGTAATGGGATATAGTAAAAAAAAAAACTTAATAAGAAGAAGTCTCACCAAGAATACTTTATCCAGCCAAACTCTCATTCAGATTTTAAGGAATGAGAGAACACTTCACTGTTCCTGAGAGATGAATAACAACTCAGGAACATCATAAACTAAAAATCAAGTTTAAAAGAATTGAAGGGGCTACTTTAAGGCAAGATAAACTCCACAAACACACCAAAAACCCATGACAATATCTCTTTCAATGTCAATGATCTAAATGGACCAAATAAGAGACACAGAGTGGCAAAACCAATTAAAAAATTGAAACCAACATTCTAAGGCCTGCAAAAACTGCATTTTAATAGAGCAAACACAGATTCAAAGTTAAAGGCTGAAAAACAATTCTTCAAGTAAAGAACTCCTTCAAAAATGGCTTTTTGTATCCAACAACAAAGATTTCGGTCTGTAAAAGGTTGTAAGAGACAGAGAAGTTCATTTCTTAATAATTAAGAGACATAAAAATCAGGAATAAATTATACTCCTAAAGATACATGCACCTAATGAGAAACCAGTAAAATACTTAAAATAACTGCTATTAGAATTCAAAGAGGACATTGAAATCAACACAATAGTAGTTGGAGACTTCAACACCATTTTCTAACCCCTTGATAGATTAATGAGACTAAGACAGAGCAAGGAAATACTGGCTTTGAAAGAAGAAATGCAAGATAGTGGGCTAATTGATATATACAGGGCATTTCATTCCCCCAAAGCTGAATATTCTTCTTCTCCAGTGCACATGGAAAACATTCTCCAAGATAGAACACATGCTGGGCCACAAAACATGCATCCAGGGGCTGGTGTGATAGTACAGTGGATAGGGCAATTGTTTTGCAAGTGGCAAACTCAGGCACAATCCCTAGCATCCCATATGGTCCCCCGAACACTGCCAGGAGAAATTCCTGAGTACAGAGACAGGAGTAACCCTTAAGCATCATCGGGTGTGACCTCTCCCCCCCCCAAAAAATAAAACATACATTCAAAAAATCAAGAATAATGTTACTTAACAGCTTAAGATCTTGAAAAAAGACCAATGAAGGAGCCCAAAGCAGCAGGAGAAAGAAAATAATAAAACTTAGAGCAGAAGTTAATGAACTGGAATCCCAAAAAACAACACAAAAGATCAATGAATCCAAGAGCTGGCTCTTTGAGAAAATAAACAAGATCAATAAACCTCTAGCAAAACTCACAAAGAGAAAGAGAGAGAGCCCTAGTAAACCAAACCATCAGTGAAAGAGGGTACAGCACAACAGACACTACAGAAATTCAAAGGACCATCAGAGATTGCTTTGAGAATCTTTATGCCATGAATCAAGAGAACCTAGAAGAAATGAATAAACCCCTGGGTTACTATAAACTAAGTCTGAACCAAGAATATTTGGAATACCTGAACAGACCTATCAGTATAGATAAAATTGAAATGGTATTCAGAAGTCCTCCCCAAACCAAAAGCCCAAGCCAGAAGAATTCACTAGAGAATTCTTTTAAACCTTTATAGAGGATGTACTTCCAACCCTTTTCAAGATTTTCTAGGAAATTCAAGAATTAGACCCTCTCAGTTTCTATAAAGCACTGTCAACCTGACACCAAAAGCAGACAGAAACACACAAAAAAGAGAATTACAGGCCTATCCTTGATGGGAACAGATGCAAAGATCTTCAACAAAATACTGGTCACTGCCACTGTCATCCCATTGCTCATTGATTTGTTCAAGCGGGCACCAGTAACATCATTGAGAGACTTATTGTTACTGTTTTTGGCATATCCAAATATGCATGGGTAGCTTGCCGGGCTCTACCTTGTGGGCTTCGCCCCTCTTGGAGAGCCCGGCAAGCTCCCAAGAGTATCGAGCCCGAACAAAATACTAGCAAATAGAATTCAACAACTCAAAAAGAACATACACCATGACCAAGTAGGATTCATCCCAGAGATGCAAGGATGGTTTAACATTCAAAAGTCAATCAACATAATACATGAAAAGAAAAATTAAAAACCATATAATCCGATAAATAAATGCAAGAAGCATTTGACAAGATCCAGTACGCACTCATGAAAACAAACGAACAAACAAAAAACCTCTTGACAGAATGGGAGTTGAAGGAACTTTCTTAAACATAATCAAAGCCATCTACCACAAGCCCAAAGCAAGCATTATTCTCAATGGAGAAAAACTAAAATTCTTTCTTCTGAGATCAGGCACAAGACAAGAATAGCCACTTTTACCACTTCTATTCCATATAATACTGAAAGTACTTTCCATAGGAGTTAGGCAAGTAAAAGATATCAAGGCATCCAGATAGGAAAGGAAGGAATCAAGCTTTCACTATTTGCAGATGACATGAAATTATACTTAGAAAGCCTAAAGACAAAATACTCCTATAAACAATATACTTGTATATTAAAATGGCAGGTTATAAAATCAATGCCCAAAAATACATGGCTTTCCTATATGCAAATAGAGAAAGAGAAGAAAGAGATATTTAAAAAACAATCCCATTCACAATTGTGCCTCAGAAAATCAAGTACCTCAGGATAAACTTAACTAAAGAGATTAAAGACCTACATAGTGAACACTACAAAATACTGCTTCAGGAAATTAAAGAGGATAAGAGAAAATGAAAATACAATGAAAATACATCTTCTGCTCATGGATTGGGAGAATTAACATCATGAAAATGGCAATACTCTCCAAAGCACTATACATATTCAATGCAATCCCTATGAGGATACCAATGACATTTTTTTAAAGAAATAAATCAAGCACGCCTGAAGTTCATATGGAACAATAAACCTCCACAAATAGCAAAATCAATCCTTAGGACAAAGGAAATGGGGACGTCACCTCCCCCAATTTCAAACTGTACTACAAAGTGGCGGTAATGAATGAAAACAACATGGGATTAAAATAGACAGACATGCAGATCAATGAAATCAAGTTGAATATCCTGACACAGACCCTTAATTATATGATCATTTAATCTTTAATAAAGGAGCAAGATGTATAAAGTGGAGCAAGAAAAGCCTCTTCAATAAGTGGTACTGGGGAAACTGAGGGAATACTTGCAAAAAAAATGGACTCAGACCTATTTCTAATGTCAGGCACAAAATTCAGATCAAAATAGATTAAAGACCTTAATATTAGACCTGAATCCTTAAAATACATAGGCAGAACCCTCCATGACATTGAAGCTAAAGGCATCTTCCAAGATAAAATACCACTGAACAAGCAAGTAGAAGCAAAGATAAACAAATGAGACGACATTAAACTAAGAAGCTTCTGCACCTCAAAGGAAATGTTGACTAGGAAATAAAGATAGCCCATGGGATTAAAAAAAATTATTCACCCAACACTCACCTGATAAGGGGAAAATCAAAGATATGTCAAGCAACTGGTAGAACTTTACAGGAAAAACACATCCAACCCCATAAAAAATGGGGACAAGAAATGGACAGAAACTTCCTCAAATATGAAGTCCATGTGACCAAAAAGGCATGTGAAAAAATGCTCCACATCACTAATCATCAGGGACATGCAAATCAAAGAAACAATGATATATCATCTTATACCACAGAGACTGGTGTAAAAAATCACAAGGATGGCGCGTTGGAGGGGGAGACTCGATGTTGTGTTCTGTCGTTCTGTTGTCCGAGGACACTCAGGGCAGCTCTCTCTCGCACACACCGCTCACGTTTGGTGCTCTCGAACTGCTGTGTATGGACCGGATGGGGATGGCTCCTCCTCGTGCTCTGCTTTTGTGTGTGCCACTGTGCTCTCTTCTGTCTGTCTCTCTGTCTCTGTCTCTGTAGCCTCTCCTCTGGTCTCTTCTGACCTCTCTCTATCTCTGCTTCTGTCTTCTCTGTTCTTTTCCCATGTCTTCTTGTGTGTCTCCTTCTCTGTCTCTTCTGTCTTTTTCTTCTGTCTTGTCAGTCTTCTTGTCTCTCCAGTGCCCCCCAGTCTTAGTTTACACAACAAATTTCATAAGGTGGTGACACAAATCAACATTAACAAATCAACAAAGAGGGTAAGACCATTTCTCGAGATTAACAAAATCTCATCTAAGGATTTTGTTGAGATTACTAGGAGATCCGCTCAAGGGTGGGGTCCAAACAAGGGTGTGTCAGGGTGTGTCTCTTTCTTCCTTTCTCAGCTAGTAATCCGCTTAAATAGCTATAGTAAATTTACTTCTAATATTTCTAGCAATGTCATTCTGTATGAGCACAGTAAGAGATATAAACTTAAAGTTTGATTCTTCCTGAGGACATTCATTATATATTCCAGACCACAGTCCTCAGGCCAGGTTAGTCATCCTAACCCCAACAGGGTCCTAGTCTCGCCATTACTTTTGGATCATGACAGCATTTGTCTATGACCATGCTCTCAACTTATAGTTGAGTATTGTGGCGCTTTGGCCCATTTTGATGCCAGGGTAGCTCACAGCTTGCCCTGGGTTCATTCCGTCCCTCCTCGGGACCCTGCTTTTGGGGTGCTAGAAAAGCAGATGCCAGGGAGTAAATATTATTGGAGTCAATCAGCTCCCAAGTTACAAAGCATATTATTAACTGTCTTCCTGTGTCCATAGAGAAAGGCCATTGCTCTAAGGTAAACTAAGTTCCCTGTGGCAAGGACAAACCTCATGTTATCCTACAGACTGGCACACATAAAAAGAGAGAAAAAAAAAGAGCAACCAGTGCTGACAAATATAAAAGGAGAAAAGGAATTTTTATACAATGTTGGTGGGAATGCTGACTGGTCAGCCTTTTTGGAAAACAATATGGGCATTCCTCAAAATATTAGAAACTGACCTTCCATATTACCCAGTAATACCACTCTTGGGAATATACCTTAGGGGCCCAAAACCACAATGCAGAAAAGTCATTTAAACTTTTATTTTCATTACAGCACTGTTCACAATATCCAAATTCTGGAAACAACTCAAGTGCCAGAAAACATGTGACTGTATAAAGAAACTATGGTACATCTACACATTGGAATACTACACAGCCACCAGAAAAAATAAAGTCATGAAATTTTCTTATACATGGATGGACATGGAGAGTATCATGCTGAGTGAGATGAGTCAGAGGGAGATGGACAGGCAAAGAACAAATGTAGAATGATTGCACTCATTTGTGGAATATTTTTTTAAATGATAGTATGAGACTAATACCCAAAGCAGTAGAAATGAGGGCCAGGGGGATAGGCCCATAGATGGAAAGTTTGCCACAGTGGGGGGTAAGGAGAGGGCAGTTAGGACAGAGAAGGGACCACTATGACAATGATAGTTACAAATGATTATTCTGGACAAGAATTTAGTGCTGAAAGGAGGTAAAGGGATATACATGATAACCTTTTATTACCATATTGCAAACTGCCATGCCTATAAAGAGCAAGAGAAAGAGAGAAGAAGAAGAAGAAGAAGAAGAAGAAGAAGAAGAAGAAGAAGAAGAAGAAGAAGAAGAAGAAGAAGAAGAAGAAGAAGAAGAAGAAGAAGAAGAAGAAGAAGAAGAAGAAGAAGAAGAAGAAGGAGAAGGAGAAAGAGGAGGAAAAGAGGAGGAGGAGGAGAAGGAGGAGGAGGTGGAGGTGGAGGAAGAGGAGAAAGGGGAGGAGGTGATTGTGGAGGATGAGAAGGAGAAGAAAAAGGAGAAGAATGAAAAGGAGAAGAGTGTCTTCCATTGAGGCAAGCTGGGGGTGGGGGATTGGGGTGACAGAAGGGAAACTGGGGGCATTGGTGATGGGAAATTTACACTGGTGAAGGAACCTGTGTTGGAACAATATATGGATAAAACCTAATGATGAACAACTTTGTAACTTTGTATCTCATGACAATTTAATATAAAAAAGAGAAAGAAAAATCGAGACTAAGGGGCATATGTGTTTGTCACTCATGGTCTTGAGTCTTATGCAGCCCTGGAATGTGATTTAATCTTTCCATGTTCAATGTTCTCAGATATGAAATGGATGTTTCAATTTTTTATTCTGACATAACAAATTATTCCAAACTCTAGTGACCTATAATAATGATCACTTTCTCTTTTTTTAAAAAAAATTTTCCATTTTGATAGCACTTGGCAGGAACTATTTATATATGCACCATATGGCATTAGCTGGGGTGGCTTAATATGGAGCTAGAGGGTCTTGTAAGACGGCAAGCTGGTTCTGAGTGTTGTCTGAGACAAAACTGGAACTATAGGTCAGGGATTTAGTTCCTCAATATGGGTCTTTCCATGGGTTTCTGGGATTTTTCAAGCTCTACTACCTGGATTCCAACAGCACATTTCCCTGGGAACAGAAAGTAAACACAGTCAGTGCTTTAAGTCTTCTGCCTAAAGACAAACACATGCCAAATTCTTTTGACTAAGCAATCCCAGTGCAAAAAGAGAGGAAATATCCAGATCCAAAAGGAGAGTATATATAGGTCCATGTACACCTTTTAATTGGGAAAGTGGTCCCCCCAAATCGTGCAGTCATTTTGAAACTGGAAGAGTCTGTCTTCCTGCAAGTGTTTACATTCCTTCCACTAGCAAAATACACTACTTTCTCAAGAACCCCATGGCAACTGAAGCTTATTTTTGTTTTGTACTATTGCTGTCTCTTTAGGCCAAGCTGGCCATGGCTGTACTTGAACAATTATCTTTAAAACTCTGTGGGTACTGTATAAATTATATTTGGTTCATTCCATTAGACAAAAGTCACAACTGCAAATCTTTTTGGGGAAAATTCCTTCTCTGCTTGGGATCCCAAACATCCTCAGATACTTAAAAACCTTTGTTTTCATGGCAGTTTTTAAAGTGACACCCCTTAAGACCCTTAGAGGAACTTTTGTCTCTCTGAAAATTTCTAGGAGACTATATCTTACATCTTTCTGAAGACTTTAACAAAGGATCTCATAGTCCCTTCTTGGATTGGATATTTGGCCTGAGGCCCTTCTTAATTTGAGAATGATTCGCCATCTGGAGAAGCTGGAAGCAAAAAAAAAAAAACTTTATTTCAAATCCAGCCAGTCTTGTCTTCTTTATATTTAGTAGTTCACTCTTTGGTTCTGCTTCTTTCACTTTTCTCCATAAACTGGGTAAAGAAATCAGGCTGCACTTCTAACATTCTTCTTGAAAGTCTCCTTAGCTAACGTACTCATTAGCTAAGGATTAGCTTTTCATTTACTCTTTTCCACACTACTTCAGGCGACTGTGCAACCAAATCTTCCCCCACTACATAACAAGGATACCTTTTCTTCTAGCTTCCAATCTTCCCCAGTTTCCCTTAGGGCTGCCCAGAAGCTTCCCCCAGGTTCCACATGGAACTGCTATCACAATCCTACAGGACTGTTTACTTCCCGGTCCTTATTGGTATCAAACCAATTCTACATGGATTAAACTTTTGGTGTACAGGCTTGCTCTTCAAGTCTGTGCTCTCCCTTGAGCACATATCTCACTTGCTTCTCTCCATTTTTTGTTCTTGTGTGGTCTTCTAGTCCAGAAGAACCTATTCTCTCACAAACATGTACTCCCTTTCTCTCACCTCACATTTTTCTAAATAAGTTTCAATACAAATTTTCTTTCTTCACCAAATCCACCTCATCCCCAAAACCTCAAACCAACCCTTTTGGTACCTGGTGCCCTACAGGCATCAAAATCATTTGTTTTCCTATAAATCAATTCATAATTTATTCTAATAATCATGACCCCCTTATAAAGATAAAGGGAATAATTTAGTTAATACCTAAAATGTGCTGATGACAATAAGTTTTTTTGTTATTAAGTGCCTGAACTGTGTACTTTCTGCTTTTCTTGGGAATAATTAACCCTGTTGTTGAATACAATAAACCAAATGAGTTCCACAAATAGGTTATTTGCCTTGTACATGGTTGGGCGGGGTTGATCCCCAGAACCACATATGATCACCTAAGCCATGCCAGAGGTGATTTCTGAGCACAGAGCCAAGAGTAAGCCCTGGGCATCACTGGGAGAAAGAAAGAAATAAAGAAAGAGAGGTGGGGGGAGGCTGGGAAGAAGAGGGATGAGGGAATGAAAGAAAGAAAGAGGAAGTGAGGGAGGGAGGAAAGGAGGCAATGAGGGAGAGGGAGAGGAAGAGTAGGAGGAAGGGGTTGAGGAAGGGGAAACGAAGGGAGGAAGAAAGGAAGGAAGGAAGGAAGGAAGGAAGGAAGGAAGGAAGGAAGGAAGGAAGGAAGGAAGGAAGGAAGGAAGGAAGGAAGGAAGGAAGGAAGATGTATGAAACTGATAAGATATACACAAACATGTATATGGAAAACATATAGAAAGAAAACATAAAAGAAATGTTTTTTGATGAAAGATTTTTACAAAGAAAGAAAACATAAAAGAAATGTTTTTTGATGAACGATTTTTACAACGAAAGAAAACATAAAAGAAATGTTTTTGATGAAAGATTTTTACAAAGAATGGAATGACAAAGTAATGCTAACATTCATGATACATTAAAAGCATGATATTTTGAGACACACTACTTATGGTGCTCATTTGACTACTCACTATTTACATCCTTCCTGGCCCCTTGCCCTATAGTTGACAAGATATAGCTTTCTCCAATAAGGTAAGTATTTGTCATTAAGCCCAGACATCTTCTGTCTAGTTGGATACTTTTTATCAAACAAAGGTTCATATAGCCTCATTATCAAGAAGAGTAACATAGCATGAAGGTGGCAGCCATGGACTGTTGTATAACTCAAGAATCTAGTAGTTTGGTCTATTCATTTCCCACATACCGTAACTCTATTAACTTATTCCATATTTCACCTCTGAGTTTGAGGTTAAATTGTGTGCTGCACAAAAAAATAAAGAAAAGTTAAAGTCCAAACCCCAGATACCTGGCAAAAGTAATTTTATTTTTTCAAAACAGAAATTTTAGGCACAATTGAGTTAAGATGATGTCACACTAGGATGAGAGCGACACTTGGTCTAATCACTAGTGTCCTTATATGAAGGCCTCCATATACATACACAAAGAGGAAGAATATCATGTAGTACAGAGATTGAAATTAAAATGTTTTCAAAGGCCAAGAAAACTCCAGTTTGACATCATGGAAGCTAGAAGAGCAAAGAAGGGCCCCCTGAATCTTCAAAAGAATCAAATGCTCAAGTCTTGTTCCTGACTTCTACCTTCATATTAGAAAGAGAAAAGGCATCTTATTGCTTTAAAACTTGTCAGTTTATACTTTGTTACATAAGTTCAGAAGACCATTGATAATTCTTAACCATGACAATATAATAATAGAAGCTTCTATTAATAAAGCATCTGCTATATCCAGTCATATTGCATCTTGGTTTTTTGTTTTGTTTTGTTTTGTTTTCATTCACTTTCTTGCAACCACCACTGGGTATATTTTCTTACAGCTAAAATTAAAAAATACGCTGGAAAACATGTGGTATTTGTTTAGAATCACATAGATAGCAAACAGCAGAAAAAGATTGAAAACAAGCTCAGTCTCACTTCAAAGTTTTGTATCACAAGGCCTTCCAGCAACACAAAAATTAGAATGAGAAATCAGAGATAGATACTAAGAAGGAAAGTGTTATAAATGAAAGGCCTATAAAAAGATCTCCATCAATATAGGACAGCTAGTCAGTATTAAAAAGGGATGAATAAAAGAATGAGGATCTCTTTCTTTCTCTGACTCCCTTTCTCTCCCTTTCTCTTCTCTTTTTTAAATTGAGGTTAATTGGCATAAAACATTATATTAAAATGTATCAAAGATTAACAAAGTTTGCTGAGGAATAAGAATGATCTGTAGAATGGATCTGAAAGGGGAAGAAAGATTAGTATATATATACATATATAGATATATACTTTATAAACAGTAGCAAAAAAGGACTTTCAAATAAATTTTTGGAAAAAGTGACTGTTTTGGAGGTAAATCAAAGTGACCCCCAAATCGAAACATTCATAATCCCTCAATAAAAATCAGGCTACTTCAAATTTTCTTATTTAGTACACATACTAGCAATGTGTACTAAATACACACTGTGATCCAAGGAAAAGAGTTTATGAACTATGACAAAATAAAGCTGCTTAAGCAATAACCCAAAATTGTTTCTCAAAATGAGGAATATATTACCGAGATATATGACAGATGATCACACTTTCTTGATATAAGTAGAAATAAACAAAAGAAGAATATAAGGATAATAAAAATGATCCTGGCTCTAGGATCTTATTCTTTAATAAGAAAATGCAAGACATGTTCTTAAAATGATACAAAGAAAACTGAAAGGAAGGAAGAAAGCCAAGATCTTAAAAAGCAAATAAATGTTCCCAGCTGGGGGTAAAGAAGTGCACAGAGAAAGAAAAATGAAAACTGAAGCCAAAAAAAAGTGAACAAATGGGAAGAAAGACGAAGTTGAGGTAACAGGAGAAGAAATTCAGGAGGTGAATTTCTTATGAATAGTGTACAAAATACAGAGAAAGTTGTGGTGGTTTAAAAGGGAGAATATATTAGCAGCTAGAAACAAGTCATGGTTTCCATGAAAGACACAAGATGTTCTAGCTTCAATTCTATAGGCCAGAAGACTTAATTTTATTCTAATGGGAGGATGGGTTTGGGTTATACTCAGCGGTGCTCAGGACTTACTCATGGCTTTGTGCTCAGGAATCCCTACTGGCTGCCTCAGGAGACTGTATGTGATTCTTGGATCAAACCTGGGTCAACCCCATGCAAGGCAAATTCTCTACTCACTGTATAACTCTCCAGCTCCTTATTTTATTCTATTTTAATAATTAATTTTGTTGTGCTTTGAAAAATTACTCTTGTTGGGGCTGCAAGTAGTTACTGGCAATAACTGCTCTGCCAGTAGTCACACAGAAATCAAGTCAGAGCAGACATATTGCTGTAGTGTTTAGCTGTATTTTGTTATATTTCTAAGAAAACAATTAAATAGAGGACCTTTACTATAGGAATACTTTATTTCTCCCCAAAGAGAAATAATTGACCATGAAAATACAAAGAAATGTGGTAATCATGTTCATATATTTAAATATGAGTACTTAGGTATGTACATATACACATATCTATAACCCATGTACATGTCAGGGAATATACAAATACATAGTTCCTAAATTTTATAAATACGCAAAAAATACAGTTGAGTGTGACATGTTATATCTGTTGTATTAATCCTCAGAATTACTTTATTAGATTAGTACTATGACTATCACCATGAGTGGTTGATCAAAAAGTAGGAAAGTTCTTTTCTACTCTTAATAAATGACGTGGTCATGTACTTCTTAGTTGCATAAGCCAGTTGTGATTGCTTTGGCCCCCGAAGTTTGTGAGGAAAATGCCATAGTGTCAGATTCCAGGCCTAAGAATTTAGAGTTTCCCTTGACTGTCTCATACACTCAGTTTCAGAGCTCTGGACAACCCGTGGTAAGAAGCTGAGCTCAGCAAGAGCCACTGCGAGAAGAGGCTCTGAGCCCATTTGGGAAGGGAAGGGGCATAGCTGAGCCCAGCTTCCAGCTATCCCTCTAACGGTCCTAGACTAAGGAAATTTTTTACACTCTGGACCAGAGCAATTGCCAACTACATACCACCAAATGACCCCCTTACTGCCACATGGACCAGAAAAATTGCCTGTAGACTCCTACCTAAATTTTTGACTCACAAAACAGTGAGCGTGAGTAAAATAGTTGCTGCGCTGGGCAAGCAAATACCAGGCTGATCTGTTATAAGCAATAGACAATCAGAACTTCATCTTCCAAATGCAGAAGTGAAATTACAGCAAGTGAATTATCGAGTTCTTGAATCACATACCTAATTAATAGTGCAGCTGAGATTCCAGTTCAGACAGCCTGACTCAAAGCCTATAATCTTAACCACACTATTGAATTATTTTTACATTATAATTAACTGTTGGAAATAGGACATACATAAGTCTTGGTTCTTTATAGCATCTATTCTAATTCCTACCTAATAAAGATTTTGTGCCAAAGGCATATATCCTGTCTTCATTCATAGTTATCTATTTATGTTTAGTTTCATATCCTTCTGAATTTTAAAAATGTGATGAATTCCTCCAACAGATTGGCCTGTGTTGTTTTTAAAACCTTGCAATAGAGATCACTATTTCTTTTCTGCCTTTAGCACAGATCCTATCAGCAGTGCTGCTTAATACTAAAAGGGCAGGATAATTTCTGAGATTTGATTCAGGAAGCTGATTTCCATAGCAGTAAGTGTGGCTTAGTAAATTTTCAAGGAGACAGAGACTCTGAGGTCATGGCAGCTTCCCTGATAAGCTATCATCTCATCTATATACTAGGATGTATTGTTTATTGAAATGAGGATATGACTGCGGAAAGAGGAGATTCAATACTAGCTTCTTGACTGGCAAATAGACCTGTACCTGCAGCCTTCCTGGAGCCAAAAAGGTCAGAGGTCGAGGACCCAGCGGTACTGATGAAATCAGGGGACTAGCTAATTAAACACTTCAGCCATGTGCTCTGTGGTGTATGTGGTGTAGACACCATTGTTTTCAAGATAGGACAAATAACACAATATGTGACATTGAGGGAACCTAGTTTTCAAATTGGTACTATCCTAAGTTGTTGGGCATTTTCACAAGTAAGGACAACTCAGAAAGCCTCAACTTGTTTTCTTTGATACCACTTACGAATTATTTTGGCTTCAACCTCCCAGGGTCTGACAACATTGAGAAAAAGAGCCTAAGAGTGAGATGTACAGAATTAACAATGCTTCTTTACATTTAAAACACACAGCAGGCAAGTGTAAAAACTTTCCTAAATACTCTAATTTGATGATTCTTATAAATTTGGCTTGTGAGTTACACTAAGAAATATCTATTTAGAGTGAGGGTGGGAAGGGAGTCTCTCAAATGGTGCTCAGAAAGCCTAGTAATTCTGAGTGAACCAGGCTAGCAGTTCAACATTAAGGCCTAAGGGTAAGGTTGCTCAGATCCTGGGACTAGATCCTCCAGGGCTGCATCCAGCAGTGATCAAGGGACATGTGTCAATGAGGATGGTCTTGATAGAACATATATTTGGGACTATGATACCAAGTGTGCACATCTGTGAAAAAGAACAGTTGATTTTTTTTAAGTGCAGAATCTGCTATATCAGCATTTTAAAGCATAAACCTTAAAATAACAACTAAATACAGGTTTTCCATGCCAGAGTGGAGACAGATGTGCTTTAATAGAATATCCTGATATTTGTCTATTTCCTGATGACCCTTATACTGCTATGGTGGGTTGCCATTTTCTCTTTTGAAACGGATGTTGTTAAATGTCTATCCCCAAACCAAAATTTTCCATCCATAGGGAAACCAACCAGCTTTTCCTTCATTCTCTCAAGTTCGTATTGCCCAGATCCCCTTCTTTGTCAGCAGCTCTGACTATAGGCTATAATAAGAAAACAAAGAAAAACTGCTATGATCATTCAAGATAAAAGCTTGAATTTCAAGCATTCAAAAGTTACTCACCTAAACATGATGCCAGAGACAATTCAAGAGAAGTATAATTTTCCCCTTTGTTCCTCCAAAACTAGATATTCAATAAATGCAATTTTATGCAGTAAAAACACATAAAATCACTGTGCTACCAAATGTTGCCTAGCAAAAAGCCCATTAAAGCATTAATCTATAAGAATAGCTTGACGCTGTTACATTACAGCTTTGGCACAAGTATTGTTAGCCTCTATGGGGCACATAAACAGCAGTTTGTCTCTAAATTACTATTCCTTAAATGCTTAAAACATGTTGGTTTTCTTCAATAGGCAATAATTTTGCTTAAAAACTTTGTTTATAGTCTTATTAATAGCCTTTTATTTTCACCAAACAACTTTTGCAAAAAAAATATTTCATGATCCCTACGCAAATATCACAAGTTCTAATTACTCAACTACAAATCAAGGCAGTTTTACCACAATGCTTTTATGATGCTTTCTCAGAAAATGTTAATAAAACAATTCTTTTTTTAAAAATTGCACCAGGGAGCTCATTTAAAAATCCTTTGATCAATCCAAGAATTTTTGACAACATGGATAATCATCTCCTAATGGACTTGTTTTGTAAGTACCAACCTTTAGCAATAGATTATTTTTTTTAAAGGGTGCGTCTATAATTTGGCACACCAAGAGACCACACATTTCCATGTTTCCTTTTAAAGTAAGCATTTTAAGTAGTAACTAATACTTGGAAATTTTCAAGTATTAGAATGTTATAAAATGATTTTTGAAAACAATAAGAAAAATATTTCACATGAGATAAACTTTTATAGAAAAATGAATTATTACTCATATCTAATGGCAAATTTTATTCCTTTAAAATTAATTATTAACCAAGAGCACCACAAATTCTAACCCTTTATTTATCCAGGGTTCTTCAGAAATAGGGACTTATTATAGGAAGAATTTATCATCTTTCCAATTAAAAATAAAATGTATTTTCCTGAGAAATTAAGTACAAAATTACCAAATGATCCAGTAATTCTATATCTGAGTACAGACTCAATAGAATTAAAACAGAAATTTGAAAATATATCTATGTGTCCATATTCACAACAGCATCTTACAAAATAGACAGAGCTCCACTGACAAATGTATGTATGAGCACAATGTGGTACATACAGGCTGTGAATTATCATTCAAACTTTAAAAGGGAGGACATTCTGCTACATGTAACATAGAAGGCGTTATATATTGAGTGAAATAATTCAGATACAAAATGACTACTATCATGTGATTCTTCTTATAAGAAGTAAGCAAATTCCTAGAGAGAGGAAGCAGAAAGCCAGCTGCTGGCAACCACTGAAATTGCTGTGTGTAGTGCTTAGAACTACTGTCTAGATATAGAGTTTCTGCACTGCAAGATGAAGAGTTCTGAAAGAATTCTGATGGTGAAAGGATATTTTATAGGTTAATTAAAGATGGCACTTTCATCTATAAGTAGTGATAGTTTAACTTATTTTCCAATTTGAGTGGATCCCATTAATTTCATCTTGCCTAACTGCCATGGTCAGAACTTTTAAAACTATACTGAATAATAGTGGATAAAGTGGACATCTTTGCTTTGTATTTGGTCTCAAAGGGAAAGCTTTCCGTTTTCACCATTGAATATGATGTGGGCTGAGTAGCATAACTTTGGTTTGTCCTTCCTCCCTGACCGCAGGGAGCTTAGGTTTATTGGGTTACACCCATCACAGTGCTTCCGAGGCACTCCTATTCCTCTGTGTTTATCTGTAACTTCTTCTCTATGCGCTGCTTCCTCAACTGGTCAATCACCTTTATCTCCAAAACAAACTCTGTTGACTTGTAAGGTCAGATCATTCTAAGGACTCCAGATTTTTATTTGTAAGTGAAATATTGCTTTTCTCTCTCCTTATGTCCTTTGCATAGTTACTTTAGAGCAATGTCCTTTTTGTCTAGACACAGGAAGACAGTTAATGCTATGCTTTTGTAACTTGGGAGTTAATTGACTCTGAATAATATTTACTCCTTGGTATCTCTCATATTTTCTCGACTTAAGCCTCAGTAGCTCTTAGTTCCTAGCATCCCCAAAGCAGAGTCCCAACAAAGGATGGACCCAGGGCAAGCTGTAAGCTACCGTGGCATTAAAATGGGCCAAACCAAGCATCATAATACTTAAGTAAATAGCATGGTCATGAACAAATTCTGTCATGATCAAAAAAAAAAAAAAGCAATTGGACAAGGACCCTGCTTAGGGTTAGGGAGGGCTCATCTGGCCTGAGCACTGTAATCTGAGATCGACAGTGAGATGTTCCCAGGAGAGCCACTCATAAACTTAATGTATCTCTTACTATGTCCATACAAAATGACAAATTATTAAGAAGTGGAATTAAGATGAATGTTTAAATGGTTGGTGAACTAAGGAAAGGAGAAAGGCACCACTAGATGGTATTTTGCCCTTAAGCAGGCCATTTTGCTGGATGAAAATTTGTCCTAGAAGCTTCCCCTGAGGTAAGGACTTTACATCTGTTGATTGTATGACCAATGGCTACCCCAAACCCTCATGATATGGGAATATAACTAAGACTGTAAGAGTGGGCAGGAGGATGAGGGGAGTTGAGGGGGATTGAGGAGGAATGTGGAAGCAGGTGATACTCGAAGGAGGCAGAAGGAGATGAGATTAGAATAAACTGCAACTGATCAACAACCAGTCTGGCAGCCCTGTTCCCTCCTTCCTGCGTCTGTTGGCAGCAGCTGCTGGCTGGGGTGAGGAAGTGGCTCATGGTCACTGAACACATGTGGTGGGCAAGAAAGAGCACGCCACTGCCTCTCATTTTCTTTTGTGATTACACAGGCTGCGTGTTTGTTGTAAATGACCATTTAAGGTACATTCCTTCTATTCCTGTTCTGCTGAGGGTACTTCTTAAAGTCATGAATGGATTTTAATTCTGTCAAAAGTTGCCACTGAATCATTTGATATAACCATATGAATTTTATCTTTCCTTTTCATGATATGGTGCATTACACAAATTGATTTGCGTATGTTGAGTTATCTTTTTATCCCTAGAATGAATCACACTAGAATCATTCTTGGGTTAGATTCACTAAGATTTCATTGAGGATCATCATGATAATGTCCATCAGGGATATGGGTCTGTGATTTTCTATTTTAGTAATACTACAATTATTTTTTATATTAGGATATGTTGGCATCACAGTAGCTGTTAAGAAGGATTCCTATTTCTTCAATTCTTTGGAAGTACTAGGGGAGTTTAGATAGTAAGTCTTCTTTGATTATTTGATAGAACTCACTAGTGAAGCCAATGAATCTGGGGATATTTCTTAATTACTATTTTGGTTTTCCTATTCATTATTGATCTGTTCAGATTTTCTACTTGCTCATGATTCAGTCATAGGATATTGTGTTATTCTAAGAATTCTTCCACTTTTTTGTGTGTTTTTATCTTTAGTGGCATAGAATTGTTCATAGTAACATCTCAGGACCTTTTGTATTTCTCAGGCATCTGTTGTAATTTCCTTTTCATGTATAATCTTATTGATTTTACTTTTCTCCCTTTTCCCTCAAGGTTGTCAATCTTATTTTATATTTTACAAAACAGTTTCTGGTTATATTGATTCTGCAATGTTTTCTTGGTTTTGATAGAATTTATCTATACTCTAATTTTTATTATTTTCTTCCTTTACTTACTTTTGTATCCATCCAAATGTCATTTTTTTCTAGTTTCTCAAATGGTGAGTTTAGGTTATTGATTTAAGTTTTTGTATTCCCAGATATAGGACTGTATTGCCATGAATACTTAATACTTAATACTATTTTTGCTGTTTCCCATAGATTCTGATCACTTGTATCTTCATTCTTATTTGTGCTAAGGAATTTTTTGTTTTTCTTTGTTTCCCTCTTTGAGTAAGTTATTCAGCAATATTTTGTTCTATTTCCAAATTTTGAAGCTTTTCTCAAATGATATCTTATAGTTACTTTCTATCTTCATAGCATTGTGGTCTGAAAAGACACTTAATATGATTTTGATTCAACAGAGAAGAAGCCGGGCGTTCTGGTAAGCAACGCAGCCGGAGAATGCTCCGGACCCGAGACCAGACCAGCAACACCAGGGATCCAGATGGAGGAGGTACAGCCGGTACACTTTCTCCAGATGCAGCCCCGGCGGCAATGAGTAGCAACAAACATGGCTCTGGGTTGCGGGACTGGGGACTGGGACAGCTCTGAACCGTGCGGCCGCATTAGCGGCCGCGTGACATTTTCTAAAAAATGAAAACATACAATCTTTTGATGCCATCCAACATGTCTAACTGTTGGAGGAAAACCTCCAAGTAATGATAGTAAGATCCCTGTTGAAAATTGAATGTAATCAAAGTAAGGAAGGAGTAAAGTGAAAAATGTCTGCCACACAGGCAGAGGGGGAGTGGGAGGGGTTGCATGTGGGGGTTTGGTGGTGGATCAAATATGAAAACTTTGTAACTGTATCTCAGTGATTCAATAAAAATAAAATTAAAAAAAGAAAGAAAAGAAACTTAATATGATTTTAATTTTCATGACTTTATGAATGATAGAACTGTGTTATAACATGTGGTCAATTCAGGAGTATATTTCATGTACACTGGAAAAGGATGTGTATTTGGTCTTTTGGAGTAAGGGCTGGTGAGAGGGTCCTGGACTAGGTCTATTAATTCCTGTTCTTCAAATTCCACATTTAGGACACTAGTTTTGTTGATGTTCTGTCTGGTTGGGTTTTCCAATGATGAGAGTTGGGTATTTAAGTTTAGAGGCAGACTAGGGGTGGGTATTGGAAGAAGGGAAACTAGGGACATTGATGTGTGAAATGTACACTGAATGTACGTTTGGAACATTGGTGTTGGAACATTGAATGACTGAAACCCAATCATGAACAACTTTGTAACTGTGTATCTCATGGTGATTTAATAAAAATAAATAAATAAAAAGTGCCCCATTACAATTCTGTTACCAGAGAATAATCTCCTCAGATATAATTGCTTTAGAAGCTTTGTTGCCCCGTATGTATGTTGATAAGAGTTAAGTCCTCTAAACCTATTGATCTCTCAACTAGTATGTAACGTCTATATGTATATATTATTACTTTCTTTAACTTGAATGATATTCAGTCTGACACAGATATGGCTGTCCCTACTTTTCCAAATTTACATTAGCCTGTATACGATTGTTTTGATTGTTTTTAAATTTCACATTGAATCTGTGTTTATTATAAGTTCCAAATGTATATCTTGGGGCTGGAGCGATAGCACAGCAGGTAGGGCGTTTGCCTTGCACGAGGCCAACCCGGTTTCGAATCCCAGCATCCCATATGGTCCCCTGAGCACCGCCAGGCATCATTCTTGAGTGTAAAGCCAGGAGTAACCCCTGTGCATCGCCAGGTGTGACCCAAAAAGCAAAAAAAAAATGTATATCTTAAAAGCAGCAGAAGGTTGAGTTTTGTTTTCTGGTCCAGACAGTTACTCTATCCTTTGACAAAAGGTTCAATATAATTGACAGATAAATTACTAATGTATGGGCATTTTTGCCATTTATCCATTTTGGTTAATTTTGGAGGATTTTGGTTTATTTGGCGATTTTATTTTTTTTAATATGAGGCCATGTGCATTTCTTGTAGAGTTGGTCCAGATGCAACAAGTGCCTTCAGTTGTCTGATGATGGTTTTTTATCACTCCCTCAAATATTGAATAGTAGCTTGTTTTCACAAGTTCTTTATAGTCAGTACTTTGAAATGTCATTCTATTCCCTTCTTACTTGTAGAATTTAATTTGAGAAATTTGATGTGAATTTTATGTTGTTTATCTTGGGTTGAGGTTTTGCCAATTCAAGTAGTCTCTCTATCTTTGGTTTCTGCCACTTTAATGACAATTTGCCTTGGTGTTATTATGTTTGAGCATATTTTGTTTGGCAACCTTTGGACTTCATTAAGCAGTGCATAAGTCTCCCTCCTCAGACTGGGTAAGTTCTCAGCTATCTTTTCTACCAGTTAGTCTTCCTTTTCCCCATCTTTATCTCACTTCCAGGAATTCCTAGATTTGGAGAACTTACATATCTTTAATTTTCTTCATTTAAATAAAATATCTGTTATATAATTTCTTTTTTTCTGATCATATGTGCCTTGTCTTCAACATCACAGACTCAATTTTTGGTTACTTCCATTCAGCTTCTGTCCTGGAGATGTACTTTTTAGCTCTTTCATTTCTGTTTGAATTAGTTCTTTAATCTTTTCCATAAGTCTTTCTTCAAGTCTATTGAATCTCTTCCAAAGATTTCCTCAGTTCAGTGAACATTGAGAAGTTTGTTGTTATGAAGTCATCCTCAGGCACTATGGAAGTTCTGATGTATTTAGAGACTTAACTAGACTTCTGTACACATCTCTTGATGTGACTGAATTCCTTCATTTTTTTTCTTTATTCATGGTGCTTCATGGGAGCTTAGGGTGAATTCCAAGTTTCAGGTGATCTGACCAGTGATTAGGTGTTCCTTTTCACAATATCAGACTAGTTTCTATGTTTTTACTTATTTCTAGAGGCCATAAACACTTTGTAAAGGTGTCTTAAATGTATGGAAGATCGAGCTGATACCTGTAACTATAATTTGTGTGCACCTGGATTACCACAGGGTATTTTTGATACATGTGCCCTATAACTGCTACAGAACAAAGTCTACCTGACTTGGGCTCTGGTCTAGGGTTAGAGTTGCTTGTGTCTTGCAATTGATGTGAAGTCACAGACGACCTAGCTTTGAACATGATTGGAAACTGTGGCCACATGTCCCAATAATCACTATACAGCAAACTGATCATAGTTACAGTGGGAGTTTTGTGTTTGCTAGTAGCAGTTTTAGGGTGGTTATTCCAAACTACAGTTTGATGGCTGGGGCTCACCTTCAGGTTACGTACTACCTGTTACAGCCTTGGGATGCGGCACCCAGTTAAATTCTCAGGAACAGCCACTCCCAGTTGTGGGCTGTGAACAACTACACCCTGTCTGTGCTGGGTACTGCCAGTTCCCAGTATTTCTCTGACAACTCTAAGTACAGGCACAAAATTGAACTTTTCTATATCTTTGCATTCAGTTTTTTCTCACGACTTGGAGATTAAGTCTAGTGCACCCACTTTGATGGTGCTTCCTTTGGTTCTGAGACGGCTGCAGCTACAAGTCAGATTGCCGAAGGGTGGAACCAGGATTGTGAGCCTGTCAGGGTGGGGCTGAGACTGTAATCCCGTCAGGGTGGGGATGTGGCTATGACCCTCCTGGGTGGTGCTCACCTCAAGGATAGCCGCTCCCCATTAGGGGCAGGTGTGGCTGCACATTTTGCTCTTTTAATAAGTCACAAAACTCTGACTCCTGAGGTCCAGTACAAAACTGAATTCCTTCCAGCCGGGCAGGGCTGCCATCAGCTCAGGCAGCAAGTCTATAGGGGTGGAGCCAAAAGAGTAACATTTTTGGGTGTGCCTCACCCTGGGAATGGTGTTCCCTGTTCATGCCAGGAGCAACAACCCACTATATTGGACTCAGCAAGCCTGTTTTCAATTTAATCAGTGCTGGTATAAAACTTATGATCTGTGAGTCCTCTATGTCAGCACCCTCGCACTCTAGGTTGGCATTTTCTATCTGGCACTTTTTTGCTGGACTTACTAGTCCCTTCTGTCTTTCAATATCTGCTTCTCTTGCTCTCTCTTCTCAGTAGAGCTGATTCTCCGTGAAGTGATGAATGTTTATTCCAGTGAATTTTCTCAAAGAGACCCTTGATGAGTGCTGCGGTCCATTCCATTTTCAGGCATTCTTTGTGTGGATTGCACAGGAACATTCACAGAGCTGTTCCTTCTATTACTATTTTTTCTATCTTTGCTCTTCCCCTTCATTTCTTTAGTTTTTGGTGGTAAAGAGCATAACCAGTGGTATTTAGAGATTAATCCTGACTCTGTACTTAGGGGATATTGTTGGTAGTACTCAAAAGACCATATGCAGTATCAGGTATAGAACCCAGGTCAGCCCTGTGCAAGGCAAGTGCCTTAACCCCTATGGTATCTCTCCAGCTTCAGTTCTTAACTATTCTAGATGCTGATTTTAAACCCTCATGGACTAAGAAAAAAGAATAACCATATAAATGTTGTGGATCTCATAATTCTAAAGGAATGGATATAAACTTCACATCAGTTGACCCAAAAAAGTCCCAAATCACATGAAGATAAATTTTGAGCTAGAAAGCACAAAAAAGAAACCCAAAGAAAGTCTACACTTGACTATTACATTGAATTTTACATTGATGAGTTGCTTAGAACTCCTAACTTTTAATAAGTGATTCAGAGAGCCAGAGTGATGGCACAGTGGATAGAGTGTTTGCCTTGCACACAGCCTATCCAGGTTTGATTCCCATCATCCCATATGGTCTGCTGATCACTGCCAGGAGTAATTCTTGAGTGCATGAGCCTGGAGTAAGTCCTGTGCATCCCTGGGTGTGACCCAAAAAGAAAAATGAAAAAAAAAGTGATTCACAGAGGGATCAGGAACTAGCTCAGTGGTAAGAAATTCCTTGCATATGTGAGAACTGAATTCCATCTCCTGTAACTGCAAAAAAACAAAATGTTTTTTAGTTAGAAAATGAAAACTTCAAAGAATATGCATAATATAAGAGTGCAGTTATGAAATGAGTTACATTTTTGTAAAAATTTTCAAAACTTTGGTGAGTCACTTTAAAATCAGTTTTTATAAAAAGAAAGGAAGACAGATAATTTGTTGGTTTTTTTAAATTTTATTGAATCACCGTGAGATAGTTACAAGCTTTCATGTTTGGGTTACAATCTCACAATGATCAAACACCCATCCCTCCACCAGGGCACATTACCCACTACCAATGTCCGCGGTATACCCCCCTTTCCCACCCTCCCCCTGCCTCTATGTCAGACAATATTCCTCATACTCTCTACTTTTGGGCATTATAACTTGCAACACAGACACTGAGAGATCATCATGTTTGGTTCATTATCTACTTTTGGCATGCATCTCCCATCCCAACTGGTTCCTCCAGCCATCATTTTCTTAGTGATTATTTCTCTATTCCATCTGCCTTCCCCTCTCCGCTCATGAAGCAGTCTTCCAGCTATGGGACAATCCCCCTGGCCCTTGTATCTACTATCCTTGGGTGTCAGCCTCATGTGATGTTATTTTATACTCCACAAATGAGTGCAATCCCTCTCCATCTACCCCTCTCTTTCTGACTCATTTCATTTAGCATGATACTCTCCATGTTTATCCATTTATAAGAAAATTTCATGACCTCATCTCTCTTAACTGCTGCATAGTAGTCCACTGTGTAGATGTACCAAAGTTTCTTTAACCAGTCATCTGTTTTAGGGCACTCAGGTTGTTTCCAGGTTTTAGCTATTGTGAACAGTGCTGCAATAAATATATAGGTACAGATGTCATTTCTACTGTGCTTTTTTGCATTTTCTGGATATATTCCCAGAAGTGGTATTGCGGGGTCTTATGGAAGCTCAATTTCTAGTTTTTGAAGGACTGTACATATTGTTTTCCAGAAAGGCTGGACCAGTTAGCATTCCCACCAACAGTGAAGGAGCGTCCCTTTTTCCCCCACATCCATGCCAGCACAGGTTGCTTTTGTTCTTTTGAATGTGTGCCAGTCTCTGTGGTGTGAGATGATATCTCATTGTTGTTTTGATTTGCATCTCCCTGATGACTAGGATGTGGAGCATTTTTTCATGTGCCCTTTGACCATTAGCATTTCTTTTTTGAGGAAACTTCTGTTCATTTCTTCTCCCCATTTTTTGATGGGTTTGGAGGTGTTTTTCTTATACAATTCTACTAGTGTTTTGTATATCCTTGATATTAATCCCTTATCAGATGGGTATTGGGTAAATATTCTTTCCCATTCTGTGGGCTCTTTCTGTATTTTGGTCACTGTTTCTTTTGAAGTGAAGAAGCTTCTTAGTTTGACGTAGTCCCATTTGTTTATGTTTGCTTCCATTTGCATGGTCAGTCCTGTTTCGTCCTTAAAGATGCTTTTAGCTTCAATGTCATGGAGAGTTCTGCCTACATTTTCTTTTATGAACCTTATAGATTCATGTCTGATATTGAAGTCTTTAATCCACTTTGATCTGACTTTTGTGCCTGGCATTAGACAGAGGTCAGAGTTCATTTTTTTGGCAGATAGCTATTCAGTTTTCCCAGCACCACTTGTTGAAGACATTTTCCTTGTTCCACTTCACATTTCTTGCTCCTTTGTCAAAGATTAAGTGGGCATATATTTGGGGGTCTGTGACAGGATATTCAACTCTGTTCCATTGGTCTGCAGGTCTGTTTTTATCCCAATACCATGCTGTTTTAATTACTACTGCTTTGTAGTAGAGTTTGATATTGGGGAAGGTGATGCCATCCATCTTCTTTTTCCCCATGGATTGCTTTAGCTATTCATGGGGGTTTATTGTTCCATATGAATTTCAGGACTGTTTTGTCTATTTCTTTGAAAAATGTCATGGGTATCCTGATAGGGACCACATTAAATTTGTATAGTGCTTTGGGCAGTAATTCTCCCTATTCCTGAGCAGGGGATGTGTCTCCATTTCCTAGTGTCCTCTTTTATTTCTTGAAGTAGTGTTTTGTATTTTTTCTTGTATAGGTCCTTTACCTCTTTGGTTAAGCTGATTCCAAGGTACCTGATTTTCTGAGGTACTATTTTGAACAGGATTTTTTTTTTTTGCTTTTTGGGTCACACCTGGCGATGCACAGGGGTTACTCCTGGCTCTGCACTCAGGAATTATCCCTGGCAGTGCTCAGGGGACCATATGGGATGCTGGGATTTGAACCCGGGTCGGCCGCGTGCAAGGCAAACGCCCTACCCTCTGTGCTATCTCTCCAGCCCCTGAACAGGATTGTTTTTTAAATCTCTCTTTCTTCTATTTCAATATCTGTATATAAGAAAGTCATGAACTTTTGGGTGTTGATTTTGTAGCCTAACACTTTACTATATCTACCCATTGTTTCTAGCTTTTCTGTAGAGTCTTTAGGGTTTTCCAAGTATATTATCATATGATCTGCAAATAGTGATAACTTGATCTCTTCCTTTCCTATCTGTATGCCCTTGATATCTTTTTCTTGTCTAACTGCTATGGCCAGGACTTCCAGTACTATATTGAATAGGAGTGGCAAAAGCGGGCAACCTTGCTTGTGCCCGATCTTAGAGAGAAGGCTTTCAGTTTTTCCCCACTGAGAATGATACTTGCCATGGGCTTTTGGTAGATGGTTTTGACTATAGTGAAGAAAGCTCCTTCAATGCCAATTCTGCTGGGAATTTTTACCATAAATGGGTGCTGAATCTTGTCAAATGCTTTCTCTGCATCTATTGATGTGATCATATGGTTTTTATTATTTCTTTTATTAATATGATGAATTATGTTGATTGACTTGTGAATGTTAACCCATCCTTGGATCCCTGGGATGAATCCTACTTGGTCATGGTGTATGATCTTTTTGATGAGTCGTTGGATTCTGTTTGCTAATATTTTGTTGAGGATCTTTGTGTCTGTGTTCATCAGGGATATGGGTCTGTAATTCTCTTTCTTTGTGGTATCTTTGTCTGTTTTTGGTATCAGGGTGATAAAGACAGATAATTGAAGTACATTAAAGAGTTAGAAAAATTGCCAGAATTAAAAAAGAAAAAAGTCCTGAATTCTAGAAGTTCAGAAGGAACATTACTAGAAAGAAATTGTTTGTCTCTATATAATCCATAATTTAAAAAAGAATTCTCTAACATCTTATTTAGTACAGAAACATCTGGCAGGTTAATTTGAAAAATTCTTTTTCGGAAGGGCTAGTGCTCAGCAGTTACAGATCATTTGGGCTGGCAATTCAGTACAAGGTCTCAAGGATGTGATGCTGCTCAGGCTCTGTGGTGTCAGGATTACATAGGTCATTTCAGTGGTACTTCAGTAGCCAGGATTATGTCTGGTAATACTTGTAGAACCTTGTTTTTTGGGAGTTGAACCCAGATTGGATACATGCGAGGCATGTGACCTATCTACTGTATCATCTCCCAGGCCCTAATTTGAAAATTCTTGATTCAAGAAAACTGTGTCACATACAGGTCTTTAAAACATAGAAATAATAGCTTTCAGAATTTTGTCCCTGGGGTCAGAGAGATAATACAACAGGTAGGGCACTGTGACCAACTCTGGATCAATCCTTGGCTTCCCACATGGTACACTGAGCCCTGTCAGCAGTGATCCCTGATCGTAAAACCATGAATAAGCCCTAAGCATTGCCGGATTGGCCCCAAAATGACATCAAATAAAAAAGTTATCCCAAGTGCAATTGCTAATTTAAGTCAATTACTTTTAGGAAAAGTAACTATTGGGCATTTATTAAAACAAGTTACTACAAATAATAGTTGATACTTGGTAAACTTATAGAAAGTTTGTTGAGAAAATAAAATAGATTATATGGGAAGGGTATTGACATAACATTGAATCAAAATTTTATTAAATTTGCTAAGAAATAAACATTGTTAAATAAATATTGGCTAAACTATTATCAGCAAAAGATATTGATAAATGATTCAGTATCTAATTGAGGCAAGATATTTGGCAGAAGGTCTATTCTCTCTGTTCTCCATATAAATTTTATTAATGATTTGGAACAGAGATTGAGCATTAAGTTACGGATATTAATAAAATTTCCATTTTGAATAGGTAAAAAACATGCACAAAGACCAATGTAATTGGATCTAAAGCCAGAAAATCATAAACTAAAGTCAGTTCAGAAAAAAAATATAAGCTACCATAGCATGAGAAATAAATGAAATTAATTTAATTCCATGAGAAAACATGGTGACTGGGAATGCCAAGAAGACTCTACAAGAAATAATAGACAGAATATTAAGTAACCACTTAAAGAATGATAGGAAATGAAAGCTGGCCAAAAACCCTGCAAGTGCATTTCCTACTGATGGCAGTCTGCCACGAGTAGATATCAATGATTAAAGAAGTTTAGCCTGACAGGAGTTATTTAGCTACACAGCCTGACTATTTCCATCATGTCAGTGGGAAGTAAAACAGTCAAATCTACAGCAGAACCTGCCTCACACCAAAATCTGACTTATTTTCTTTTATTGAGATTGGGTAGAAGTAGAAACCACATTGCTAGTGATGATTAACAATTCTGAGAGAGAAATTGGTGGCCCACTAGTCAGCAAACCTTTCTGACTTTCTGAAGAAGAAAATTGGCCAGTGTGCATTTTCTTCTCCATACAGCAAAGAGGCTGATCTCCAGAATTCCCTTCCATATTTGAATGAATATGTTGTCTACTTGGATCCTTAAAAAATAGGCTGTATTTAGAATAAAGATTTATAGCAAATGTGAAGAATATGAAGGTTTAATACATGTTTTTCCAGAAAAGAACATTGTAATCATTCATAATCAAAATATATTGAGCATTTCCTATTGGTAGGTGCTATATTAAATAGTTTACATGGTTTATCTCATTGAGTGTTTGGAAAAATTCTTTAATATAAATATGACTACTATCTCCCCTTGATCCTCTTCCCCATTTTGTCTCAGAGTACTGAACCACTAATACATGGTTGCATCCCTAAACAAAGTCTTCACCATCGTTATAAAATGAAGAAAAAACAAGACAAGGGAATTTAACAAAGAACTGTTGAATAAATAGAATCACAACAGGCACATATGCTCATGCCCAGTTCTTTGGGAGGTAACACAATGAGAGAAATTACGTAGCATCTGCTGAGCTCTGCCCAGTGGCAGGCATAGGACGAGGCACTTTGCAAATATACCTTTTAATCCTCATAGTAACACTTTAAGAATGATGTTTCTATCCTCATTTTATGGATGAAATAATAAAGCTGTGCCTCTCCCTCCTAGGACAGTTGTCCCCAGAAATGTGGCATGTGAACTTGAATGGGAAAAAAGAGACCTTAGCAGGAAGAAACCCATGAGTTGTTCTGCAGTGTCCCAGGCAATTCTGGCTATATCACGAGGCTTGTGGAAGCTCAGCACCATTCTCCAGCCAGACAGCCTTCAATGTCTATCCTCCTTTTTACCGTTCTGTCTCCCTTTGTGAAGAGTCACCATTTTTGAATGGTCCTGTTGAGAAGGGAAACTGCCAACCACTGCGTGATGGGTCTAAAGGGGCCAGGCCTCTCCTACACCCAAGCCATCTGCATCTTTCTCAAGGAAGGGAAGTTCTTTCACCAATACTCTGTAAAGTGAGTGTGCCCTTCTCCAATTCCTGCGCATGTAAGGAGAAGATGGGATAATGGGGTGACATTCTGTGTAGTGTGCAGGACAGTCGGTCATGGCACTTGAGGTTGACAACTCTTTGTCTCACTCATCTATGAACTGTTCCTGTTGCTTAGAATCAAAAAATCTAAGTGCTCCAGGCTGTGGATAAAAGACTGGCATTTAAGGGCATTGAAATTGCGTTCCTGTCAGAGCACTTTCTGGAAAGGCCACTTCTGTCCTCCAGTTTCACAGGCATTAAGATAACTTCCTGATCAGAATGCTAGTCCAGATTCACATCATGCCAAATTTCTCAACCCCCTCTTCTCCATGTCATCACTCTCAAACAAAAACTGTAGAAAGAAATAATCAGAGAGAAAGGACAGGAGTTAATGCATTTGCCTTGCATGCAGATAATTCCAGTTTCATTGAAGGCACCACATAGTCCCTCAAGCAGCCCCAGTAGTTACTCGTGAGCACAAAGTCAGGAGCAAGTCCTGAGCAGTGCCAGTTATAACCCAACACCACCCCACAAAGAAGAAACTGTAGAAAGTCACTGCATAACAATCATTATTCAGTTTGTACCATTCCTATTTTTGATGTTCAGTTCCCTTACACTGAACTTTTTGTTAATTTATTTTTATTTTATTATTCTTAGGATTTCTTATGGGGGTTTGATCACACCCAGGAGTGTTCAGGGGTCACTCCTAGTTCTGTGCTCAGGGAACCATATGCGGTGCCAGTAAATAATCCAGGAGGATTATTACTTACACCCTATACCTTAACCTCTACACTTTGGGCCTTCTTCTCCATATATAAAGTTCTTCTTGTTTTTGGACTACAAGCCAACAGTGTTCAGGACTTAATCCTGGCTCTGTTCAGGAGTACTCAGATTCCTAACAGAGCCCCATGTCAGAAACTACAGTTCCCATTGGTGGAACAATCCGTTCTTGGGGTATGTTAGTCTTTGGATACTAAGACCTTTTAAGGCAATAAAAAGAAATATTTGAAGGTATGGCTGAAAATAGGTATTACACATATTGATACAAAAGATGATGTTTTTTTAGATCAGCACCATAACTGTGCTGCTTGAAAACTGCTCAGTACTTACTTAAGTCATGAAGTTAACTCCTACTTTTTCTACTAT